>NC_073259.2:45100227-45403257 GCF_029289425.2 Pan paniscus | reverse complement strand
TGGCAGAGGCAGACGGTGACCATCTCCTCTGCCTGCCCCCCCAAACACACACACACATTCACACAACTTGCTAGGTTCTCTGAGGAAGGAAGCCAGGGTCCTGCACCCTGTCTGTCCCCAAGCTACTGCCACCCCTGCAATATATCTCTCCCATTACCCACAGGACCCCAGATCCCAGCCAACTGCCTGAATCCTCCATGACTAGAAATGAGATCTCTTCACAGCTTCTGGAAGCAGAAGACCAACTGGGGCCAGATAAGTCATGGGGCCCAGCCCCAGCACCCTGTATCTCCTGCTCCTCAAACACCCCACACACAAGACAAACGCTGCTCCTTTTGCAGGTGCTCCTCCTTAAGGACAGCACCCAGGAGACCTGAGCTCTACATCCTCCTGTGAGTGACCCAGGACAAGTCACCTCCTCTCTCTTGGGTTTGCTCATCTATAACCCAAAGAGGAAGAATGAGAAGATCTCTAAAGCCTCTCCCTGACTTGACATAACTTAGTAACAATAATCACCATTGTCATTATTATTATGGTAGCTAGTTTGTTGGCTGCCTACCATGTGCCAGGATTCTGTAGGTGTCTTCTATACACTGACTAACACATTTCTTTTTTTTTTTTTTTTTTTTTTTTTGACAGAGCCTTGCTCTGTCACCCAGACTGGAGTGCAGTGGCCTGATCTCGGCTCACTACAACCTCCGCCTCCCAGTTCAAGCGATTCTCCTGCCTCAGCCTCCAGAGTAGCTGGGATTACAGCCACCTGCCACCATGACTGGCTAATTTTTGTATATTTTTTTAGTAGAGACGGGGTTTCACCATGTTGGTCAGGCTGGTCTTGAACTCCTGACCTCAAGTGATCCGCCCACCTCGGCTTCCCAAAGTGCTTACGGGCATGGATTACAGGCATGATCCACCGCACCTGGCCCCTAACACATTTCTTAAAACTCTGTGAAATAGGTAACAATATCCCATTTTAAAGGTAAGGGAATGAGGCACAGAGAGGCCAAGTAACTTCCCCAAGATCACACAGCTGTTAGTGGCTAGTGTGAGACTTGAACCCAGGACAATCAGATTCCAAATCCTGTGTCCTAATCCTACTATCTATCTACTGCATTCCATACTTTGTAGTGCATTCCAGGTTTCCAAGATTCCTACTCACTCTACTGAGTCAAGCTCTCAAGCCCAACCTCAGAGCCCTGGCTTGAGAGTCATCAATTCTACTGATACAAAGGATGTCCCCTAATTGGAGATGGGGTCCACCATGCCTGGCCACCCCTCAAGGTATAACTCCCTCTGACACTCAGCCCTGCCAGGCCCTAGGCCTAGGGCCCCACCCTAGGAATGTTCAGCCCCCAATCATCATCAGCAGCACTGGCTAGAGAGCAAGTCTAAGGGAAGCTGGCCTCAGTGATTCTGGAAACTCAGGAATTAACCTGAAGCTTGCGGCTCCACCCCAGAGTTGGATGGGGCAGGGTTCTGGTTTAAGGAGAAGGGAGAGAAACAGCAGAAGCACTTCCTGGAAGCCAGAGGTTCTGGGCTCTAACTTGAACTAGAACTAGTCCTGCAAAATTGGGCAGGTCACTTAAACTTTGGGACCTCAGTTTCCTCTTGGGTAAAACTGAGGGGGAGGCCTGGCTCACCCCTAGCCATTTCCAGCTCCAGCCTCTGGGATGGGCCTCCTAGCTTCCCTTCCCAGTCCAGCTCACAGGCCCAGGATCAACTAGGCTGAGCTCCCCCTCCCAGCAGCAGGGGTGAAGAGAGGGGCACACTATCTCCCTTGGGGGTTTCTAAGAATAGCCCCCAGTGGGGGAGAAGGGAAGGGGGGCAAACCAGGCAACTTCCCTTCCTGGCCCCAGGAGCCCAAGAGGAAAATGTGAGTCACGGTGGAGGGAAGGGGAAGGGGGACGAGACTGAAATAACTCCGTACACACACATCCCTATCTGACTGTGAGAAAAAATGGATGCCAGGGGACCGGAGGAGACTCCAAGCTGGGCCTGGGTCACTGGGTGACACTGTTCAGTATGTCTAAATGAGTGGGTCGGTAGGGGACAAAGTCTCCTTCCTGTGATTGTGAGTAGGGGTGGATCTGGGAAGGGGCTGCCCAAGTAGACAAGGAAGGAGGCCACAAACCCCACCTGTCTAGAAACCCACATACCCAAATGGGCACAGGGAATGTTTCTCAGCCCAGAGGAAGTTGTATGGGCAGCCCTGGCCCCAAGGACTGGCACAGGGGCAGCAGTGAATTTCGCCACTGCCCCAAGAATGTGCCTATCGAGATCCACTACATGAGGCTGTAGCCAGACACTCCTGGGGAGACGGGCACAGTCCTGGCCTCCCTGGGACTGCACCTCCCCAGTCAGGCACTGGGCCTGGCTCTGGGCACCATGCCAGTCGAGAGCAGGGAACAGATGCCCACCCAGCCCATGCCTGGCCAGAGAGGAAGGGGGAAAGGAGACACCACCTCTAAGCTCCTTCCCCAGGAGGGCAGTCCAGCCATAAAGCCCTGGTTGAGAGCCACCCTGGAAGAGAAGCTTTGGGGCGGAAGGACCTGGCCCTTTAAGATGTCTGACAGTGCCCTAAGGGCACGTGCTCCACAAACAAACGGGCTATAAAGTTACTTTTAAAAAGGTACGTTCTGGCATTCTGGCCGGGTGCTGTGGCTCACGCTTGTAATCCCAGCACTTTGGGAGGCCAAGGCGGGTGGATCATGAGGTCAAGAGATCGAGACCATCCTGGCCAACATGGTGAAACTTGTCTCTACTAAAAATACAAAAATTAGCTGGGCATGGTGGCGCGCTCCTGTAGTCCCAGCTACTCAGGAGGCTGAGGCAGGAGAATCGCTTGAACCTGGGAGGCGGAGGTTGCAGTGAGCTGAGATCGCGCCACTGCACCACTCCAGCCTAACGACAGAGCAAGACTCCGTCTCAAAAAAAAAAAAAAAAAAACCACAAAAAAAACAGGTAAGTTCTGTTCTGCAGCACAGGCTGGGTGGAGAAGGGCATCATGCCAGAGAACCTAGCTTCTCACCCTGGGATCCCCAGGCAACTTCCTCTCTGTGCCTGAGGCAGGGTGGGCAACAGGCCACAAGCCTTCAAAACCTTGAGCAAGACAGCACTCTCTAGTTAGGGTCCAGTGGAGGACCAAGGCGCTGTGCTGATGGCGGGGCTGTGCCTACAGCAGCGCCTGAAGGACCCTGGCCTCTGCTCCCTGGGCAGGGGGGTAACAGGAGATGGCAGATCCACAAACTAACGTCTCTCTGAAAGGGACTTCCCAGAAACCCCTTCACTGGGTACCATGCCTTCCAGCACTCCCCACACCTCCCTGCCCCCAGGTGTGAACACTGCCCAGTCGGGTTCTACTCCACTCTAGGAAAGGGTGGGGCCCCAACAGCAACATGAGCTAGATGCTATTTTTATTCCAGCTTTGCAGACTGGGAAACTAAGGCTGGGAGAGGTGAGGCTAGTTGTCTAAGATCCCACAGAAAAGAATACAGCCCACTGGATAAGCAGGTCAGCCTACAGCCACTCCACACGGAGCCGCGGAATCCCACCTCACACACACGTGGAGCCTGGAGGCAGCAACAGGCATGGACAGAGAACCTCAAGGAAAGGCACCCAGGTCCCTGGTGCCCAGCATGGGGAAGGTGGGATACGATCAGACTTAACGCTCCTCTCTTCAACAGTCCAACCCCATTCAAACCACATCCAGCCCAGAGAGAACTGACCCCAGCTCTTCACCTTCCCTGTCCTCCCAGAAGTGGCCTTGGTCCAGGAAAGAGGGGACTCCTCTCTTGCTGACAACATCCAAAACCTGCTCTATACCTCCAGATCACCACCTAGAGCTGCTCTTCAGGGATAGCACCAGCGCCTCAGTCTCTGGTGTCAACTTGCCTGCTGAGATGCTAAGGCCTGGACACAGCCTGCACTGCCTTTTCAGCCCCACATTCTGTCTCTACAGACTGCACTGTTTCAGCGGGCTAAAGAGCCGGAGACTGGGGCCCATGGTGACAGAGTTCAGGCTTGGGTCCTGGGGCCCTCCCTCCCCTCAGCAGTGCCCTCTACCCCAGATCCCACATGGAGGCAGACCCCTCAACCCTAGCCTCCCACCTCCTGCTCCTCCTCCCAGATACAGCCAGACATCCCTGCACCCAGCTTCCACCCATGACTCACCCGCCCTTCCTCACTAAGCCCCCAGCTGCTTATGAGGTGAGAAATTCCCCACCTGCTGCCCTCCATCCCTACCTCCCTGGCCACCTACCTGCTTCCAGAGGAAGGCATCACCACGGTTAAGTTGCCAGGCCAAGATCAAATGCAAGGTGGAGAGGCCCAGGCCGCTGAGGACGGCAGCCCGCATGCGGATGGGGAGGAGCGTGTAGGCGATGTAGACAAAGAACACAGGGCACCAGAGGCCCGCAGAGGGGCTGCGCGGGTCTGCTGCGAGAGCGCCCCCGACCTGCACTGCCGCCAGGATGCCCAGCACCACGTAGCTCACCACCCACATGGAGTCCTGGCGGAAGCTATGCCGGTTACACACCACCATGAGCCCCACGAACAGGGCGGCGGCACAGGCCAACAGTGCCACATAGGCAGGGTGAGGGCGGGCGGGTGCGGCGTGGAAAGCCAGCAGCACCGCTGTGAGCAGCACCAGCACCGCCATCAGCAGCGTCAGGCTGCTCTGGTTCATCTGGAAGAAGTACCGCTGGTACAGGCGCTCCAGCTTGGCCGAACGGAACTGCTTCGACTGGAACACCTGCACCAGACGGCGCCAGCAGGATCGCCCACTCCTGGGCACCGCGTCGGGCGCCACCTCAGCCGTCCCGCCCGCTGTCGTTGTCACCTCGGTATCCTCGAAGCCCAGGGCCACTGCCCGCAGCCCCAGCTCCTTGCCCTTGCCTGGGCCGCCCCTCCGGATGAAGGCGTCATCCTGCCAGGGGCACCGAGGGGGGCCCGCAGGGGTGGGGCTGGGTGGCTCTGCATCCCGGAGGCAGCTCATATAGCGGGGCGTGCAGAAGCCACCTGCCCGAGTGCCACGGCGCCGCGAACGCTTCTGCCCATTGCGTTCACCCCAGGCTGTTTTCCGTTCATCCACTTTAGGGACCAGGAGGCCACTAAACCATGACATGTTGCTGGTAGGGAAGGAAGGAGATAGTATTAGAGACCATCCAGTAGGAGTGGTATTAATACCACCATCACAGCCACTGCCACCACTAGTAGCTCATTACCTAAGCACTTCCCACTGACAAGCTATGAGTTTCATCCTCATACAATTACTTGGAGGTAGGCAACAAGGGTATCCCCAATCAACAGGTGAGAACCCAAGACACAGTCAGGACAAGAAACTTGCCCAAAACCAGGCACAGCGGCTTACACCTGTAATCCCAGCACTTTGTGAGGCCGAGATAGGAGGATGGCTTAAGGCTAGGAATGTGAGAGCAACCTGGGCAATACAGCAAGACCCTGCCTCTATTAAAATTTTAAAAAATTAGCCTGGGCCAGGCGTGGTGGCTCACGTCCGTAATCCCAGCACTTTGGGAGGCCCTGGCAGGTAGATCACAAGGTCAGGAGTTCAAGACCAGCCTGGCCAAGATGGTGAAACCTCGTCTCTACTAAAAATACAAAAATTAGCCGGGCGTGGTGGCGGGCACCTGTAATCCCAGCTACTCAGGAGCTGAGGCAGGAGAATTGCTTGAACCCAGGTGGCAGAGGTTGCAGTGAGCAAAGATCGCGCCATTGCACTCCAGCCTGGGTGACAGAGTGAGACTGCATCTCAAAAAAAAAAAAAATTAGCCTGGTGTGGTGGTATGCACCTATAGACCGGGCCATTCAGGAGGCTAAGGCAGGAGGATTGCTTGGGCCCTGGCGGTGGAGGCTGCAGTGAGCCAGGATTGTGCACCACTGAACTCTAGCCTGGGCAATAGCCATAGCCTGAAAAAAAAAAAAAAAAAAAAGGAAGGAAGGAAAAAAGGAGGGAGGGAGGGAGAGAGGGAAGGAAGGGAGGGAAGGGAGGGAAATAAAATAAAATAAAATACAAAGAAAAGAAAAGAAGAAAGAGTTGCCCAAAGATCCAGCAGCCACATAAGTGAGAGAACCACGATTCTAAACCAGGTTGTCTGACCCCAAAGCCAGTATACTTGAAAATTTCCCTAAAAGGCACTGTTCGTTGGTGGTCACAAACTCAAGTGCCCAAGTCAATGAGTGAAGCAGCTTATGGTTCAGAACTGGGAGGAAAAGAGTTCACACCCTGTGCATGGGGCAGGCACCACCCAGCAGCTGTAGACTGTTGCCACTGGGTCCCAGTGGGTCCCGATCTGATTTTTCTCAACAGAAGCAGAAGAAAAAATCTGGAGTTTTTTTTTTTTTTGAGACGGAGTCTCACTCTGTCACCCAGGCTGGAGTGCAGTGGCACGATCTTGGCTCACTGCAAGCTCCGCCTCCCGGGTTCACACCATTCAGCCTCCCGAATAGCTGGGACTACAGGCGCCTGCCACCATGCCCGGGTAATTTTTTCTATTTTTTAGTAGAGATGGGGTTTCACTGTGTTAGCTAGGATGGTCTCGATCTCCTGACCTCATGATCTGCCACCAGCTAACAGTGATAATCCTAAGGCTCTTCAGCTTCCTCACTGCACCCCAGTCACAAGAACCTCTTTGCTGTTTCCCAACACACCCCACACAGGCCAGCCTGGGACCTCAGTGCCTGCTGTTCCCTCTGTCTGGAACAAGAGCTCCTCCAGGTCACATCCCAAATGTCCCCTTATCAGTGAGGCTCTCTCTGACCACCCTATTAAAATAGCAACCCCCTTTCCTGGAGCTCTCTATCTTTTTCCCAGCTTTATGCTTTTTCTCCATAGCTCTAATCAGCAACTGCCATTCTATATATTTTTCTTATGTGTTCATTTTCTGTCTCTCCTGACTGGAATGTCAGCCTTATGAAGGCAAGGATTTTGACCTGCTGTGCTCACTGCTGTATCCACAACCCTTAGAAGGACCTAAACAAGTGTTCATTGAGGCCAGGTATGGTGGCCCACACTTGTAATCCCAGCACTTTGAGAAGCCGAGGTGAGTGGATCACCTGAGGTCAGGAGTTCAAGACCAGCCTGACCAACATGGTGAAACCCCATTTCTACTAAAAATACAAAATTAGCCAGGCATGGTGGCGCATGCCTGTAATCCCAGCTATTCGGGAGGCTGAGGTGAGAGAATCGCTTGAATCCAGGAGGCAGAGGTTGCAGTGAGCTGAGATCACACCATTGCACTCCAGCTTGGGCAATAAGAGCGAAACTCCATCTCAAAAAATAAAATAATAATAATAAATGTTCATTGAGTAGATGGATGACTGGATGGATGGACGAATGATACTCCATGCACTTTCTCTATGCTTTAAACTGTTCAAGATCTTTTCACATCCCTAATTCCATCTGATCTTCACCAAAACCCTGAGAAACTGGTCCTGTTGCCCCCTGGGGCACAAGACAAATTTGAAAGGAAAAATATATATAAACAAAAACTGAGGTCCATGGCAGTTTTATATGGCTGGCCCAAGTTATAGAGATCATGGTAACCAAATCAGTCCCAGATCCCACATTTCCTGGAGGAAATGTCATGAACTGAGGTGGGAGGACTCCATGATGATACCTTTAATGTGACTCCTGGCTGAGCCCAGGTCAGAATAAGATGAGGCTGAAAGCACTGTCATCCATGCATGCCTGTGTCCCCACCAGGGCCACACTGCTCTATGCTCACAGAGTACCCTGAGGGGTCCCTTGTAATTAAACCTGCTGAGTTAGCAGCACTGACATTTGTACTCACTCGGGGACAGGATGGAGGAATACTCAGCACTTGCCCCAGGTGGCCATAGAATGAGAGCTCAAGCCAGATGGGCAGCGCTTGAAGCAGACACCCAGGGACCCACAAGCAGAAGGCAGGCTGGGGAATTCTCTGCATATCCCAAACCTCCCATCCCTGGGTCACCCTCAGCCAAGTTCTGTCGGCACCCCTTCTCCTATATCCCACAGAGCAGCATGTCCTTCAACCTCCTTTTGTTTTTTGGTTTAAGACGGAGTCTCACTCTGCCCCACCTAGGCTGGAGTGCAGTGGCACAATCTCAGCTCACTGCAACCTCTGCCTCCTGGGTTCAAGCAATTCTGCCTCGGCTTCCCCATAGCTGAGATTACAGGCACCTACCACCACACCCGGCTAAATTTTGTATTTTTAGTACAGACAGGGTTTAACCATGTTGGCCAGGCTGGTCTCGAACTCCTAACCTCAGGTGATCTGCCTGTCTCGGCCTCCCAAAGTGCTGGGAGTATAGGCATGAGCCACCATGCCTGGCCCCTTCAACCTCTTAACATCACCAACAGCACCATCTGGAAGGACAGATCAGGAATACAAGACTTTTGGTCAGGCTGGCATTTGGAAAAGGTCACCAAAGAAAGCCTTGCTCTTCAAAATACTTCATTAGAAGCATGATCTTTGGCATGAGACCAGGGTTCCAAACCTTAGCGTGATTATTTGCTAGCCGCACTGCCTTGGGCAAGTTATTTAACCTCTCTGTGTCAGTACCTTCATCTGCAAAATGGAAATGATAATGGTCCTCAGGAAAGAATCTAATAATGCCTGTCAAGAAGTACACACTTGAAAAATATTAGTTCTTCTCCTCACTCTACAACACTTTAAACCCAAACCTCTGTCAGCGTCAAGAGATGGAAAGACGAGAAAATCATGAGCAAGAGCACACGTCTTTCTAGCCAGTCAGATGCCTGGTTCTATCAGTCGCTGTGTCCTTGGCTGTCAGTCCCCAGAGCTGCTGGAAACAGTGCCCAGAGTGAGCAGGTTTCCCACCACCATCCACCACCCACAACATTTTGCTTCAGCCTCCTTCATTCACCAGTCCCCTTCCCTGTTCTTATCTCCCCCCACACACCCCCCCCCCCGACCACCACTGGCCCGGACCTGTTCCCAAAGGACTAGTTTCTGGCCATGTTCCAAGCCCCCTGGAAACACATCCTAGCATCTGGCTCGTACTCACAGAGAAAGGGGCAAATGCTATCCAGGAGAATGCATGACCCTCCCAGGAACACTCTGACCCCCCCAAGGGGTTAGCTTCAGAGCTATGTAATTGTCCAACCAACTGCAACCATCCCACCCTGGGCTCCACTCCAGGCACTGCCCATCCCGCAGAACTTGCCGGCCTCCCAACATTTCTGGCACCCCATGCCAGACTGGTATGGCAGGGAACAGGGTAGAGCACTGTTCCAAGCCACAAAATTTCTCTATATGGTCCCCCAACCCACTTTGTCCAGCAACCCATCACTATGAGCCCTGGGAGCACAGACCACCTCCCTCCTCCCCAGAGTCAGGCTCCTAAGCCTTGTGCCTCTGACCTTCTCCTCCCCTGAGTGTTGGTCCATTTGCACTCTCACAGATCTGCTGTTCTTCATACCACCGGCTCCCACAGCCACAGCCATGTCCCATTCAGCCTGGCAGGCCCAGGCTCAGTGCCTCCCAGACCTCAAGTCCCTCCCAAACCCTGATCAGGCTGAGACCAGAGTTTGGAACCAGCCAAGGCCAAGGCCCAGCCCTAAGGATGGCTCTGCCCACTGCCTTGCCAAGCCTTCCTGGCCACCTCCTGTCTATCCCATCCCCAGGGCCCATCTGCCCCTGCCCTCCTTGGCAAAAGGAGGCTCCAGGGGATTAAAAACGACTTCAGAAAGTTCATGGTAAGAGGCACTGCCCAGGCGGGGCCCAGCAGTGCCAGCACCACCCACCATACTCGGACGTGGGCCTCAATTCTTCAATTCTGGGCCTTTCCAGATGTAGAGGAGCGTACCCAGGGCCTGTATCTGTCGGTCCAGTGCCCGCTGCCGCCTTCTCCCATCCCCAGTCCTCACTCTCCCTAAAGATTACAGAGGGCTCCCACATCACCCTTTACTATGCAACCCCCACCAGGTCCCTCCAGCTCACAGGGGTAATCTGGTAAGGGGAGGATATGGGCAAAGAGGCTCCCACGCCTGATTCCACCTCTAGCCTTTCAGTCGAGCCCCAGAGTCTGCTTTGAATAAAGTCAGCTCCCCTGCCCACCCTGCGGCAGGCCTTGGAGGATGTGGGGAGCCGACCCCACCCCTTTCATTCCCAAGGTTTGGGGTGAGGGGAAGGAGAGGGACTCCCGCAGACAGAGGGCATCCCTCCCTCTGCCCAGGCCGGTTCCTCTCCCCTAAATGGAATCTCCCCCAAACTCGGAGACACCCCACAGCCCCGCAGCAAAAAACTCAGGCCAGCCCCTCCCCCAGTACGTGCCAGATCCTCCTGGCCTCCGGGCCAGCCTGGAACTCGCCCCGTGGAGGGAGGCAGGCGGCGGGCGACGGGGGTGGCGAGCGCCGGACCTAGGAGTCCTCGATCCCACTGCCTCCATGACTTCCCTTTGCCAACCCCAACTCTCTCGGGCAACACTGCCGAGACGACCCGTCCCAGGCTTCGGCGCCCCCACCCACAAACTCTTGTCGAGAGCCGCTCGGGTGCGTTCCAATCCCGGCGCACCGGGAGCCCGAGCGGCCACTTCCCCCAGCCCTCAGCGCGCTCACCTGCCGGCCCGGCTCCGCGCCTGCCCTGGGCCCCCGCCCCGCCGCCCCCGCGGGCTCCGGCCGGCCGGCCGGCCGTCCCGCGGTCCTCCGAGCCCGCGCGTCCTGGCCGTCCCGCCCGCCGTCCGCCGTCCGCCCGGCCCTCGCCCCCTCCCGAGCTGTCCAGCGCAGCCGCCCTCTACCCCGGATCCAGAAGTCCCCTCCCCGCTGGCTCCCGGACTCCCCGCCTTAAAGGCACAAGCTCCTTTTGTCTGGGCATCCCCCTCCCCCTCCCCAGAAGTGGGGGCCGAGTTGCCCACTCCCCTTCCTAGCAGCGGGGTAGGGGCGGAGGAGGCCAAATAATGGGACCCCTCCCTCCGCGCGCCCCCTCCTCTCCTCCGGCCGCTTCCTCCCCCAGTCCTGGGAAGACAAGCAGCTACTGTTCTGGGATCAAGACCCCGCGGGGAGGGGACCTCGCAGCCCGGTCCCCTTCCCTTCACCCCGGCCGCCTCCTCCGGCATTCCTCTCCCGCCCTCACCCCGGGGGTCCCCGAGCGCGCCCGCAAACCCACCCCTCACGGCTACATCCCCCGCCCCGCCCACCGAGGGTCGCCTTCCTTCCTGTCAGGGTCCCAGGGGTTGGGCCGGCGCCCCGCGCCCACTCTTCATCCCCACTTCCTCCCTGCCCCTGCCCCTGCCCCAGCCCCAGCCCCAGCCCCCACCTAGCCATTCCCGCCCTGCCTGTCACGGCCCTGCGCCCTCCCGCGGGAACTCAGTTTAATAATTAATTAAGCTCTCATTCCACAAGGCGCCAGGTGTGTGCGGCCTGCTTGCCCGCACACCACTTCTTTCCTCTTCCCCCCAGCCTCTGGGGCAGCGGCCCCGAGGCGAACCTCGGGGCCCAGTGGAGGGACCCAGGGAAGGGGCACTCTCCCTGCCGCCCCCACAACCCCCCGCCCTACTCTCTGGGAGCCCCTTCCCCGCACCTGCCAACTTGCAGCCTCACCCCCAGGCATCTTTTACCCAAAGGGCTGTGCTTCTCTGCTGGGGGTTGGAGGGGCTACTGGGGTGCATTGCTAAGTGCACGAACTGAGAAACTGGGACTTTAGTTATTTCCAGCACGGAGCAGCTGCCCAAGTTACCTGGGAGATGGGAAAATCGTGTGAAAGCTGGTTAACCCTTTGAGGATTACAATAATGGTGGAAGCAGAAAGGAGAAGGAGTTTCACTCCAGGATGTACGTAGATGAGTGTGACTTTAGAGGGGGTGCCATTCTGGAGCTGGGAAGAAGGCAGCCTGCCTGGCTTCCTTTTGAGGCCCCCTCTCCATTCCCTCAGTCAGATCTCTAGCTCCTCCTTCCAATTCAGCCCTTCCCCAAGCAGCCTATTCCCCACCCAAGATCCCAAGACCTAGATATCTGAAGATGCTTCCTCCTCAGGACCAGCCCTCCCTGCAGTCCTGTACTTCAAGGCTCAAGTCTTGTCCACTCCAAATCACCACTGGGATTCCTAAGTCCAGGACAGAGCTTCAGGCAAGGAAAAGAGAAGAGTTGGGAAAGCCAGTTTCCAACATTTATCAGCCACGTGTACCTGCAAACTATATACCTTGGGTAAATCGTCAATCTCTTGAAATGGGAATAAAACCATCTGCCTTGTCTTTCTTACAGGGTTTTCAGAATCAGATAGAGAAATGTTTGTTATAATGTTTGAAAATGGGAAAGTGGTACTTTCTCATTTCTCAGTTGTGCAGGCCTGGCCTGCAATTTGATCTTTGGGGCCTCTTTGCCTGACTTCTCACTTCAACATTTCCTTAAAAATTGTTTTTGCTGGCCGGGCGCGGTGGCTCACGCCTGTAATCCCAGCACTTTGGGAGGCCGAGGCGGGCGGATCACAAGGTCAAGAAATCGAGACCATTCTGGCCAACATGGTGAAACCCTGTCTCTATTAAAAATTAGCTGGGCGTGGTGGCGGGCACCTGTAGTCCCAGCTACTCGGGAGGCTGAGGCAGGAGAATCGCTTGAACCCGGGAGGCGGAGGTTGCAGTGGGCCGAGATCACGCCATTGCACTCCAGCCTGGGAGACAGAGCGAGACGCCGTCTCAAAAAAAAAAAAATTGTTTTTGCTATCAAAATTTCCTCTTCAAAATACCTGAATCAGGTTATCTACCACTTACGCTTAGAATAATGTGCTCATGAGCCACATGGGGAAAATGCAAAAAACAATTGAGATAAATATGCGTTAAAAAATGAAATTTTAGGCCGGGTGCGGTGGCTCATGCCTGTAATCCCAGCACTCTGGGAGGCTGAGGCGGGCGGATCACGAGGTCAGGAGATCAAGATCATCCTGGCTAACACAGTGAAACCCCATCTCTACTAAAAACACACAAAAAAATCAGCTGGGCGTAGTGGGGGGTGCCTGTAGTCCCAGCTACTCTGGAGGCTGAGGCAGGAGAATGGCATGAACCCAGGAGGCGGAGCTTGCAGTGAGCCGAGATTGTGCCACTGCACTCTAGCCTGGGCGACAGAGCAAGACTCCATCTCAAAAAAAAAAAAAAAAAATTAAATTTTAGCCGGGCACGGTGGCTCATTCCTGTAATCCCAGCACTTTGGAAGGCCAAGGCAGGCAGATCACGAGGTCAGGAGTTCGAGACCAGCCTGACCAAAATGGTGAAACCCCGTCTCTACTAAAAACACAAAAATTATTGGGGAGTGGTGGCGCGTGCCTGTAATCCCAGTTACTAGGGAGGCTGAGGCAAGGGAATCGCTTGAACCTGGGAGGCGGAAGTTGCAGTGAGCTGAGATTGCGCCACTGCACTCCAGCCTGGGCAACACAGCAAGACTCTGTCTCAAAAAAAAAAAAAAATTAGCCCAGCGTGATGATACGTGCTTATAGTCCCAGCTACTCAGGAGGCTGAGGCAGGAGAATCGCTTGAACCTGGGAGGTGGAGGTTGCAGTGAGCAGAAATCATGCCACTGCACTCCAGCCTGGTCAACAGGGCGAGACTCCATCTCAAAAACAAAGAAATTTTGTATTTTGGAATGGAAGACCTTGTCCTTCATTTTATTTTAAAATGAGAAAAAAAAAAACTGGACACCATCCAAGTAAGCTGGAGAAATATGCTAGGGGTCCTTCTCTGGGCACTATAAATCACACTGGCCATCTCTACCCCAGCGTGTGATTGGTGTGTTAGTCTGGCGTCCTGCATTCCATTTTCAGTTCCTAAAGGGCAGGCCACCATCAAATCTATTTCTAGCACTATAGAATATTAAGACTTTTCTTTTTCTTTTTTTCTTTTTGTGAGACAAGGTCTTGCTCTGTTGCCCAGGCTCACTGCAACCTCCACCTTCCAGGCTCAAGTGATTCTCCTGTGTCAGCCTCCCGAGTAGCTGGGATTACAGGTGCCCACCACCACACCTGGCTAATTTTTGTATTTGTAGTAGAGAGACGGTTTCTCCATGTTGGCCAGGCTGGTCTCAAACTCTTGACCTCAGGTGATCTACCTGCCTCAGCCTCCAAAAGTGCTGGGATTACAGGCGTGAAGCCACCGTGCCTGGCCTTAGAATCTTTTTTTTTTTCTTGAGACCGAGTTTCGTTCTGTTGCCCAGGCTAGAGTGCAGTGGCACGATCTCTGCTCACTGCAGCTTCTGCCACCTGGGTTCAAGTGATTCTCCTGCCTTAGCCTCCCCAGTAGCTGGGATTACAGGTGCATGCCGGACATGAATATTAGAGTCTTAAGTTCCGACAGGGCAGGGCCACCATCAAATCTATTTCTAGCACTACAGAATATTAGTACTTTTTTTTTTTTTGAGACAGGGTCTTGCTCTGTTGCCCAGGCTGGAGTGCAATGGCACGATCTCGGCTCACTGTAACCTCTGCCTCCTGAGTTCAAGCGATTCTACGTCAGCCTCCCAAGTAGCTGAGACTACAGGCGCTTGCCACCATGCCCGGCTAATTTTTGTATTTTTAATAGAGACAGGTTTCACCATGTTGTCCAGGCTGGTCTCAAACTCGAGCTCAAGCAATCCACCCGTTGTGGCCTACCAACGTGTTGGGATTACAGGCATGAGCCACCGCGCCTGGCCAATTGGAAGGTTTTAACTCTGACAAAGAGAAGAAAGAGAGAGGCAGTCAGCAGGAACTGTATTTCTCCACGTCTAGCTTGCTTGATCTCAACGACCTTTTTTTTTTTTTTTTTTAATAATACAGACCATAGTCACAAGAGTGATGTATTTTCAATCTCTCATTTTCAGGAAGAGGAAACTCTTACAAGCAGAATGTACTATATGTAAGTGTAAGCTTCACACAGCCAAAAGTGTATCTGGACAACACTCTATACATAAGCAGTGTTGAAAACACCCTGCAATGTAACTAATGGATAGGCTTGAGTGCCCTGAGCCTTCCTTGGGTTGTTTGGGTTACAGCTAAACTAGCCTCTGCCTACGCCCTTTTACAAAGCAAAGATTCCTTTTACAATGCAAACAACCATTCCCTAGCGTTTCTGTCTTAAAGATCAAAAGTCTGCACAATTTGGCCAGGCGCGGTGGCTCACGCCTGTAATCCCAGCACTTTGGGAGGCCGAGGCGGGAGGATCACCTGAGGTCAGAAGTTCGTGACCAGCCTCAACATGGAGAAACCCTGTCTCTACTATAAAAATACAAAATTAGCCGGGCATGGTGGTGCATGCCTGTAATCCCAGCTACTCGGGAGGCTGAGGCAGGAGAATTGCTTGAACTTGGAAGGCGGAGGTTGCGGTGAGCCAAGATCGCGCCATTGCACTCCAGCCTGGGCAACGAGAGCGAAACTACGTCTCAAAAAAAAAAAAGAAAAAACACCAAAAGTCTGCACATTTTATTTTCTGAAAGTAAGAAAGACATATAAAAACAATTCACAGCTGGGTGCGGTTGCTGGTACCTGTAATCCCATCACTTTGGGAGGCCAAGGCGGGCAGATCACCTGAGTCAGGAGTTTGAGACCAGCCTGCCCAACAAGGTGAAACCCCGTCTCTCCTACAAATACAAAAATTAGCCGGGCATAGTGACACGCGCCTGTAGTCCCAGCTACTGGGGAGGCTGACGCAGGAGAATAGCTTGAACTCGGGAGGCAGAGGTTGCAGTGAGCCAAGATTGCACCACTGCACTCCAGCCTGGGGAACAGAGTGAGACTCCGTCTCAAAAAACAAAACAAAACAAAAAAAACACATTCATTCAATCTAGCAAATATGCCTTGTCCATTTCACTACCCCTAACATCACTGCTGCTACCACCACCACCACCATCACCACTCCAGAGACTCACAACCCCTTCTACTTCCAGGGTTGGAATAGGCTCTGGCCAACTCCATTTCCACCGCCACCACCACCACTACCCTTGAGAATGGGCTCAACTCCAGGGGGATACAAAATCCCTTCCCCATCCCCTTAGATCCATTATTCATTCATCCCATAAATATTTATTTATTTATTTATTTATTTATTTATTTTTGAGATGCAGTCTCGCCCTGTCACCTACTCTCGCTACTGTGTGTTAGGCACTCTTCTATTAATAGGTGCTGAGGATACAGTAATTGAACTCAGCAGACAGAGTTCCTAGTCTCATTAAGCTTACCTTCTAGTGGGAGGAAACAAGAAATAAATGAATAGATGAGGCTGGGCATGGCAGCTCACACCTGCAATCCCAGCACTTTGGGAGGCTGAAGCACAAGGATCACTTGAGCCCAAGAGTTTGAGACCAGCCTGGGCAACATGGTGAGACCCCATCTCTACAAAAAAAATTATTTAAAAACTTATGAAAAAATGATGAGCCAGGTGCAGCGTCTCATGCCTATAATCCCAGCACTTTGGCAGGAGGATTGCTTGAGCTCAGGAGTTTGAGACCAGCCTGGTCAACATAGCGAGACCTCATCTCGACTAAAAAATTTTAAAAATTAGCCAAGTGTGGTGCTGTGCACCTGTGGTTCCAGCTTACTCAGGAGGCTGAGGCAGGGGGATCACTTGAGCCCAGGAGGGCAAGGTTGCAGTGAGCCTTGATTGCACCACTGCACTCCAGCCTGGGTGACAGACCGAGACACTGTCTCAAAAAAAAAACAACAAAAAAAAGAATAAGCTGGGCACGGTGGCTCATGCCTGTAATCCCAGCACTTTGGGAGGCCAAAGCAGGTGGATTGCAAGGTCAGGAGTTCAAGACCAGCCTGGCCAACATGGTGAAACCCCATCTCTACTAAAAATACGAAAATTAGCCGGGTGTGTGTAATCCCAGCTACTCAGCAGGCTGAGGCAGGATAATTGCTTGAACCCTGGAGGCGGAGGTTGCAGTGAGCTGAGATCCTGCCACTGCACTCCAGCCTGGGTGACAAAGCAAGGCTCCATCTCGGGAAAAAAAAGAAAAAAGAATAGATGAGAAGATAGTTGATGATAAGTGCTATGATGACAATTAGAACCCAGGATCGATAGGAAGTGACTGGGGGAGAAACCTAGGTATGGCTGTCAAGAAAGGTCCCTATAAGGAAGTGCTATGTACATGCAGACCTGAATGACAAGGAGTCAGCCATGCAAAGAATCTGGGTAAAGAGCATTTCAGTCAGAGGGAACAGCTAATGCAAAAGCCCTAAGGCAATAGCAAGCTCACGGTGCTTAAGAAACAGAAAGTCAGTGAGGCTGAAGCCCATGTGTTGAAGGAAGAAAGTATAAGATGAGGTCAGAAAGGGAGGCATGCCCTAGCTAGTGGAGAAGCTCTTAGGCCAGGGAAAGGAGTTTGGATTTCATTGAAAGTGTAATGAGAAGCCTTTGGAAGGTGTTAAGCTCAGAAGTGGCACGATCTGATTTATGGTTTTAAAGGATCATGGTAGCTGCTGAGTGGAGAATAAATTGTGGGATCAAGGGATGCAAGGGAAACCACTTAGAAAGCTATTATAGTGGTCCAAGTGGAAACAGTGGCTTGGACAAGGATGGTGATAGAGGGCGGGGCTGCTGAGAAGTGGAAGGACTCAGGAAATGTTCTGGAGTTGGAGTACCCTAATGACCTGCCTTGGCTCTCTCTGCATGGTTTATGCATATCAAATAATTATCAACAGTCGACAAATATTTATTGAGTTCCTACCACGTCCCAGGCACTGTGCTACGCACTGGAAGTTACAGCCCAGAGGAGAAGGCCCACTCCACCTCCTTCTGCCCTACTGCCATAGGAGCTCTAGTTTGAGGAAGCTACTGCCCATCCCAACCTCACCCCATTTGCAGGGCGAGAGGCACACCCATTACCCCACCCTACCCACCCCTGCACTCTATTCCAATGCCGATCTGGAACTGATGGGGTGGGGGCAGTATTTACAGTTGGAGAATTGATGCCATAAAAAGAGTCCAAAGTCCTCTTAAAGGTCTCAGAGCAAAGACCAGGAGAGCCCAAAGCTTCCAGAGTGGAGAGGGAGTACAGCTAGGGCCATGAGGATGAGGCAACTCTTGGTGCCCACACCACTGCTAGTCCTTCTCTGGGTTTCCAGAGCCCAGACTTCCTCAGTCTTCACTATCCCATTCCGCCAGCACCTATTCCCTCGTCCCCACCTTAGTAAATGTCTGGGTCTTGTATGCCCTCTGGTGGCACAATCGTGGCACTGCAGCCCATAGTTCCCGACTTTTCACTACTCAATCTGTAGTCTTCTCTGGCTCACGGCTCCTAGGGGCAGTATGGGAAATTCTGGAAATCAGGGAAGGGCTGGAACACTGGTCTCTGGGTGTTGGAGGGATGAGCGCACCCTCCATCTAGTTTTATACGCAATGCCAGATTCGTCTTTTATGAGTTGAATTAACCATGTTTGAGCACCTACTGTGAACTGATCCCAGTCACCAACCCGCTGACCCAAGCTCAGATGACTGGCCACTCCTACCAAAAGCTTAGAGTCTGGAGCTGGGGGATGTGAAGAAGCAAGAGCGGTTTAGAATTCATTCTGCTTTCAGCAGCAGTGTCAGAAGCCCAAACTTGACCCTCCTATCATTCCTGCTGCCTAATTTCTCTTTGTTCCTGCCTGTTTTTTACGCCTTATACTCTTGCCTTTCTATCAGTTCTGTGAGCAAGTTATTCACTATCCTTCCAACAAATGTCATTTCTGCTCACATTAGTTGGAGTCTGTTTCTGTTTTTACAATCAAGATGACTGGTATGTTGGGCAATTCATCAAGCCTTTCTGGGCCTTAGTTTCCCCCTTAGTAAAAAAGGGAGGATAGCAATGACTTCCATGCGCAAGGCCATTTTTATTAAACAAGTGTATTAGTTCTCTATTGCTGCGTAACAAATTACCACACATTTAGCAGCTTAAGGCAACACACGTTTACTGTTTCATAGTTTCTGCCTATCAGGAGACTGAGCATAGCTCAGTGGGGTCCTCTACTTCAAGGTCTCACAAAGCTACAAGCAAGATGTTAGCTGAGGCTTCAGTCTCATCTATGGTTGGAATAAGGAAGGATCCAATTCCAAGCTCATGTGGTCGTTGATAGGATTCAGTTCCATATGGGCTGGGCTGCTGGACTGAGGGCCTCAGGCACCTTTCCCTTAGGCCTCTGCCACATGGCAGTATGTCTTCATCCAAGCCAGCAAGAAGAGATTCCGCTAGCAAACAGAAGTCAATGGTCTCTTATAGCCTCATTATAGAAGTGCCGTCCATCACCTTCTGATGGATCAGAAGTAAGTCTCTAGGCCAGCCCACAGTCAAGGGGAGGGGATTACTCAAGGGCATGAATACCAAGACGTGGGGATCATTTGTGGCCATCTCAGGTTTGCCTGCCACAATGTGGTAGCTGTTAGTCATCTTTCAAGGACTCCTCAAAATGCCACTTCCTTCTTGAGGGCTTTTTAAATTCTTCCCCCACCCAAACCCATCAAAGTTAACCCCTCTTACAAATGATGAAACTTGAAAGTGTGCTGGATATTAGATGGAATTATGTTTAATTGTGTTAGGGAAGGGTAATGTTATTTTTTTATTTTTTTATTTTTTTTTGAGACGGAGTCTCGCACTGTCACCCAGCTGGAGTTCAGTGGCAGGATCTCAGTTCGCTGCAATCTCCATCTCCCGGGTTCAAGTGATTCTCCTGCCTCGGCCTCCTGAGTAGCTGGGATTACAGGCGCATGCCACCAAGACCGGCTAATTTTTGTATTTTTAGTAGAGACAGGGTTTCACCATGTTGGTCAGGCTGGTCTTGAATTCCTGACCGCATAATCCGCCCGCCTCGGCCTCCCAAAGTGCTGGGATTACAGGCGTGAGCCACCGCGCCCGGCTGGGTAATGTTATTTTGACACTAAGAAATTCCCCCTAATTTTAACATTTATTTATTTATTTAAATTGACAAATAAAAATTATATATATATACGTAAATTGTGTACAACATGTTTTGAAATATGTATACATTGTGAAATGGCTAAATCAAGCTAATTAACATATGCATCACTTCACATGCTTATCTTTTTTTTTGGTGGTGAGAACACCTAAAATCTACTCTTTTAGCAATTTCAAGTATAAGATGCATTGCTATTAACTCTATTCACCACGTTGTGCAATAGATCTCTTGAACTTATTCCTCTCGTCTAACAGATTTTGTATCCTTTGGCCAACTTCATTTCGGCCCAATCCTCCCACTCCCCAGCCTCCGGTAACTGCCATTCTACTTTTTCTACAAGTTCAACTTTCTAAGATTCCACATATAAATGAGATCATGGCCAGGTGCAATAGCTCATGCCTGTAATCCCAGCACTTTGGGAGGCTAAGGCGGGCGGATCATGAGGTCAGGAGTTCGAGACCAGCCTGGCCAACACAGTGAAACCCCGTCTCTACTAAAAATACAAAAATTAGCCGGGTGTGGTGGCATGCACCTGTAGTACCAGCTGCTTGGGAGGCTGAGGCAGGAGAATCATTTGAACCCAGGAGGTGGAGGTTGCAGTGAGCCAAGACCACACCATTGCACTCCAGCCTAGGTGACAGAGAGATTCCGTCTCAAAAAAAAAAAGAGATCACATGGCATTTGTCTTTCTGTGCTGGGCTCATTTCACTTAGCATAATATCCTCCAGGTTCATCCATATTGCCATAAATTGCAAAATTTCATTCTTTTTTATGGCTGAATATTATTACATAATATATATACTGTATACTGCATTTTCTTTATCCATTTTTCTGTTGATGGACACTCAGGGTGATTCCATATCTTGGCTATTGTGTGTGTTGTTTTTTGTTTTTTTTGTTTTTTTTTCTGAGACGGAGTCTCGCTCTGTCGCCCAGGCTGGAGTGCAGTGGCACAACCTTGGCTCACTGCAACCTCTGCCTCCTGGGTTCAAGCAATTCTCTTGCCTCAGGCTCGTGAGTAGCTAGGCACTCGCCACCACGCCAGGCTAATTTTTGTATTTTTAGTAGAGACGAGGTTTCACCATATTGGTCAAGCTGGTCTTGAACTCCTGGCCTTGTGATCTGCCTGCCTTGGCCTCCCAAAGTGTTGGGATTACAGGCATGAGCCACTGTGCCTGGCCTTTTTTTTTTTTTTTTTTTTTTTTTTTTAATAAGGACAGATCTTGCTTTGTTGCCCAGGCTGGAGGGCACTGGCTATTCACAGGCATGATCATAGTGCCCTGCAGCTTCCAACTCCTGGACTCAAGCAATCCTCCTGCCTCAGCTTTCCAGAGTAGCTGGGACTATAGATGTAAGCCACTGTGCCCAGTGACTATATCTTGGCTATTGTGAATAAAGCTGCAATAAATATGGGAGTGCAGATATCTCTTCAACATACTGGTTTTATTTCTTCAGATATATACCCAATAGTGGGATTGCCAGATCATATGGTGGTTGAAATATGTTCTTTCTGAGTGATACTACTGAAGTATTTCTTGGTGGACTATCATGATGCCCACACTTTTCTTTAAGATATTTTACTCAAAAAAGAAAAAAAAAAAGGCCAGGCATGGTGGCTCACACCTGTAATCCCAGCACTTTGGGAGGCCAAGGTGGGTGGATGGCTTGAGGGCAGGAGTTCAAGACCAGCCTGGCCAACATGTCGAAACTCCGTCTCTACTAAAAATACAAAAATTAGCTGGGTGTGGTGGTGCACACCTGTAACCCCAGCTACTCAGGAGGCTGAGGCACGAGAATCGCTTGAACCCAGGAGACGGAAGATGTAGTGAGCCGAGATCACACCACTGCACTCCAGACTGGGCAACAGCGCAAGACTCCATCTCAAAAGAAAAAAAAAAGATATTTTAGAGTAGTAAGGAGAGGGTCATAGGGACATCCTCCCTTTTACTCCCAGTTTCCTTGGCTAAATAGTTGCCATGGAAAAAGTAGATTTTGCTCTTTCCAGAAGTGGTCCAGGAAGCCAGCTCTGTATATGTGTGTAAGAGGTGAGAGAGACTGAAAAGATTAACAATATCAAACTTTCTCATCTCACAAGCCTCAAAGGGCCTGTATGTGAGTGCAGATAACTGAAATCGGTTATCTCCCTGATCCTTGCCGGCATATCACACAAATGTTTGGGAGTAACACTGGGGACAAGGGTCGTCTCCCCCCGACCCCGCCCCCACACTGGAAGTTTTATTTCTTTAGGATTCTATCCCAACCAGTCGCTTAAAAATCAAGTAACACAGACCTGAGGGGTAGGAGCTGGGGACTGCACCTCCCTGCTACTCATGGAGGACAGCAGTGCGAACGAGGGAGGGACAGGAGAGGTGGCTGAAGCAAGGCAGCAGCAGAGGTAACGGGGCCACGACCTCAGAGAACCAGCTCCGTCCTCTCCCAGACCCTGGCTGGAGCCCCTATGGCTTGGGGTGGGGAGTGGGAGTACCCACCCCAGGCCCTCCCCTCCCTTCCTCAGACAGCCTCCTTGAGGGCTCAAGCCATTTCTTCTGGCAGGAGACTGAGGCACACGGAGAGGAGGAAGTGGAAGAGGAGGATGCAGGAGAGGCAGGGTGGTGGCTTGAATGAAGGCAGAGGTGACAGGCGTGGGCAAGGCCACTCCATCCCACCCACTCGGGCCTCAGTCAAAGCCGTGCCAGTCGCTGTGCTCCGAGTGGTATTCCAGCTTGGCACCCACGCATTTGACACCGTCCAGCAGCATGCACGTGCCATGGCGTCAGTCCATGATGCAGGCTTGCACCTCCCGCGCACGCAGGTGCTGTTGCCACCTTCCCAGACTAGCAGCATCCCCTCTTTGAGGACCCCTTCTTTGTGCGCCTAGTACTCGCACTTGACACTATAACCTTCAGGGAAGGGTAGGACGCTGAGAAGCTTCAGGTGCAGGCTGGGGACAAGTGCCTGGCGGACGTCCTTGCTCAGCCTGTGCACTGGGGCGGAGCAAAGGTAATCTCATACCTGTGCAGGATCTTCAGGAACCTTGACCAGAAAGCTGCTGTCCCTCTCCTGGATGACCATGACCACCGAGTCCTGCAACTTCTCATCAAAGTGGACGTGGCTTTGGGAGCCCTCTGCATCGTGGCCTGTCACAAAGTGGATACTCCGGAATCTGGGCTTGCTGCCTTTGTTGGCTGCAGCCATGGACCCCCTCCCTGCCACGCAGCTTCCGCAGGACCAAGCCACTCATGCCCAGCAGCCTCCCATGCTCCGGGGACAACAGCAGGAGCCTTGCAGGGTGCAGCCCGGGGCGGACAGGGCAGGGACGACCGCTGAGGCCGCGGCAGGGTCTCAACGCTGAGCACAAGGAAGGGAGCAAGGCTCCTCTTTTAATTTGGTTTTCAGTCAGTTGGAACTCAGTCCTTAGTTTAGGACTGGAGCTTGGGAAAAGAGAAGCGAAGAAGAGGAAGATTTTCAATTACTACTGGGCTTGCTTCAGACTGGATCCAAGGCTCACTGCCTTTGCAGCAAGGAGCAGGAATTGCCTAGTCACGTCATGCAGTCATGTCCCCAGGAAAAACATGAACAATCACAGCTTTTCCTTTCTGGGCCTCTCCTCTTTGTTTTGTTTGTTTGTGTTTGTTTGTTTTTTTAGAGACAGGGTATCATCGCTGTTGCCCAGGCTGGAGTGCAGAGGTGCCTCGAGCTCCTGGGCTCCAGCGATCTTCTCCTCTCAGCTTCCCAATTAGCTGGAACTACAGGCAAGTGCCACCATGCCTAGCATTTTTTTTTTTTTTTTTTTTTTTTTTTGAGATGGAGTTTCCCTCTTGTTGCCCAGGCTGGAATGCAATGGCGCGATCTCGGCTCAATGCAACTTCCGCCTCCCGGGTTCAAGCGAGTCTCCTGCCTTAGCCTCCCGAGTAGCTGGGATTACAGGCGCTTGCCACCACGCCCCGCTAATTTTTGTATTTTTAGTAGAGACGGTGTTTCTCCATGTTGGTCAGGCTGGTCTCGAACTCCCTACCTGAGGTGATCCGCCTGCCTCGGCCTCCCTAAGTGCTGGAATTACAGGCGTGAGCCACTGTGCCCAGCCACCTGGCTAATTTTTATTTATTTATTTTTTTTGAGATGGACTCTCGCTCTTGTCGCCCAGGCAGGAATGCAATGGCGCGATCTCGGCTCACTACAATGTCCGCCTCCCGGGTTCAAGCGATTCTTGTTACTCGGCCTCCCAAGTAGCTGGGATTACAGGTGCCCTCAACCACGCCTGGCTGATATTTGTATTTTTAGTAGAGAGGGGGTTTCCCTATGTTGGCCAGGCTGGTCTCGAACTCCCTACCTCAGGTGATCCACCTGCCTTGGCCTCCCAAAGTGCTGGGATTACAGGCATGAGCCACCGTGCCCGGCCTATTTTTTATTTTTGAGACGGAGTCTCGCTCTGTCGCCCAGGCTGGAGTGCAGTGGCGCGATCTCGGCTCACTGCAAGCTCCGCCTCCCAGGTTCTCACCATTCTCCTGCCTCAGCCTCCTAAGTAGCTGGGACTACAGGCGCCTGCTGTCACGCCTGGCTAATTTGTGTGTGTGTGTGTGTGTGTGTGTGTGTGTGTATTTTAGTAGAGACGGGGTTTCACCATGTTAGCCAGGATGGTCTCGATCTCCTGACCTCGTGATCCACCCGCCTCGGCCTCCCAAAGTGATGGGATTACAGGCATGAGCCACCATGCCCAGCCCGCCTGGCTAATTTTTAAAATTTTTTTGTGGAGACAGAGTTTTGCTCTGTTGCCTAGGCTAGTCTCAAACCCTGAGCTCAAGCAATCCTCCCACCTCAGCCTTCCAAAGTGATGGGATTACAGGTATGAGCCACCACATCTGCCTCTGCTCTTTGTTATCCTCATTTCTCTCCTTCTTTCTAAGGTCACATCCTCCCTGATTAAGAAAAATACCACCGGCCCGGCACGGCGGCTCATGCCTGTAATCTCAACACCTTGGGAGGCCAAGGTGGGTGGATCAGCTGAGGTCAGGAGTTGAAAACCAGCCTGACCAACATGGCGAAACCCCGACTCTACTAAAAATACGAAAATTAGCTGGGCGTGGTAGCATGCACCTGTAATCCCAGCTACTCAGGAGGCTAAGGCAGGAGAATCGCTTGAATCTGGGAAGCGGAGGTTGCAGTGAGCCGAGATCATGCCATTGCACTCCAGCCTGGGCAACAGAGCAAGACTCCGTCTCAAAAATAAGAAAAATGCCACAGACGCTGCCTTAACCAAGTGATCGAATTTAAGAGTGCCAAAAATGGGACAAACCGATATCATATGCCCCCAATGTGAGGCACTGGGAAGGACACAACATCACCTACGTAGTATTCTTTTTAAGATGGGAGTCCTGCCCTGTCACCAGAGCTGGAGTGCGGTGGCGCGATCATAGCTCACTGCAACCTTCACCTCCCAAGTTCAAGCAATTCTCCTTCCTCGGCCTCCCAAGTAGCTGAGATTATAGGTGTGCACCACCACACCTGGCTAATTTTTTGTATTTTTAGTAGAGACTGGGTTTCACCATGTTGGTCAGGCTGGTCTTGAACTCCTGACCTCGGGTGATCCGCCCACCTCGGCCTTCCAAAGTTCTGAGATTACAGGCGTGAGCCACCTCACCCGACCACCTATGTGGTATTCTTACCAAGAATGTTTAACCTGAATCGAGGAAACCAATTGAGGGACACCTCTAAGACAATTAGCCTGCATTCTTCAAAAATATCAAAGTTATGCAAGAAAAAAATTGGGAAACTTTAATAAGACTAGAGAGACACAATTAAATACAACACATGATGCTTTATCAGAGCCCCGATTTTTAAAAAAAAACTATAAGGACATTATTGGGACACTTGGGGAAATGTAGATTAGATAATGGTATATCACTGTTAGATTTCCTGAGTGTGATAATTATCTTGTGGTTATGTAGAAATACCCCTGTTCTTGGTAAATACCAAATGAAGTCTTTAGGAAGGAAGTTAATGTCTGCAACTAACTCTCACATAGTTCAGCAAAAACACACACCTACATAGTGATAAAGCAAATGTGGGATAATGTTAACAACCAGTGAATCTAAGTGAAAGGTTTATGTGTTCATTGTATTATTCTTGCAACTTTTCTGTAGGTTTTAAAATGTTCATGGGTAGGCACCATGTAATCCCAGCACTTTGGGAGGTTGAGGCGGGCAGATTGCTTGAGCTCAGGAGTTCCAAACCAGCCTGGGAAATAAGGCGAGACTCCATCTCTTTCTTAAAAAAATTAAAAATTAAAAAAAATGTTCAAGGCCGGGCATGGTGGCTCACGCCTTTAATCCCAGCACTTTGGGAGGCCAAGGCAGGCAGATTACTTGAGGTCAGGAGTTCGAGACCAGCCTGGCCAACATGGTAAAACACTATCTCTACCAAAAATACAAAAATTAACTGAGTGTGGTGGCACATGCCCATAGTCCCAGCTACTCAGGAGGCTGAGGCAGGAGAACCGCTTGAACCCAGGAAGCGGAGGTTGCAGTGAGCTGAGATCACGCCACTGCACTCCAGCTTGGGCAACAGAGTGAAACACTGTCTCAAAAAAAAATATTTTTAATTAATTAATTAATTACATTTTTAAAATGTTCAAGATAAAAAGGGAGATGCCAAGCGTTCACAGTTTTTATGCCAGCAGGAAAGTACTCCAAATGAGGAAATTAACAGTGTACTATGATTCCTCTACATTTCCTATTTCCCATGGAGGTAGGCATAGGGGGAAGAGTGAGTATCTACCTAACAGGCACTCTGAGTGTTAAGTGCCAGCAAAGCAGGGGCACTGAGTAATATTTATTTAGAAATAATGTGATACTTGACATTTTCCCCAAAATGTCAAATTTGTCATGGAAATTTTCAGAACATTTTTAGCATTCTTAAATTTTTTTTTACAGTTGAATTGTTTGTTGAATTAAGTTGTTTTCAACTGCATGGGGATCATCGTAGTCTCTTGAGTTCTTAGTGCATCTAAAAGTCTTTAGCCAGGCATGGTGACACACACCTGTAGTCCCAGCTACTCAGGAGGCTGAGGCAGGAGGATCGCCTGACTTCAGGAGTTTGAGGCTGCAGTTAGCTATGATTGCACCACTGTACTCCAGCCAGAGTAACAGAGTGAGACCCTGCCTCAAAATAAATGTTTTTGAAAATAAATAAAAGTCTTAATGTACCCCATACCCATCCTGGCAAACAGGCTGGGAGCTGGGAGGCAGGGAAACTAGGAGACTGGAAAATTGTGAAAAGCCCTTTGGAATTGGGCAGCAGTTATCTAGGAGGCAAGACACACAAAGGACCCGAGTCTGAGAGTCCAGGGAGTGAGAATGGAAACTTTACACTTCAGACAACGCTGAGCTGTTTTAGAGTTCATGTATTTTCATTGTTTATTTTCTTTTTGTGTTTCCTTAGTATTAGGTAAAGTTTTTTGCTCACTCGTTTAAAGTGAGCCTCTCTTGGTATGTGGAGAAGGACCAAGACAAGAGGACTATGCCCACTTTGGGGCAGAATTCTAAGGGGAAAAGAGAGCCTTCTAAGCTGCCCCCTTGGCCAAGTGTGTTTACAGAAAAGCCATTTGCCCCCTCCTCTCCTCTCTGGTTGTCACTCCTCCTGCTGTCTCCCTTCTCTGGGCTCTATTCCCACCCCACCCCTCAGACACACCTTTCTTCCTTCCCAGTGTGGTGTAATGAACAGATCAGTCTAGGCTGTCAAGTCAAGGAGACCTGGATTCCAACCAATTGGAATGTGACAAGGACAAACTTCAAAACTTATTCTTTTTTTTTTTTTTTTTTAGGTGGAGTCTTGTTCTGTCGCCCAGGCTGCAGTGCAGTGGCACAATCTCGTCTCATTGCAACCTCTGCCTCCCAGGTTCAAGTGATTCTCCTGCCTCAGTCTCCTAACTGGAATCACTGGCGCCTGCCACCATGCCCGGGTAATTTTTGTATTTTTAGTAGAGACGGGGTTTCACCATGTTGGCCAGGCTGGTCTTGAACTCCTGACCTCAGGTGATCCACCCACCTGAGCCTCCCAAAGTGCTGAGATTACAGGCGCGAAGCACTGTGCCCAGCCAGAAACATTCTTCCTTTCAACAAACATTCATTAATGCTTACTAGGTGGCAGGCACAATTCTAGGCACTGGAAATACAGTGATAAGTAAAGACAGACAAAGTTCCTGCCCTCAGGCAACTTGCAGTCTCATCCAGAGAGGCAGCTAATAAACAAGCAGACAAAGAATGAGATTATACAGCCTGAAAAGTGTGTCGCAGAATCTGGTTAACATACTGCATGATGGCTGGGCGCGGTGGCTCACGCCTGTAATCCCAGCACTTTGGGAGGCCGAGGCGGGCAGATCACAAGGTCAGGAGATCGAGACTACGGTGAAACCCCATCTCTACTAAAAATACAAAAAATTAGCCAGGCGTGGTGGTTGGCGCCTGTAGTCCCAGCTACTTGGGAGACTGAGGCAGGAGAATGGCGTGAACCCGGGAGGCAGAGCTTGCAGTGAGCTGAGATCGTGCCACTGCACTCCAGCCTGGGTGACAGAGCAAGACTCTGTCTCAAAAAAACAAACAAACAAAAAAACACCATACTGCGTGACTCCAACTATAGGACATTCTGAAAAACACAAAACACTGGAAACAGTAAAAACATCAATGGTTGCCAAGGGTTAAGTGTAGGGAGGGATGAAGAGGAAGAGCACAGAGGATTTTTAGGGCAGTGTGAAACTAATCTGTGTGATACTATAATGGTGGATACATGTCATTTAGACATTTATCCAAACCCCCAGAATGTACAACACCAAGAGTGAACCCTAGTATAACTGTAGCACTTGCAGTTCAGTGGTAGAACTAGAACTCTCCCCTGCCTAGTGTAAATTGTGGACTTGTGACAGTGATGTGTCAATGTAGGTTCATTTTAACAAATTTACCACTCTGCTGCAGGATGTTAATAGGGGGTAGGCTGTGCATGTGTCAGGGAAGGAAGTATGTGGGAACTCTGGACTTTCTGCTCAATTTTGCTGTGAATTTAAAACTTCTAGGCTGGGCGCGGTGGCTCATGCCTGTAATCCCAGCACTTTGGGAGGCTGAGGCAGGCGGATCACAAGGTCAGGAGATCGAGACCATCCTGGCGAACACGGTGAAACCCCATCTCTACTAAAAAATATAAAAAATTAGCGGAGCATGGTGGCAGGCGCCTGTAGTCCCCGCTACTCAGGAGGCTGAGGCAGGAGAATGGCATGAACCCGGGAGGCGGAGCTTGCAGTGAGCCGAGATGCGCCACTGCACTCCAGCCTAGGCGACAGAGCAAGACTGTCTCAAAAAAAAAGAGTCTATTTTTTAAAAACTGTGTTGCAGGAAATTAATAACTGTGATAAAGGGTAACTGAAGGGGCCTACTTTAGGTAGGGTGAAAAAGGAAGCTCTCTTCAAGGCTGTTTTCTCATTGATAAAATGGAGGTAACAATATCTGCCTTCACAGAGTTGTTAAAGTTCAAATAACATATATATGAAAGGCCCTTTTAAATTGCCAGGTGCAGTGGCTCATGCCTGTAATCCCAGCACTTTGGAAGGCCGAGGCAGGTGGATCACTTGAGGTCAGGAGTTTGAGACCAGCCTGGCCAACATGGCAAAAACCCTGTCTCTACTAAAAATACAAAAATTAGCCAGACGTGGTGGTGTGTGCCTGTAATCCCAGCTACTTGGGAGACTGAGGCAGGAGAATCACTTGAACCCAGGAGGCTGCTGTGAGGCAAGATTGTGCCACTGCACTCTGGCCTAGACAACAGAGCAAGACTCTATCTCAAAAAAAATAATAAAAATAGGCTGGGCTCTGTGGCTCACGCATGGAGAAACCCCTTCACTACTATAACTACAAAATTAGCCTAGCATGGTGGCGCATGCCTGTAATCCCAGCTACTCAGGAGGCTGAGGCAGGAGAATCACTTGAACCTAGGCGGCGGAGGTTGCAGTGAGCCAAGATTGCGCCATTGCACTCCAGCCTGGGCAACAAGAGCGAAATTCCATCTCAAAAATAATAATAATAATATAAATAAATTGCTATGTATCTTCTCATGTGATAAAATATGGAATATTACCTATAATATACTGGTAGGCAGCTCTGAAATAGCTTCCAATGATCTCTGACTGCTGATATTCAGGCCCTTATGTAACTCCCACACTCTGGGCATGGGCTGGGTCTAGTGACTCAATTCTAAGAAATAAAATGCAGCAAAAGTGATCAGATGCCACTTGCAAAATTAGGTTACAAAAAGACTGTGACTTCTATGCGATCTCTCTCTCTCTTCCTTAAAAGTAGGCTGCTGGCCAGGCATGGTGGCTCATGCCTGTAATCCCAGCAGTTTGGGAGGCCAAGGAGGGCAGATCACAAGGTCAAGAGTTCGAGACCAGCCTGACCAACATGGTGAAACCCTGTCGCTACTTAAAATACAAAAATTAGCCAAGCATGGTGGCGCACGCCTAATCCCAGCTACTCAGGAGGCTGAGGCAGGAGAATGGCTTCAACCCGGGAGGCGGAGGTTGCATTGAGCTGAGATTGCGCCATTGCACTCCAGCCTGGGCAACAAGAGTGAAACTCCATCTCAAAAAAAAAGACATTTTGGGGCCAACCAGGGAGATTTAAATATAGACTATGATTAGATTAAATGAAAATTGGCCGGGCACAGTGGCTCACGAATGTAATTCCAACACTTTGGGAGGCCGAGACAGGATTGCTTGAGCCCAGGGGTTTGAGACCTGCCCTGGCAACATGGTAAAACCCCATCTCTACAAAAAATAACAAATAAAAAAAACTAACCAGGCATTGTGGCATGTGCCTATAGTCCCTAGCTACTAGGGAGGCTTAGGTGGGAGGATCCACCTGTATTATGCACCTCCCATGTATAATACAAAGGAATGAAATGCTAATCACTGTGGTATCTGGGTGTGGGGGACTTTCAGGGGAGGTCCCAGCGTGCTGAGCCCATGGAAGGTCAGGGTGGACTAGAGTACCCGGCCCACGGGCTGTAATGGAAAAAAACCCAGGAGGTAGATTCTGAAGATCTGGGTCTGAATCCAGATCCGAGCGTTGACTAATTGGCCTTTGAGAAGTCATTTAATCTCAGAAGTGGAAGGGACCTAAGAGGTCTTTCCATGGGTTAGTCACAGGCCAGATGCCAAAACCTAGGCCACTGACCCTGTGCAGGTTCTTTCCACTACGTGCTGCTTCCCTGTTTATGATATTCTTACCCGCAATAACAACTAACTTTGGTACAGCAATTTACATCTCATGAAGCGCAAGTGTTCCTCTTGAGCTCTCACAGAACCTCTTGTTAAGCCACCATCGTTCTTTTCTAGTTTTAAAAGAACTTGGGAGGCCAAGGCAGACGGATCACAAGGTCAGGAGTTCGAGACCAGCTTGACCAACATGGTGAAACGCCGTCTCTACTTAAAATACAAAAAAATTAGCTGGGCGTGGTGGCACACGCCTGTAATCCCAGCTACTCAGGAGGCTGAGGCAGGAGAATTGCTTGAACCTGGGAGGCGGAGCTTGCAGTGGTGAGCCGAGATCACACTCCAGCCTGGGCAACAGTGAGACTCCTTCTCAAAAAAAAAAATAAATAATAAATAAAAAAATAATAAGCAACAGGTTGTGGGGGCCAGGCACGGTGGCTCACACCTGTAATCCCAACACTTTGGGAGGCCGAGGCAGGCAGATCACCTGAGGTCAGGAGTTTGAGACAAGCCTGGCCAACATGATGAAACCCCATCTCTACTAAAAATATACAAAATTAGCCCGGTGTGGTGGCACGCACCTGTAGTCCCAGCTACTCGGGAGGCTGAGGCAGGAGGATCCCTTGAACCCAGGAGGTGGAGGTTGTAGTGAGCCAAAATCACTCCACTGCACTCCGGCCTGGGAGACACAGTGAGACTCCAACTCAAAAAAAAAAAAAAAGAAAAGAAAAGAAAAGAAACTGAGGCTAGTACAAAGGTAGCAAGCAATCTGAATTGATTGTTCAGAGTCAGATCAAACTCCTTGTTCTACTCTTCCCCCCTTCTCACTATTGCAATTAACTAGTCTTAAAAAAATTTTTTTAAGTAAAAAATAAAAGTAAGAAACTGAGTTTCTGAGATAATAAATGGCTTGCCCACAACCAGCAAATGGCAGAATTAGGACTTGCCCTCTGGTCTTCAGGCTCTAAATCCTGCATTCTTTCCAAGGTACCAGATGAGGCCTGTCTAGGACCGTGACACTAACTGCACTCCTCACACCACACATGCAAGACCTTATTTGCAGGGAAGGGACAGAGGCCTCTCTGCACAGAGCATCCCTGAATGACCCTTACCGGTGCTGACTTCAGGTCATTCAAGGAAAAACCCAGACTCCTTCTGGCTCTGTGTTACCCCAGAAGCATATGAGAGTCCAGACCTCCAATCCTGGGAAACCACTCCAGTCAAAAGTCTTCCAGTCTCACTTCCCAACCTGGTTGCAACCAAGTGGTTGCCAGCTCCCTCTGTCCTATGACTACCCTCCTGATCCATGATGAGGGGCCACAAGTCTTTGCCAGCCCACCTCCCTCCACCCCAGGAGGCTTCTCTCCAAGGCCCACTTCCTCAACCTTATTCAGTCCCTGCCTCTCCCCAATACCCTCTTCCCAGGTCCCAAGACTCATACCCCCTTACAGCAGTGAGAAGCACAGTAAGAGGCAATGGTGGGCCCAAGGGGCAGCAGCTGTGAACAGCTAGCACAACGCTGTCTTCAATAATTCATTCCCAGGGAGGTTGCAGGCACCATGCCCTCACCCTGAGCTAGAGATGGCTACCACAGCTCAGATCCTTAAACTGAGAAGGGTGGGAGTCAAGGGTGGGGCAGAGGCCAGTGGGAGCAAGTAGAAAGGTACCCAGCCTGCAGGCCAGACACTGGCACCTCTTTGTTAGAGAGGGGCTCTGATGTGGGCTCAGAGCAGGGATCCCGTGAGATAAAGGAACACGCAAATTGCCATGAGCTGGACGGGCAGAGAGGAAGAATCCAAACACATTGCCTCACTCCCACTCCCTCCAGCTGTACATGCCAGGGTCAGCCTCTTCCCTCATGGCTCTGACCTTCTCAAGGCCACCCTCAGCCTCTTGTCAGCAGCCCCACCCTCCTAAAGGCCCAAGTCCTCTCTGCTCCAGCTGGCATGTTTCAGCTGCCCCCACTTGGGGAACTCTTTTCCCAAAGAACTCCCACCACATGTGCCTGTAATCTGAGTCAAACATCGCAGAACCTTTTCCAAGGATCCTAACCCCCACCTCCATCTCTTTTCAGCCCAGCTTCCCTGACTAACCTCTGATGTTTACAAAGCTTGTAAACGTGTGGGGGTGGAGGAAGGACTTGAACTGACCCCTTGGGCTGTGCTGTGCTGTGATTCAGAGTCCTAAAGCTTTAGGAATTTAGCGAGAGCAGTTCCTTGCTTCTAGTGAGGGAGAGAAGGTGGTAAATTCTAGGCCAGCCCCCACATTCCCCTGGCCACCCTAGAGATCCTGCCATCAATACCCGTTCTCCATGTGGGGCAGCCCTAGAGTTCCACTCATGTTCCAGGCTCATTGCTCACTGCAATCCGTTCTGTGAGACTGGAATCACCTATCATGTGCATCAGCAGACCCAGAGGGGAAACTGGGATCTAAGACTAAAAGAAACATATTATCAAGCACCTACTATGTGCTAGGCTGAGCCGGATTCTGGGCAGCAAGAGCATGAAGCCAATCACCTCAGCCCTCTCACCTTCCCCTCCTTCCCAGGTACCAGAAGGAACCTCCAAATGCACACAACAGTCATACTATCTGTCCCAGAGTGAGCAAGAGTTAGGTCTTGAACCCACAGCTGACTCCCCAGTCTGTCCAGAGGCCTGATTTGGGAAGGAGGGTGCGATCTTGCTGGGCATTGTCAGCAAGAAACCCTTCAGAAATATTTATAGCAAATGCTGCATCAGGGGATGGAATCTGAAAGTTCCTCGAAGCATCAAATAACACCATGAGTCCAGAGGCAGAGCCCAGAAAAAGAAGGCACTGCAGCAGGAGGGATTGAGGTTTGATATTGGAGAAACTTCCCCCAGAGTAATATCTGGAACTGGCAATGGGGATTCCCTGTGGAAGCTACTTCCACAGGATTTTCTCAGAAGAGAAGGGATAGGTACCTTTTTCTGGTCTAGGTAGAAAAGATAAAAAGGGATGGACATGGTGATCTCTATCTTTGTAGTATACAGACTTTCAAATATCAAGGCCACTAAGCACAGTTGTGCAGATTATGCCTTGCTGAGGAGGCAAACGGACACTGAAATCCAGCTCTAGATCAGTTACCTCCTGCTGCAGAGCTGTGTCTGTACAGACTAGCCAGAGTGGCTTGTAGGGGCCCTGCCAGATATCCCAAGTCCTGACAATCTTGGGGTCTGAGGACAAGGTGAGCAGGGAGAAGGGATGAAGGCTGCCTGGGAAGCCCTGGGGGCCTGTTTGCTAGAGCTCAGAGCCTATATGGGCCAAGTTAGAGGGCATAGCTTCCAGGAATGGATCCAGGGTAGAGGCCCCTCTCAGCAGGGTGCCCTGCCCAGATACTATGAGGTTTGAGCCAGAGATGAAGGCCCTGAGGGAGCTTGAGTGGGGAGGAAGAGGATATGCGTCTTGGGCAGGCCCTGGAGAAGGATAATCCTGCCAGTCACATCACAGAAAGGGCCTGGGAGAGGGCAGTTCTGGGGACCTGGAGGATGGGCTGCTGGCTCTAGCTCTGAAGTTCCTACCTTCTCTGCAGAGCAAGATGGAGAAGGGGCCTGTGGTCCAGCAGCTGGGGTGGAAATGAGAAAAGTAAGGGGTGGGGAACTGCCACTGTGCACCTCAGATTTCCTGTGATAGGCTCATGGAGGAGTAATTTTTTTTTTTTTTTTTTGAGACAGAGACTCTGTCCCCCAGAGTCTGGAGCGCAGTAGGGCGATCTCAGCCTGTCTCCTGAGTTCAAGCAATTCTCTGCCTCAGCCTCCCAAGTAGCTGGGACCACAGGTGTGCACTGCCATGCCCCGCTAATTTTTATATTGTTTGCAGAGATGGGATTTCACCATGTTGGCCAAGCTGGTCTTGAACTCCTAGCCTCAAGTGATCTGCCCGCCTCGGCCTGCCAAAGTGCTGGGATTATAGGCGTGAGCCTCGGCGCCAACCTCAGGGAGAAGTAACTGATATTTCTATTTTAAAGTGGAAGGTGGGCCGGACACGGTGGCTCACGCCTGTAATCCCAACACTTTGGGAGGCCGAGGCGGGCAGATCGCTTGAGGTCAGGAGTTGGAGACCAGCCTGGCCAACATGGTGAAACCTCGTCTTTACTAAAAATACAAAAATTAGCCTGGTGTGGTGGCGTGCCTGTAGCCCCAGCTACTTGGGAGGAGGAGAATCTCTTGAACCCGGGAGGCGGAGGTTGCTGTGGGCCGAGATCGCCACTGCACTCCGACCTAGGCGACAGAGTGAGACTCCGTCTCAAAAATAAACAAACAAATAAATAAATAAATAAAAATAAAGTGGAAGGTGGAGAGATGGTTTCTATGCTATAGTTTCAGGCAGAGAATGTGGAGGGAGGGAAGGAGAGAAGGTTGCGGGAAGCCAGGGACAACTGCTTGCCTGGGCCAACATCCCCTCTCTCCCCACCTCCCTTCTCCTATGGAAACTTAAGCTGCCGCAGGGCCCAGCGGAGCTAGTCCATTAGCTGTGGTCAGCAGGGGAGTGTAGGTGGGGAGGGCCCTCTCTCCCTCCAGGTCTTCTTGCCAAATGAAAGGCAAAGCGTTTGCTCCCTCTACTAGAGTCAAAAAACAAAACAAAACCATAAAAACCTCCACACGCATTTTTAACACACACAAATAACATAACTTCTTTCCTCTGAATGGTCGAAGCTGAGCAACTTGGAGGTGGGTGGGTGGTAGGGGCTCCGTGATCCACTAGACTAGACTACAGAGGGAGTGGGGGAGGAGGTGCCTTCTCAAAGCACTTTCCAGGTTAAATCCAGCCTCGGGAGGAGGGAGTGGAGAGAGAATTTACTCTCCCCCAACTTACCTCCCTCAGAAATGGGGGCAAGTGGAGGGTCAGCTGAGCAGAGAGGGAGGAACAGTCTCCCCAGATCCCGGGGATGGGAGGATTGAGGGGAGGGGTCCCGGAAACTCCCAGGGGAAGTGGGTTAAAAGAAGGGCCGGGAAGAAGGGTGGGACGCCCTCCACTGGAAAGGGGAGAGCGTTCTAGTTAATGCTGAGGGGAAGTTGGGGACCTGGGTCAATCGGAGTCAGCGTGTGTCTGTCTCCATGAAGGGGGGTCCGTCTCTCCCCGCCCCAGGCGCCGTCTTTGGTCTGGAGAAGGGTCCAGCCTGGGGTCGTTGGGGGTGTGAAGGGACCAATGAGCGGTCTGTCCGCTCAGAAGGGTCCAGAGAGAGAGCCAACTGGGACTACACCCCCGCTCCCCCTTCCCCCGCCAGAACTTGGGCTTGTCCTGTTTGACGCACCCGCAGAAAGGGGCGGGAGGGGTACTGACCCGAGGAGCGGTCCCGCGACTCTGTACTCCCTGCTGCCCAGTCCCGGCCAGGACGCTGCCCGGCTTAGCTGGGGCGCCCCTCGAGACCAGGATGGAGGTAGGGACGGGCTAGGGTCCCGGAAGGGCGCGGGTGTCTCGAAGGAGCCCCACGGGGTGGGAATAAGTAGAGCGCAGCCTGGGGTCTCCTACTGGGGGTCTCGAGCTGGGACTGCAGTTCCTGGAGAAAGGAGGGGGAGAGGGGTTCGTCCTGGGCTTGGGCGGTGTCTGCATCCGGGGTGCGTCCCCCCTGCTCTGGCCTGGGCAGCGCCGCCTGCTGGCAGGGCCGGACCCCGCGGCCCCGGGACCGGACACCAGGCGGTGCCGCCACCTGGAGGGCGCGTGTAGCCGCCGGGCCAGCGAGCCCAGGGGGCGCTGCAGCGGGTCGAGAAGGAGCCGCGTCGCTTCGCCTCGCCCTTCCCCTTCGCGGAGCTGAGACCCGCTGCACCAGAACCCAGGAGTGGGGGGAGACGGCAGAGACTCCGCGGGCGCGGGGCGATCCCAGCTGGGCTCTCTCCACAGGGATGCCGATCCCTCTGGAGACACAGAGCCGAGCCGGGGACGAGTGGATGGGCGCCTTGACGCTTGGGCGGGCGAGCAGAGCACCAGCACTCTTGCTTTTCGGTCCTTTCCCCCGCCGAGGTCGGGGTCGCAGCCGCCGCCGGAGGATGGGCGCCCGACGCACGGAGCAGGGCCGGGAGGGAGCAGAAGCTTCCGCCAAGAGCTCAGGAGCTGGGGCAGCCCTGGAGCTGGGGCAGCCCTGGAGCTCTTCCTGCCCTTCTGCCCGCGGCGGCGGAAACTCCAGAGTCCCTACTCTTTCTCGGGAGGACTTTAGGGAAGAAGCAGAGCGGCAGGGGAAGCCGAGGAGCGAGGGTGCGACGTGGGGATGGAAGGACAGTGGGAGGCACACGGAAAAACAGAACGAAGACCTTAAGACAGGAGAGACGGAAGTGGAGAGAGGCTGGGCTGAAAGGCAGGGAGAGCCAGAGACTGACAGAGGCGGCGAGAAAGGAAGGGAGAGGGAGGGAGGGAGGAGGGAGGAGAAAGAGGGAGGGAACCAGGGGAGAGGGAAGGGAGCAGGCGGCGGAGCCCGGCGGGCGTGGGGCGAGGCCAGGCGTGCAGGCGGGAGCAGCGTGCAGAGCAGCGGCCGGGTTTTGCTCCCGCCTCGGAGCCCCTGGCCCGGGGGAGGGGGAGAGGCCGCTAGCCTGGTTTATGTCTTTTTCTGACTCCAGTGCAACCTTCCTGCTGAACGAGGTAACCGTGGGGGGGGGGGGGGGGTGTGGGGTCGTGGGAAGGGGGTTCCCCACTGGGTGGGAGGAGAGCTCCGCTCCAAGCTAGGAAGGGGGCACGCGTTTGGGGGAGACTGCACCGATGGGGAGGCAGGGAAACCGGAGGAAGTGAGGCCAGGGGTGGAAGAGGCACCGGGTTAGAGAGGAGGGAGCGGCCAGAGCTGGCAGCTTCCTAGTACTGGGATTGGATGAGAGGAGAGGACTGACTGAGGAGCCAGAAAAAAGGGGCTAGATTACAAGAAGGGCTCTGCCAAGCTCCCCTAGCGCCTGTCCCTGAGTTCCCTGGCAGCCTAGCAGCCAGAATGGTAGGGGCCTCCACCTGGTCCAGATCTTAAAAAGTGCTGGGGAGGAGTCTTTAAGCCTTCCCAGAAGGCCTAGCTTCTGTCTCAGTTTCCCCATTCAGTGCCCAGGGACTGGGATCTGCCCAGCTTCCTGGTACACTTAGAGGAGAAGCTAGAATATATTCTGAAACCTCCCAAGAAGGTTTCAATATATTCCAGCTCCCAAACCTGATTATTCAGGCTTTTCCTCTTATGTCTTGCTTCTATGACTTGGGTACCTGCCAGCTGCCAGTCTAACAACTCTCTCCTAGAAAGAATCAGCAGGAGGAGCCTCTCCCCTGATCCTTTATTGCCCTCAGCTCTCTCCCTTTATGCCCAGCCATGAAAAAGAAAAGAGATTAGGGCTACATGGACACTGACAGGCACATGTCCTGTCACAGGACAAGAAGTCACCAAGTTGGTATTAGAACTAGAGTAGGCAGGTGTGGGTGAGAAATGAAAGGAACATTGGGTAGCAACCCAGAGATATGAGAAGAAGGAGGGAAGCTCTGAAGCTACTGCAGGACCCAGGGGATGGGCCCAGGTATGAGGAGCTTGAACCCATCTCCTGGGGATGGTTGGCATGGCAACACATGCCTCAGGAGCAGACTTAGACAACCTTGTCGCAGGAGATTACAAGGAGTGTGAGGAAGGAGTGCTGCCGATGGCAGATCCGCTGTTACCTACAGCCCCAGGACCTTCTGTGGGTGGAGAGAGTCCCAAAAGGAGAGGCCAGGAGAGTGCATGCAGGGATGGGAAGAGAAACAGCTGCCTCCACCACTGCTTTCTTCACTAGAGCCATCTCCCAGGAGAAGAGCACCTTGAGGGTCTTACTCTTTGACACCTCTCCAGGCCCCTGAAAGAAGGAATTGAAGAGAAAGGATGAAAGAGGGGGATACAAGGAATACTGCGTAACTGGGTGAGGGCACAAAAGTGGGCAGTGTCTGGGAACTTCCAATACAGAAGAATCCAGTATATGACCAAACCCCAGTTGGTGCTGGACTCAGGAGAGGAGACAGTCCCTTCAGCCACAGGGGCTGCAACAAAGTTGTTTGTCAAACCCAGCATGAGGAAGGTGCTGGGCAGGGCTGCTCTGGGCCACCCACAGTAGACAGACTAAAGATGTCAGTCTGAAGATGCAGCTCTTCTTTGTCTTGCCAAGATAACACCGATAAGTGACCCAGGTGGGAAGCCACTTGGTTTGGGTGGGCTTTCTCTCTCCCACGCACAGTGCTTTCTACCATAGATCTTACTAAGCCATGTCAGAGTTTTGGATTTCTGATTCTCCTCAAGCCTAGGAGGGATGAGCAGATTGCTGAACTCCCGGGTGTGAGAAATTGGGAAAGGAAAAGGACTGAGCTCAGGGCCAAGAGCATGGGCACCAGGAGGCCTCCAAGTGTAACCCCTGTCTACGCACATCCTCCTCGTGGGGCACAAAGGTAGGCAGTCAAAAATCAAAGAAGGAATTTTGCTCAGGAGATGAAAAAAGGAGAGAGCTCAAATGGGTGGATCTTTGGGGAAAGTTTCCTCAAGATAAGGGCTGCGGCTCTCTTACCCCAAATCTCAATGCTCCTGTGAAGGAGACTGAGTGGTGCAGAGTGGTACAAGCCCTTCTGCTAAGGGGAGAATCTGGCCTTACCCTAGTGACTCCGAGGAGACTGGCCTTTTCCTCTCCCAACCCGAGTGTAGCCAGGATCCCACCCACAACTATCCCCCTACCTCCACCCTCTGGCTTCTTTCCCCTTCCCTTTAGGCTCACCTAAAACAGCCCCTTTCTGCCCCAGTTCCCACGGATGCCTTGGCACTGTCTGGCACAATCCTTGGCAGGGAAGTGGGGAAGGGAACCCCCATCCTGGCAGGACTAAGACAAAATCTATCCGTGCAACAGGTGTGGGGAGGCCTACCCAGCTCACGGAAAGTTCCCCCCTTCTCAAGGGTTGGGCAACACCGCCTTTGCCGCAGCGTCCCCGTACTGAGGGGGCCGGGCACCTGTTGGGGCAGGAGCTGCCGTCCTGTCATTAGCCTGGGGGCACCAAGCCCATTCCTCCCCGGGACCACTGCGGGGTTTGCTTTCGGAGCCTCCGGGACGCACGGGCCCAGACCCGCCCTGCAGTCGCCTGGGACCCCTCCCCCGTCTGCCGCTCGTTCCCGCGCCTCTTCTGTCTCCCAGGGTCTCCCCATTTTCCTGTCCTCTCCGTCCTCCCTCTGCCTCTCTCTCTCCGGTTTCCTCGACACCTGCGCCCTCTCCAGTCTCCGCCCGGGTCGCGTCTCCCTCGCGGTCTCAGCGCCCCCTCCCTCCCCCGCCGCAGCCCTTTGTTTCCCGGCGGAGTAGTTCCTGGGTTGCCGAGCGTCTCTGTCTCCGCATCTCTCCTCGCCCCGCCTCCTCCCTGCCTGGATCCGCCCTGCCCGCAGCCTCTCCTCCCCTTCCTCCCCGCCGCCACGGCCCCGTAGGTGCTCGGGGACCCACCTTCCACCCAGCACGGGTTCGTTCCCCTCTCCCGGCCTGGCCCGGGCTCCCCGGTGGCCGCCGCCCCCGCCTTCTCCCGGGGAGGGGGTCAGGTGGGCGGGCACTATTGTTGTAGGAGCCGGCGCCAGATTCCTCAGCCGCGCTCGGGGTGGGACCGGCTGGGTTTGGGAGGGTGGGGTGGGGGGAGCGGTGATTTGAGCTCCGAGCAGCTGGTCTTCGCGGCTCGCTCCCTCCTTCGCGCTCTCTCGCTCCCTGCCGCCGCCCGCAGGGCTGCGGGGCTCGGTGGCATCTCCCGGGCGCGGCCCGCAGTCCTTGCCCCTGCCTCCGGGCCGCTCCCGCCCCCGGCGCCGCTCGCTCCCCCCACCCGGACTCCCCCATGTATGACGACTCCTACGTGCCCGGGTTTGAGGACTCGGAGGCGGTGAGTGCCCACGGTGAGGGTGGGGGCGGGGAAGTTGGGGTGACACCTCCTCTCCCTTCAACCCTTTCCCCGGTTCAGGACTTTGAAAAACGCCTCAGTGGCAGGGCAGGGTTTGTAGGGGGGCGCTCTAAGAACGTGGGGAGATGGATTTTCATGCCAAGCGTTCCCCAGCGACCCAGACTCAGACCCTGGGGCATTGGGTGTGTGCAGAGAGGGGGCAGTATAGGGGAAGGGCTCAAGCAGGTGGCTCCACGGCCCAGGAAAGAGGGGTGGGAGAAGGCAGGGCTGGAGGCCGAGGGCACAGAGGCTCTGGAGAGGGAACACGCCATGTCTGGAGTTTCAAATTCTGGATTTCTGGGGTCTGAACACAACAGCTAGGAGAGCCGCCGAGGTGGTTGGGGAGGCAGACATTCTAGACCTCTTGTGCCTCAAGCAAACGACACATCAGGGAGCTGAGAGGACATCAGGGAGCCAGGGACCAACCTCTTCAGACAGACGGATCCTAAAACTTGAGGAGCTCCATTATTCCCTTCCACCCCCTCCATCTCTGCGCATTGCCTCATCTCCTCACCCTTTCTCTAGCCCAGTTTCTCTCCCAGGCTGAAACCTGGGCGCCCAGCACATGGGTAGGCCAGGTGACTGAGCCCCATCTATTCCACAGCCCCCTGCTGAGGCTTCCTCTGCAGCGGGCATCCTGAGCTCTTGCCCAGCATGGAAGGCCTGGAGGTGAGGCCAGAGGAGCTGAGGGCCTGGGGATGGAGAGGAAGCGCTTTGCTCAGAGAAACAGGCAACCGATAAATATTTAATTCTCCTCTTTGCTTTTATCTCCTGACCCACTGAGACAAATCAGCTCATTAAGCAGTGATTCCCGGAGCTCAGACAGCAGGGAGAGTGCCTGGAAAGATGGGGCAAGAATGCGGAGCAGCTTCTCAGCCCCTTGGAGCTGACAACTTTCCCTCAAATGTCCTGTAAGAAGGCCTCCTTAGGAGTGGACCACTAGATGGCTTGGAAGGGGCCCCAATAGGTTGGAGCACCCCTGGGTCGGAAAGAGGAATTCATGTTCAAGTCTTTTCCCATCACTTACTGCCAGGCCCAGGATAGATGAATGCTGATGTTCAGAATAGGCAACTGTCCTTTTCTGGGACTGGTCTCCTTCTGGGCCCAATTCTCCATGGGGCCTCTGGGGCTAATTACATTGCCGCTAGAGCAGATCATTTTCAAGGCTCTGGTGGACACCTCTTTCTGACAGTTGAAGGGACAGCTGGTATAGCCCAGGGTGCCAAGGTGAGCTTGAAAACAAACCTCTCTGTGGGGCTGGATGGCCCTAGGAGGTTCTTCCCATCCCTGGTGAGAAGGCAAGGGCTATTGCAAGGAGCAGACTGACATGTGGATGGTGTTGGAGGGCAGCCTGCTGACCCATTGCTCCCTCCCATCTCTCTCTGGCTCCTGATCACCCTCCCCCACTTCCCTTTCTCTTGCCTGGCTCCTTGCTCTCCCTGAGGCCCCCTCTGAAGCAGTAGGAGGGAGATCAGGCTCTAAATAAATCCAACGGCTCATCTCCCTCCTCTCCTTCCCCCGTGCCAGGCAAGAGAGGAGCTGCAGCCTGCCCACACACTCACTAGGCAAGGGGGGCACCACCAGGGCACTGTGCCAACTCCTGGCAGCTCCAAAGTACTGAAACCTGGCTATTTTGGCGTAGCAGGGTACAGGAAAGGTAAAACCCTAGATCATGCTTGGCAGGGCAGCCCTGGCCTCCTTAAGTAATACTGGAGCACTAGAGATGAGTGAGCCTGGAGGACTTGGGAGTAATGGAGAGGGGGTTCCATTCTGAGCACAACTCATTAAATATTTAGGGAGAGATCCTGTGATTCCCATCCCAGGGTGAGAGGTCAGGTAAGCCAGATGCCCCAGGCGTTATGATTACTAAATTAGGCCGCCAGCGGTGCCTCACGCTTGTAATCCCAGCACTTTGGGTGGCCGAGGCAGATCACTTGAGGTCAGGAGTTGGAGACCAGCCTGGCCAATATGGTGAAACCCTGTGTCTACTAAAAATATAAAAATTAGCCCGGCATGGTGGCACATGCCTGTAGTCCCAACTACTCAGGAGGCTGGGGCAGTAGAATTGTTTGAACCCGGGAGGCAGAGGTTGCAGTGAGCCGACATTGCACCATTACATTCCAGCCTGGGCATCACAGTGAAACTGCATCTCAAAAAAAAAAAAAAAAATTACTAAATTAAACCAGGCATAGAGACTCATGCCTATAATCCCAACGCTTTGGGAGGCTAAGGTAGGAAGATGGCTTAAGCCCAGGAGTTTGAGACCAGCCTAGGCAACATAGCAAGATCCTGTCTCTACAAAAAACTAGTAGGCATGGTAGCGCATGCCTGTAGTCGTAGCTACTCAGGAGACAGGAGGATCGCTTGAGCCCAGGAGTTCAAGGCTGCAGTGAGCTACGATTGTGCCACTACACTCCAGCCTGGGTGACAGAAGACCTGTCTCTAAGTAAATAAATAAAATAATAAAAATAAAGATTACTAAATAGAGCTGAGAGCCTGGAGCACAGGCAGAAAAGGTCAGACTCCTCTTTTAGCACAGTTCTGGGCCTCTGGGAGGTACCCGATGTATCTGTACCAAAGCGAGTGGTCATCTGCCTTGCCTCCTGCCTCCCAGCCTGTTGGCCCCTGTCTGGTTGCTTCAGACACCACATCCCACAGAGGTTTCTCTTGTGTCCTAAGACCCCTGGGAAGGAGGTCCCTCACCCTGTGCAAAGATTATTTCTGGGGTTCATCCCCCACTTATCCTGCTGCCATCCAGCCTCATTTTGTTCTCAGGAGAGATGAGGAACAGTCGGCGGACTACTCTTCTGTAAAATGAAAGATCTTTCCCCCTTGTGCTATCTTCAGGCCTTTGGTCTACTATAGACACTGTCTTTAGCCTAAGGCTCGAGAGCCTGGGCTGACCCCTAGCTGAACAGCCCTCTTGCCCACGGCAGGGTAGGGGTAGAGGGCATGGTGGACAGCAGGTATGTGATTTTGCCTTCTTCTCTGAGAGTCTGGCCTCTGCTGCCTTCCGTAGGTGGTCATGCCCAGTGAGCTTGAGAGAATGTTCCTCTGCCCGAGGACATTCTAAAGCCCTTTCCCCTATACACACACACACTCCTGCATGAACCCCTTATCTAGGCTTATCCCTTCTCTCTGCCACTGGCATCTCAGAATTGTGGGAAGTATCACTTGAGGCTTCTCCCCACAGAGAGGGAAAACTGAGGCAGGAAACGAAAGACTCCCTTTCCCTGACAGAGGAGGAAACCCAGACATTGTAACCTCTGGGCTCTTGTCTCAAAGTCCAGCGTCCCTCACTCATTTGTGCCTCTCCCTCATGGTCTTGAGGCTGAACTCTGTGACCGTCAAATGCACCCTCATTGCCCAAGACCTTTCCTATGGGCAGGACTCAGAGACTCTCCTTGCTCATGTTACCCCCTCCCCACATCCCCGGGGTCCTGCTCCGTAGCTAGGTTGCTTGGCACTAGCATAGCCTTCTTCTAGGGCTGATGTCCCCTGGGCCTGGGAAAGGACTAGGGAGATGTAGGCCAAGTGGTAGGCGTGGCCCAGCCTCACCTGCACCCAGGGAGACAGCTTTGTGTTCTTCTTGGTCTGTGTCTTGTTTGCTGCCCACACCTGGCTAGTTGCCCCAGCAGGTGTGGAAGGAAGAAAAGTAGGGGGTGGGGAGAGCAAAGGGGAGGTAACTTCTAGGAGCTGGCAGCTTTGTGTCCTCCTCTTCACCCTGGAAGGGTAAGGGCTCACCATTTGGGAGCCTTCAGAGCCTTGTTGGAGTAGGGAAAGTGGAATCTTAGGGGGCAGATGGCTGGATCCCCACATTGAGGACTGGTGCTGTGCCAACCAGCATCTCTTGACTGTTGCAGCTGGCTGGACTCCTGACAGGCATCTTAAAGGGATGATGTCCAGGCTGCTTTGCAGGCTGCTGTGAACAAGGGGGCTGGGTCTCCTCGATCCAGAATCATCTCTAATACATCATCTTCAGCACACCTCCCTTCCCTCGGCTCAGAGGACATGTTAGAGGGGAGAAAACGGAGGAAAGAGAAGTGAAGGCTCTATTCAAAGCTGCAGTATTAATAGACTTGGGGGAGGAGGGGCCCAGATCTTTTCACCTATGGATTGGGCCAGCTTTCCTGTAGCCTCAGAGGCACTGGGGCCCTTCTCAGGGGATAGGAGGGGCCATAGGGACCCAGCTATCCCCTTGGAGATGGAGAAACTGGGGGCAATAGAGGCAACACTGTAAGGTGAGGAGGGTGCCTCCATGGCATCCTTCATGCCGGAGCCTGGGAGTCACAGCCTCTTTCCCAACCCAGGGTTCAGCCGACTCCTACACCAGCCGCCCATCTCTGGACTCAGACGTCTCCCTGGAGGAGGACCGGGAGAGTGCCCGGCGTGAAGTAGAGAGCCAGGCTCAGCAGCAGCTCGAAAGGGCCAAGGTATACTTTCTGGGCATGGGGCAAGACAGGAGGCCAAGCTAGGTGGAAACCTGCACTCGGTCCTAAGTCCCAAGGGGTCCTTGGGCAGGATGTCCTTGAGTGTGAGACGGTGTGTGTGATGGGCAGAGGCCACGGCCTTCTGCTGTTGGGGCACTGAAGCTGGAAGGGGTGCTTCGAGCCTTCTCTCACTTGCACTAATGGCCAAATTCTCCAGCACAAACCTGTGGCATTTGCGGTGAGGACCAATGTCAGCTACTGTGGCGTACTGGATGAGGAGTGCCCAGTCCAGGGCTCTGGAGTCAACTTTGAGGCCAAAGATTTTCTGCACATTAAAGAGGTGATCGACCCCCCTACTTCCAGAAGCCTCTAACACTTCATTTTCTTGCTCTTGCTCCAGATCCTAATGCTTCTGACTTCAATCCTCAGTCTAATTCCCCAAGCTAATCAGCTCTTCTCCTTAACACACACCTGTCCACCCCTCATATCTAAGATCTCATCCCCAGGGTCTCCATCCTTCTGAGACCTGGCTTGGGCATCAGTCTCCATGTCTGTCAAGTGAGCAGTTAGATTAGCTGCCTCCGAGGTCCCCTGTGACAGCTGCAATGCCTCACTCAGAAATCCTGGGTGGCCCGAACTTGGCTGTCCTTTCCCCTGGCCCCTTCTGCCCACCGCCCCTTGCATTGCATTCCTCAGACCAGCTCAGTGACTGCCTCGCTGGCTCCTTCACATTGAAGAGCCAGGACTGGGGCGGGGCGCTTCTCTCACCACCCCTTCCTGCTCCACCTGCCCCCAGAAGTACAGCAATGACTGGTGGATCGGGCGGCTAGTGAAAGAGGGCGGGGACATCGCCTTCATCCCCAGCCCCCAGCGCCTGGAGAGCATCCGGCTCAAACAGGAGCAGAAGGCCAGGTGAGAGTTGGGCCGTGAGTCAGTAAACACACCCCAAACACTTGCACTGTACCCACAGGACACGTCACCATGCATGCCATACACATGCATATCCCCCTGAAATACACATTCACGTATGCCCAGCTCTACACACTCAACACTAAACAAATCTACAAACACACACACATATTGCATGTACACCTGTCTCACTAGATAAAGCATATGGAATTGTGTACAATTATTAAATAATGCATAGAACATACATACACAGAGACACATTCTTCTCTCCCTCTCTTTCGCCTCCCTTTCTTCTCAGGAGATCTGGGAACCCTTCCAGCCTGAGTGACATTGGCAACCGACGCTCCCCTCCGCCATCTCTAGGTAGCCTCCCCCCAACCCACCCATTTTGGGTAGGTGGGTAGCTAAGACACAGGGAAAGAGGGGATCCTGCCCAAGTGAACTGTGTGGGAAGGGTTTGTGGAGGGATCGGAAGGGGTGGGGAGAAGCCAGTATCTCCCCTGGGGACGGGGATACCATGCCCCCAGGGACCTTTCCCCCTTCACCAACTTTAATCTTGTATTTCCTTTTCCAAAAAGCCAAGCAGAAGCAAAAGCAGGTGAGTCAAGGAAGGGACCTGGGCTGGGGGGATCATGGCTTATGGCTCTGGGGACAGTGTTCTAGGCAGTCATTGTTGGAGGGCAGAACAGAGAGGGGAGGGAGCCCAGAACCTCTGGATCTGCCCTGACGCCAACCAGGCATGAGACAGGCACCAGGGCCATGGTTTCTACTGACCTCATGTCCATTCTGCAGGCGGAACATGTTCCCCCATATGACGTGGTGCCCTCCATGCGGCCTGTGGTGCTGGTGGGACCCTCTCTGAAAGGTTATGAGGTGAGAGGAGGTCCTTGATCCCAAAGAGTCACCTCTACCAAGCCTGCCACAGGAAGTCCCTAGGGAAAGTGGAAGGGGTGTGTCTCCTCCCTCCAGGGTGTGTATGTGGAGGGTATCGACTCTGGGGCCATGCATGGGGAGGCTGCTTCTCTCCAAAGGGGTCCTTCATCAGTGCCATGCCTTCCCCCAGGTCACAGACATGATGCAGAAGGCTCTCTTCGACTTCCTCAAACACAGATTTGATGGCAGGTAAGCTGCCCTGGCCTGAGGTGGCCTGAGAACCAAGGAGAAGCTCATGGCCTACTTCCAGATGCCTGTAGCTAGTCTTCTCTAAGGGAAGAGTTAGTGGGAGCTGAGTAAGGAGAAGCTGAGGCACAGGTTTAGAAGCAAGCTGTGATTCTCCACTCCCACCCCAGGATCTCCATCACCCGAGTCACAGCCGACCTCTCCCTGGCAAAGCGATCTGTGCTCAACAATCCTGGCAAGAGGACCATCATTGAGCGCTCCTCTGCCCGCTCCAGCATTGGTGAGAAGTCCCCACCACCTGCTTCTGTGCCCACTCAAGTGCCAGTGAGAACCTTCCTCCTCCCTTTTCTTTTTTTTTTTTTTGAGATGGAGTCTCGCTCTGTCACCCAGGCTGGAGTGCAGTGGTGAGATCTCGGCTCACTGCAACCTCCACCTCCTGGGTTCAAGCGATCTTCCCATCTCAGCCTCCTGAGTAGCCGGGACTACAGGCGCCCATCACCACGCCCAGCTAATTTTTGCATTTTTAGCAGACGTGGGGTTTCACCATGTTGGCCAGGCTGGTCTCGAACTCCTGACCTCAAGTGATCGGCCCACCTTGGCCTCTCAAAATGCTGGGATTACAGGCATGAGCCACCATGCCTGGCCCCTCTTCCCTTTTCTCTTCCTTACCTCCTTGTCTTTCTGCCCAACTCCTCTACCTGCCCCCAGGATTGGCAAGAACACACCCCTCCTCCTCAATTCCCATTCCTCTGCCTGTCCAGGCTTCGATGAATGCCCTTTTCCTCCAATTCCTTCCTGTCCACCATTCGGGAGCCCTCAAAGCCTGCTGGAGTGAGCTAGTGGGCAGAGCTCCTGGTGAGCACTGCTGCTGCCTCCCTCCATAGCGGAAGTGCAGAGTGAGATCGAGCGCATATTTGAGCTGGCCAAATCCCTGCAGCTAGTAGTGTTGGACGCTGACACCATCAACCACCCAGCACAGCTGGCCAAGACCTCGCTGGCCCCCATCATCGTCTTTGTCAAAGTGTCCTCACCAAAGGTAAGTCAGCTGGGCTCATGGAGGAGGCCCACAGGGCTATCCTACTAGAATGTGGCATGACTCTACTTGGTCCCTGCCTGGGGCACCTGAGTTCCCTTTTCCTGCTGCCCTTAACACAACTCTGAGTCATCCTCACCTGCTACTGATGCCACAAGTGGAAGAAATGCCTAGCTCTGCCCGGGCTCAGCTCTGCCCAGAGTCCTGAGAGACTCCAGGCCTAGCTCTGCCCTCCCCGCTCAGGTACTCCAGCGTCTCATTCGCTCCCGGGGGAAGTCACAGATGAAGCACCTGACCGTACAGATGATGGCATATGATAAGCTGGTTCAGTGCCCACCGGTGAGTGCCTGGGTCAGCTGCTCCTGTGCCCACTCCCCCAGGGCTGCGGCAGTGATAGAGATGGGTGGGGGAGCTGCTACTGAGGGGAAACCAACGTTGCGCCTTCCTCCCCCTCCCCAGGAGTCATTTGATGTGATTCTGGATGAGAACCAGCTGGAGGATGCCTGTGAGCACCTGGCTGAGTACCTGGAGGTTTACTGGCGGGCCACGCACCACCCAGCCCCTGGCCCCGGACTTCTGGGTCCTCCCAGTGCCATCCCCGGACTTCAGGTAACCATTTCCAGTGGGCAGAGATGCTCAAGCTAAGCCAGCCAAGGCACTGCCCCTCCCTGCCCAGAGGACTGTCCTTGGCCTCCAGTTCAGCATGCCAAAGGATTGTAGAACTCTCAGCTCTGCTGTACAGAGCTAGCACAGACGGGCAAAGGAACTTCCTGAGGAGAGAGGGAATCAATCAATGAGATGGATACGTCAGAGATTAGTTTCCTAGGGGTGAAGAGAAACACAATCTCCAAACCTTCTCCCAGGCTGCCTTGAAGGCAGAGCCTGAATTTTGCGGGAGTCGAAGCTCCAGTTTTCTCTCTCGGAAGAGGAAAAATGCTCCAGCATGCTTTTTCCTTGCACTATTTCCTGTACCGGGGAATTGAGAGTTGAGGGGGGAAGAATCTCGCACCTCACCAGAAGATAAGGTGAGGTCTGTACTGCCTCACTGAGAGCTGTTGTATGGCCCCCAGAACCAGCAGCTGCTGGGGGAGCGTGGCGAGGAGCACTCCCCCCTTGAGCGGGACAGCTTGATGCCCTCTGATGAGGCCAGCGAGAGCTCCCGCCAAGCCTGGACAGGATCTTCACAGCGCAGCTCCCGCCACCTGGAGGAGGACTATGCAGATGCCTACCAGGACCTGTACCAGCCTCACCGCCAACACACCTCGGGGCTGCCTAGTGCTAACGGGCATGACCCCCAAGACCGGCTTCTAGCCCAGGACTCAGAGCACAACCACAATGACCGGAACTGGCAGCGCAACCGGCCTTGGCCCAAGGATAGCTACTGACAGCCTCCTGCTGCCCTACCCTGACAGGCACAGGCGCAGCTGGCTGGGGGGCCCACTCCAGGCAGGGTGGCATTAGACTGGCATTAGGCTGGCACTAGGCTCAGGCCCCAAAACCCCCTGCCCAGCCCCAGCTTCAGGGCTGCCTGTGGTCCCAAGGTTCTGGGAGAAACGGGGCCCCCTCACCTCCTGGGCAGTGACCCCTACTAGGCTCCCATTCCAGGTACTAGCTGTGTGTTCTGCACCCCTGGCACCTTCCTCTCCTCCCACACAGGAAGCTGCCCCACTGGGCAGTGCCCTCAGGCCAGGATCCCCTTAGCAGGGTCCTTCCCACCAGACTCAGGGAAGGGATGCCCCATTAAAGTGACAAAAGGGTGGGGTGTGGGCACCATGGCATGAGGAAGAAACAAGGTCCCTGAGCAGGCACAAGTCCTGACAGTCAAGGGACTGCTTTGGCATCCAGGGCCTCCAGTCACCTCACTGCCACACATTAGAAATGAGACAATCATAGCCCCCCCAGGGTGGCACACCCATCCGTTTGCTGGGGTGTGGCAGCCACATCCAAGACTGGAGCAGCAGGCTGGCCACGCTCGGGCCAGAGAGAGCTCACAGCTGAAGCTCTTGGAGGGAAGGGCTCTCCTCACCCTGCCAGGAAGCTTCTTAACATGTGACAGGACCAGGGACCAGGAGCATGGTGAAGCCAAGTGGCAGATGGGAGCCAACCTGGATGGGGGTTTGGGGAAGGAGGGCGTGTGTAGCAGAGAACTTAGGGGGGCCTCCTTGCCTTTCTCATTCTTTTGCCCTGCATCCTGTCATTACTGTTCTTGTCCTCATACATCCTTGGAGAACCGGGCTCCAGACTTTGTTCCCTGACTCATAGCTGCCGCTTGTTAGGTTAGGGTTAGATGGGGAGAGACAGGGCACAGAGGACCTGTCTCCCCGGCTACTCTTGCCTTATGGGTCTAGTGTGTGACCTACAGAGCATGTTCCACAAGCCCCTGCCTCACCTCACTGTCATCACTAATAAACATCATGCACAGTCCCTCTGGCTTCTGTTTGTTCTGTCTGTGATGCGGCCCAAAGTCTGGTGGAGGGAAAGATGTGTTTGTTTGTTTGGGCCGCCCTTCTCTCAGAGGATCTGTCCAGCGGGAAGGGGACAAAGGCAGAGCTGGGGAGGCACTCCACTCCCAGGCATCCCCACTCCTCATGCCCAGGTGTCAAGAGGGAGACATCCAGCAGCACGGAAGGGCTTGTCCTGGGATGTGGGGAAGACGCTTGGTCACGGCTTTACAGTATCCTTGCGCCAGGCCAAAAAGGCCCTAGAAGCAGCTACAACTTGAACTCTATGTACTAGGCCAACTCTTTCTGTGGGGTAAGAAGAGCATGTGAACAAGAGGGGTATGGGGGGAGGACTGCAGCCCTGCGTTCCTCTCACCACAGCCTGATACAGCTGGGTCCACCCGTTCTGCACCATCCCCTCCCAGGAGCAATGGGTCCAACTAGGGAGCCACAAGCAAAGCTCCCGAGACCAGGCGTTGGGCACACAGCGGCAGAGTGGTTCCAACTGCCTCACCTGCCAAAATTTCACAACTGCTTTCCTTTCTCACCTTTGCCTAAAGCTCCCTAGAGGGTGTCCAGGCCAGGGCCACACATTATGCGAGGCTAGAGCAGGGGCGGAAGATGCATTACAGTCCTGCGTGGCTTCTGCATCTCCCCTCAAGTCCACCTACAGACTCAAGACTATCAGCAGAGACCCCTCTACTCTTCTCTTAATGTGGCTGTCTCTCATTTTCCAAGCCAACCCACCCCGCACCCAGTGGTGTCCCTCCTGCCAGGGAGAAGCTGGGAAGTTTAACTAGAACTAGATCTAACAGTCTTAATATTCATGTATTTATTCTCAGAACATACAAACTTATCTTCTCAGAGAATAGAAAACAGAGGTTTCACTCAGTGACAAAGATGGACACAGCCAGTTCACCGTGTCCCCCCATCTACTTAGAAAATCCCCTGGGGGAGGGGATGCCTAGAGCATACAGCACCCCTTGGTGCGGGGCTGTGCACAGGTCTAAAGACTCTCAACTTCCTTTACCATCCAAACAGGAAAACAGCTGTCCAGATGACAGTAAGATTCCACTGTCTGTAATCCTCATGGTGCCAGGTCTCCTGGGGCATCTAGGGCAATGATGCTACTGCAGTTTATGCAGTTACACAGTCAAGTCTGTGCCAAAGGAGGTCCCATCCGGCGGCCAGGTTTCTGTTCAGTCTGGGGAGCAATGCCAACTGGCTGCCCCCATAGCCTGGCATGAGCTGATGGCCCAGTGCAATCCCAAAGCAAAGAAGGGCAGAACTGGGCCAAGAAGCTGTGGTAATTTGCTCTCCCTGCCTCCGACAGCGTCGTCCTCTCCTTTTGCAGCCCCACACGCAGGCCTCCTGACCTGAGGGTCTGGGCTAGGGAGTTGGATTGTTTTCCTAAGCCCCCATATCCCAAGAGTGAGGACCTGGAAAGAGGGATGTGAGGGTTCTGAAAAACAGGCATCAGGCAGCTTCGGAGATGCCCTCAGCCCACAGGAAGAGTGCTGTGTCAGGCAAAGATGGTCTCTTCCCGGCGCTTCTTGGTGAGGATGGTGCCTGGCTTATGCTGGGCATCTGGGTGGTTGGCTAGTTCGGGGGGACAGGAAGACACTGGGCTTTCCAGGATGGCTTGCTTCAGCTCGTAGAACACAGCAGAGTCCTCTTTTGTGAGGAAGGTGATGGCCACCCCACTCTTGCCTGCTCGTCCCGTGCGGCCAATGCGGTGGATGTAATCTGGGGAATGGGAAGAACGTCACTCAGCATAGCCCAGATGCCCTGGGGAGCCGTGTCTGATGCCTCCACTTCTAGAGGCATCCTTCCCACCCCATCTCCAAAGGCAGGAATACAGCACATGCTGCCTGAACCTGAGGCGCCCACAGTGCCCTCTCCAGGTGCCCATCTCCCCTGTCTTCCTACTGACTGTGGTCCCTACCACACTAAGACCCACAGCTGCCTAGCTTCATTCTTCACACTCCTGAGGACACAAGTGTCATCCCAGCTGCTGGGACAACAAACCCAGGTAAGATAAAGGACAGGAGTGCTTCTCATGGGAGCAAGCAATCCCAGACTTGGAGCTGAGGGAGGCAGTAACAGCCTTCCATGGACAGCACCCTGACTTCCAGTGGGACACCATAAGGAATCTGACTTCACCCTGGATTGAAGCTGCTTTCCCTGGAACTTACCTTCAATATTTTTGGCCATATCATAGTTGACAACCATAGACACATCTTGGATGTCAATACCACGACCAGCCACATCTGTAGCCACCAAAATATCCTTGGCCCCAGCCTTGAGGTTGGACAACGCAAACTCTCGCTGCTCCTGGCCTTTTCCACCGTGCAGTGTGCAAGCATTGTACTGTTGGAAGAATGGTGAAGTGAAGAGTGAGCAATGCAATCAAGGAGAGACACAGGAGTTCAGAGGAATGGGACACACATGAAGGGAGGGTTGGAGAGAGCAGCAGAGTACGAGAAAGGAAAGGAAACAAGAGAATGACTGCAGTGAAAGAAGGAGAGAACAAGTGAGCTGAAGAGAGGGATGAGAGAAAAAGGTGTGGTGTGGCAGGGACACACAGAGTAAGGTCAAAGGCAAAACAGCTGGGAGAGCGGTGGAGCCAGACAGATGAGAAGTCCTCAAAGAGAATTAGGGGCAAGATCAGGGTAGAAAGCAGGGATCAAGAAGTTTAAGGAAGTTGAAGAGCTGAGTGACAGGGACACACCCTTCCCCTAAAGCACCAGTGACAGAAGTAAAGGACACTGATTATCAGCTCCCTTCTGACCATATCACCTCCTGTCAACGTACCTAAGCACAGTTTTCACCTACTCTTTTCTACATCCTCAGACTGCCAGGATATGGGTCTCAAACCTTTCCCTGGCTCCACCTCACCAGGATGAAGACCCAAGGCAGCTTTGGCTGGCATTACTGCAGCAGACAGGGGGTCCCAGCAATTGACTCCATTCTCTTTATTCCCTCAAACCACCCTTCACCCTGGTCCTAACTTGTTGATTGCTGGACAGGTTAAAGAAAGGGTGAGACTCGAAAGGAAGAGCCTAGGGGGCCCTGCTAGATTCAGAAAGCAGTGCCACAGAGGCTAGACTTTGTTCTCCCCTGCCAGACACACCCCCATCTTCTCCAGGGATTTGGCCAACACGTCGCAGCCCTTCTTCTGGTTGACAAAAATGATGATGGGTGGGTCAAAGCCTTGCTCCAAGATTGCCAGCAGCTTTTTCCTGGAAGGAAGAGGAGAAAAACAAGATGCATAATACCTCCCACTCCAAGTGAAATGCCCAACCCTCATCTATGAACACTACTTTCAGGGTCTTCAATGCCCATGACATTCTGCCCAAGAAAACAGCAGCTCTTCAACACAGCAGAGCAATTGCCCTGTCCTGCACCTGCACTAAAAAAGTTCTCAGAGCCATTTTATTCTCCACCCTGTTTCCCCTGGCTCAGCTGCCCTCATACCTCTTTTCTGACTCTGACATGAGGAAGACCTTCTGTTCCACACGCTCATGGGGCTTGCCTGCGGAGCCAATGTACACCACAGCAGGTCGCCGAAGATAGCTCCTGGCCAGACGCTCCACCGCTGGGGGCATGGTGGCCGTGAACATGACTGTCTACGAAAACAGGAGGCTCAGCCCTGCACCCAGGCAGGAATAATCATATATCCCACTGTCACCGAAGGCAGGTCAGCCCAGACTAAAGAATCTAAAATGTGCCACAGTATAGGCTTTGATAGCCACCACCTTAGAAAATAGTGTCCTCTGAATTCCCATCCTTCCCGAGTACCTGTTCATCAAGGCACTTTCCATCTTATGATGACAGGAAGGATTGAGAGCATTTGCTAGCACCTGTGGTCCCGGTAGCAGCATGAGTCTTTGGAATCGTTTCTCCAGGGCTAAGCTAAATGGCTCCACCCTTAGGACTGTCAGAGGACTGTACCTAGGCACACTTCATTCTAGAAACATGTACTCTGAGCCCACCTAAGGCAAGAAAGGCCCAACAGGAGGTTGGCAACCTTGTACAACTTTTCTTTTTTTTTGAGACAGGGCCTCACTCTGTTGCCCAGGATGGAATGGAGTAGTGGCATGACCTCAGCTCACTGCAACCACTGCCTCCCAGGCTTAAGAGGTCCTCCCACCTCAGCCTCCTGAGTGGCTGGCACCACAGGTGTGCACCACCAATGCCCAGCTAATTTTTGTAATTTTTGTAGAGATGGAGTTTCGCCATGTTGCCCAGGCTGGTCTCAAACTCCTGAGCTCAAGTGATCCACCCGCCTTGGCCTGTCCAACTTTTCCCAGCCCAGGGAAGCAGCCTTACTTGGCGGTACTTATGTTTTCCCGACTCAAAGTTGGCCAGCATCTTCTCAGGGTCCTCAGCCTCATCCGTGTCTGGCTTCTGGTTGCTGACAGGCATGTGCTCCAGGATCTTCTGGACATCTGGCTCAAAGCCCATGTCAATCATCCTATCTGCCTCATCCAGAACCACATAGGTACAGCGGCTCAGCACCAGGTAGCGGTTCTCCAGCACATCAATCAAACGCCCAGGGGTAGCAATCACAATCTGAGGAGTACAGTATAATCATTTATAGCCCAGCAGGTGCCCCTTCTTTTCTTTCCTGTGAACTATCCACCCACTTGGGTGACAGACCTCCAATGCTGAGGAACTTGGACCCCAACCTCTCGTTATGTTTAGCAGTAAAGGCTCCTGCAAACTGGCATGAAATCACTTGTTGCCTGGATTTTCTCAGGAATGAATGAGGTCTCTGAGTAAGGTGCAAGGATTAGACAGAGGAGGCAAAATCGGTAGAAACTTTTTTTTTTTTTTGGCAAATCATTTCAGATCCTGAAGAAGGAATTTCTTAGATGGGAGAGACTAAGGGGTACTATGAAGGGGGTTGTATAAAGACTAAATTTTTTTTAAAAATTGTAAAAAGACTAAATTTCTACAGCAGACTTCTCATAAAGAGCTCTCCTCCACTTTCCTGAGATGAAGGCAATGCACAAAGTCAAAGATTTGGTCTGGCAGAGTAAAGAGTAACTAAAAGCACAGGCTATGGATATGAATCTCAGCTCTGCCCACTGCCAGCTGTTTGTGACTTCAGGCAGTTATTAACCTGAACCTCAGCTTGATCTATAACAAGGAAATACCACTCTCATACATTATTGTGAGAATTAATGAGCTAATATATATGATATATACTATTTGTGATATAAACCCTGGTGCATAAGTTCTCAATAAATAGCACATATATATAAACCAGCTCCTTTCTTCATACTACTGCACATATATTCCAGAAACTAGAAACAAAGCCCCAAGATAGCCTTCCCAGACAGTAGGCTGGCTGCTAGACAGAAAAACAAACCTCACAACCCATGCGCAGCCTGAAGCCCTGGTCTTCTCTGGAGATGCCACCAATGACAGCCACAGTGCGGATACCTAGCGGTTTCCCAAACTTGATGGTCTCTTCCTCAATCTGTTGAGCCAACTCACGGGTGGGAGCCAGGATGATGGCATAAGGGCCTTGGTCTGACTCTTCGATCCTGTGGTAAACGGGGTGCCCCACAGCTTCGTGAGCTTTGGTTCTTATCCAACCACAAGCCAGAGCAAGACAAAGTCACTCTTACGGGGAGCAATGGGAATGGGGAGGATGATGAGAAAAGAATGCAATGATCTCACTTAAAAATCAGATGCCGGGGCTGGGCGCGGTGGCTCATGTCTGTAATCCCAGCACTTTGGGAGGCTGAGGCAGGCGGATCACCTGAGGTCAGGAGTTTGAGACCAGCCTGGCCAACATGGTGAAACCCTGCCTCTAATAAAGATACAAAAATTAGCCAGGCGTGGTGGCCGGCGCCTGTAATACCAGCTACTCGGGAGGCTGAGGCAGGAGAATCGCTTGAACCCAGGAGACGGAGGTTGCAGTGAGCTGAGATCACGCCACTGCACTCCAGCCTGGGTGACAGAGACACTCTGTCTCCAAAAATAAAAAATAAAAAAAAAATAAGTCCAGAGGCCAGGCAAGGTGGCACAAGCCTATAATCCTAGCACTTTCGGAGGCTAAGGTGGGTGAATCGCTTGAGCCCAGGAGTTTGAGACCAGTCTAGACAACATGGTAAAACCCTGTTTCTACAAAAAATACAAAAATTAGCTGGGCATGTTCGAACACACCTGTAATCCCAGCTACTTGGGAGGCTGAGGTAGGAGGATCTGAGCCTGGGAGCAACGGTTGCTGTAAGCCAAGATCACACCACTGCACTCCAGCCTAGGCAACAGAGCGAGACTCCATCTCAAAAAATAAATAAATAAATAATAATTAAATAAAAATCAGAGATTCAGCCAGGTGCAGTGGTTCGCGCCTGTAATCCCAGCACTTTGGGAGGCCAAGGCAGGCAGATCAGTTGAGATCGGGAGTTTGAGACCAGCCTGGCCAACATGGTGAAACCTCATCTCTACTAAAAACGTAAAAATTAAGGACGGGCACACTGGCTCACACCTGTAATTCCAACACTTTGGGAGGCTGAGGCAGGCAGATCACTTGAGGTCAGGAGTTAGAGACCAGCCTGACCAACATGGAGACCCCGTCTCTACTAAAAATACAAAAAAATTAGCCGGGCATGGTGACGGGCACCTATAATCCCAGCTACTTGGGAGGCTGAGGGAGGAGAATCACTTGAACCTGGGAGGAGGAGGTTGCAGTGAGCCGACATTGCGCCATTGCATTCCAGCCTGGGCAACAAGAGCGAAACTCCGTCTCAAAAAACAAAACAAAACAAAAAACCAAAAATTAGCTGGATGTGGTGGCACACGCCTGTAATCCCCAGCTACTCAGGAGGATGAAGCAGGAGAATCACCTGAACCTGGGAGGCAAAAGTTGTAGTGAGCCGAGATCGTGCCACTGCACTCCAGCCTGGGTGACAGAGTGAGACTCTGCCTCAAAAAAATAAATAAAATAAAATAAAATAAATCAGAGACTCCAGGATAGCAAAGTTCTCCAGGTCTTTGCCAGCAACATATACTTCTTCGATATCATGATCCAATTATTCCAATATCCAACAAAGAATAAAGAGGAAAGCTTCTGATTATAGACGTAAAACAAAAATCAAACATTCATTTGCCACTTTCACCTTTCCTACCCAGACAAACCCACTCCAGCTGGTGCTAGCTGACCTCACCTGTCAATTTTGGGAAGTGTGGTGATCCAGACCAGCAGTGGGATGAGGAAGGCTGCTGTCTTGCCACTGCCAGTCTCAGCCACACCAATGATGTCACGATTCTGTAGCCCAATGGGAATTGCCTGACGCTGGATAGGTGTTGGTTCCTGCAGTGACCCCAAGAAAGAGTAATAGGTACAGGGAAAGTTATACCACCTGGGCAACCACTGATAGTAGTAAGCACATCTGCTAGCACAATGGAAGGATGCCAAGTACAGTTCACAGAAATAGGGACCCCAAGAAGAAACCTAATCACTAAAAGCCAACGCTTCTACCAGAAAGTGACAGAAAAGGTCACATTGGTGCCCACTAGCAGCGATGGCTCCAAATAGTCAAGGAACAAAGTTCTCTATTCCCAAACTAGTGTAGGAACATGTCAGATCTCTTGGGCCAATCTATCCCTCCTTACCTTGTAGCCACACTTATCAATGACCTCCAAGATGTGTGGGGGCAGAGAAGAGTCTTTCCAGGATCGGATGGGATTGGGGATCTTGCCACCTTTGGTGGTGATGCTGTAGTCCTCACGGAAGATCCGCCAGTCCCTGTCTGTCATCTCATCTAACTTTTTCTGAGACCAATGACGATCATCCCAGCGCTGCTTGGCTTCCTTCTTACGAAGTTTGCGGAGTCTTGCCCTGGAGCAGGGTGTGAGGAGTAAGTAGAATCAGTGCCCTCCAACTCCTTTCTGTAGAGCCTCTGGGCTCTGTCCAGCCACCCTAGCCTTGATCACTCACTCCTCCTGCTCCTTTTCTTCCAGGGTTCGCCTCTTCTCCATTAGGTCTCCATAGAAACGTGACTGCTCTCGTTTCTGCTGCTTGAGGTCAATGCCTGCAATGAAGCCTCGCCCTAACAACTGCACCTGGTGCCGTTCTTTGTACCTGGGATTGAGATAGAGGAAAAGAAAAAAGAAAGAGCTGTTAACGGCAGTAGGAGGGAAGGGCAGACTACTAGTATGAAACAGTTCTTCCTGGACAGGGTCTTTCTTCCACCAGAGGGCTGGCTGACTACCAGTCTACCAATTTTCCATCCCAGCTTATCTTACTTCCTCCACCTCTGTAGTCATCAGCTCTCTAGGACTGCCTAGTGGAAAAGACCTAGAATTCAGGCCTGAAGCCACTCACAGGGGGTTGTAGTCAATGGATGTGTCCTCAGATGCATCCCACTCAAAAACAAATTTTCGGTCATTGAGATGTCTCGTTCGGCGCCGCTTTTTGATGCCACCCAGGTAACGCTCCTGCCCAGGGACAGAACACAAAGCACATGAGCTTTGAGGCCCAATTCTCACATGCAGAGATCACAATGGCCAAATAACTAAACCTCATTTTTGTGTGGGAGAGAAGTGAAGATGGAGCCAAGGCCTGCACCTTAATGGCATGCAGTTCCTTGCTCTTATCCTTCTCTTCCCGGATCTTCTGCCGCCCTTCCTCATCCTCATTTCCATTGGTCTCCCGTTCCATCCTCTCCCTGCGTTCCCGACGTTCCCGTTCCTGAGGATCTTCTGCAGACCAAAGAAAGCAAAGCTGCAGAAGAGCTCATGGAAGAAAAGAGGAGAGGGAATGGAGGGAATCCAGACGAGGAACACCAAATGAAGAAAAAAAGGGGCAGACTTACGATATGGGGTAAATGGAGATCTAACAGAAAAATGTTTTCTCATAAACTCCCACCATCCTTCCCCTTTCCAAACTCCAGAGTGAACAGGTTTCTATCTCTCCTAAGAGACACTGTATCTCATCCCACTCTTTCCTCTTCCATCTAGGGGCTACACACGGTAGAATAACGAACCCAACATCTTCCTGCCCAAGTCTTGGAACTGTTTCCTTTTCTTCCTCTCTTCTTCAAGCATCCTCTGCCGCTCTTCCACCTCCTGCTGCCGTCGCTTTAGAGCTTCAGCCTCTCGTTCTGCTTTAGAGAGGAACTTGGGCTACAAAAGAGATTGGAACTGTCAACAAAGGATCTGGGAGCAGGGTACAATCACATCACTGATGGGGAGATGGCAGGGAACCCAAAAGTATTTGCTCAGGCATTAAGCCTGTTGAGGAAAACACAAATAGGCCTTGGACTCGGTTATGGACTGAACTATGTCCCCTACAGAATTCATATGTTTTTTCAGACTGGACGTGGTGGCACATGCCTGTAATCCCAGTGTTTTACGAGACCTAGATGGGAGGACCGCTTGAGGCCATGAGTTCAAGACCAGCCTGGGCAACATGGCAGACCTTGTTTCTACAAAAATAAAAAAACTCGGCCAGACATGATGGCATGTGCATATAGTCCCAGCTACTCAGGAGGCTGAGGCAGGAAAATCATATGAGCCCAGGAGTTTGAGGTTACAGTGAGCCGTGATTGCACCACTGTACTTCAGCCTGGGCAAACGAGCAAGACCTTATCTCTTAAAAAAAAAAAAATGTGGCCGAGTGCGGTGGCTTGTGCCTGTAATCCTAGCACTTTGGGAGGCCGAGATGGGCGGATCACGAGGTCAGGAGTTCAAGACAAGCCTGGCCAGCACAGTGAAACCCTATCTCTACTAAAAAAATACAAAAAATTAGCCAGGCATGGTGGCACGTGCCTGTAATCCCAGCTACTCAGGAGGCTGAGGCAGGAGAACTGCTTGAACCTGGGAGGCAGAGGTTGCAGTGAGCCGAGATCATGCCACTGCACTCCAGCCTGGGCAACGGGGCGAGACTCCATCTCAAACAAACAAACAAACAATGCATGTGTTATATATATTTTTTGAGACAGACTCTCGCTCTGTTGCCCAAGCTGCAGTACAGTGGTGTCATCATGGCTCACTGCAGCTTCAACCTCCTGGGCTCAAGCAATATCCTTGCCTCAGCCTCCTGAGTAGCTGGGACTACAGGCGCATGCTACCACAGATGGCTAATTTTTAAAATTTTATAGAGATGGGTTTTCACCATGTTGCCTAGGCTGGTCTAAAAATCCCTGGCTCAAGTGATCCTCCCATCTTGGCCTTCCAAAGTATTGGGATTACAGGTGTGAGCCACTGTACCCAGCTCAAAATTCCTATGTGGAAGCCCTAACTCCTAGTACCTCAGAATTTGACTATATGTGGAGACAGGACATGTAAAGAGGTGATTAAGTTAAAATGAGCCCATTAGGCTGGGCACAGTGGCTCATGCCTGTAATCCCAGCACTTTGTGAGGCCAAGGAGGGCAGATCACTTGAGCCCAGGGGTTCGAGACCAGCCTGGACAACGTGGTGAAATCTGGACTCTACAAAAAATACAAAAATTAGCTGGACGTTGTGGCACGCACCTGTAGTCCCAGATACTTGGGAGGCTGAGGTGGGAGGACTGCTTCAGCCTGGGAGGTGGAGGTTGAAGTGAGCCGATATCATGCCACTGTACTCCATCCTGGGCGACAGAGTGAGACTCTGTCTCAAAAAAAAAAAAAAAAAAAAAAAGGGCCTTTTAGGGTAAGCCCTAATCCAACACAAGGGGTACATGTGTACAGAGGGAGGACCATGTGAAGAGCTGAGGAAGACGACAGCCTTATAAGCCAAGGAGAGAGACCTCAGAAGAAATAACCCTGCTGACACTCCGCTCTCAGACTTCCAGCCTCCAGAACTGTGAGAAAATTAACTTCTGTCGTTGAAGTCACCCAGTCTGTGGTATTGTGTTATGGCAGCCTGAGCCGATGAATGAAGACCTTCAAGTACTTACCTTAGCCTCAGCTTCTTCCTCAGCCTTTTTCTTGGCCAGAAGCTCCTCCAGGGATAATGGCTGGGCCTGAAGATAAAACAGAACTTTAGTCTATAAAGGTTCTCTCCCTTTAAAGATCAACAAAGCAACGCACGAGTTGAAGATGAAAAATATCCTTCCTCTCCTTTACCTTAGGCTTCTTATCACCATGTTCATCCTCTTCATCCTTCTTAGAGTCTCTGTCCTTCCGAGATTTAAAGTCTTTTCCTCGACCAGGAGATAAGCTTTGAGGAAAAGGAACAAGGTCCACATCACTCTTACTTCAGTGCCTGGATGAGGTTCAAGTTGAGCCCCGAAAAGAGAATGGAAGTTTCCCCATGACTCAACAAGACTGGCCCATGGTCATCTATCATGTCTTGAAACTCTCTTAGCAGGCATGGTCATTCTGCCAGCTCTGAAACCTAATTATGGCCCTGTCTTGGCCCCTTTCTACCCAAATCTCCTTTTGAGACTAATCTCTTTTGGGAAGTGGGACTTTACTACTGATGTCAAAAATATTTCCCCTAGGCCAGGCGCGGTGTCTCATGCCTATAATCCCAGCACTTTGGGAGGCTAAGACAGGTGGGTTACCTGAGGTCAGGAGTTCAAGACCAGCCTGGCCAACATGGCAAAAGCCTGTCTCTAGTAAAAACACAAAAATTAGCCAGGCGTGGTTGTTTAGAGAAAAAAAAATTTTCTTTTTTTTTTGAGACACAGTCTCACTCTGTCGCCCAGGCTGGAGTGCAATGGTGTGATCTCAGCTCACTGCAACCTCCGCCTCCTGGGTTCAAGCAATTTTCCTGCCTCAGTCTCCTGAGTAGCTGGGACTACAGGCGAGTACTGCCACCACTGGCTAATTTTTATATTTTTAGTAGAGACAAGGTTTCACCATGTTGGCCAGGCTGGTCTCGAACTCTTGACCTCAGGTGATACATCCACCTCGGCCACCCAAAGTGCTAGGATTACAGGTGTGAGCCACAGCGCCTGGCCCTCCTTAACTCTTTAATATACAATGAATTTAGCCTACATGGCCACCACGACAAGCCAAGAAGATACTGCTATCTATATTCCCTCATCATTTTTCATTCCTATCAATCCCAACAATACTTTCCCCATACCTGCTCTAAGCTTAATCTACAAGATAATTCAAACAACCCCACTGAGTTTCTGTTAGGAGCATTCTGTCCGCTGCCTTGAATTCTAATCTATACTTTCAGGGCCTGATAAGAACTCTGTATACAGGCCAGGCACAATGGCTCACACCTGTAATCCCAGCACTTTGAGAGGCCGAGGTGGCCGGATCACCTAAGGTCAAGAGTTCGAGACCAGCCTGGCCAACAGGCAAAACGGCTGTCTCTACTAAAAATACAAAAATTAGCCAGGTGTGGTGGCTTGCGCCTGTAATCCCCGCTACTTGGGGGGCTGAAGCAGCAGAATTGCTTGAACCTAGGAGGGGGAGGTTGCAATAAGATCATGTCACTGCACTCAGCCTGGGTGACAAAAAGAGATTCCATCTCAAAAAAAAAAAAAAAAAAAAAAAAAAAAAGCGGCCGGGCGTGGTGGCTCATGCCTGTAATCCCAGCACTTTGGGAGGCCGAGGTGGGTGGATCACCTGAGGTCAGGAGTTTGAGACCAGCCTGGCCAACATGGAGAAACCCTGTCTCTACTAAAAATACAAAAATTAGCCAGGCATGGTGGCGCATGCCTGTATTCCCAGCTACTTGGGAGGCTGAGGCAGGAAAATTGCCTGAACCCAAGAGGCAGAGGTTGCAGTGAGCCGAGATCGTGCCATTGCACTCCAGCCTGGGCAACAGGACAAAAACTCCATCTCAAAAAAACCCCCAAAAAAACCAAAATCTGGTGGCAGATGCCTGTAGTCCAGCTACTCAGGAGGCTGAGGTGGGTGGATCACCTAAGCCTGGGGGAGTCAAGGCTGCAGTAAGTTGTGATCACACCACTGCACTCCAGGCTGGGCAAAAGAGTGAGACCCTGCCTCAAAAAAATAAATAAAAATAAATAAGAAAGAGAGCTCTGTAATAACTACCAACAGAATCTGTTAAGAGAAATCTACTTTCTTTCTTTCTTTTTTTTTTTTGAGACAGAGTCTTGCTCTGTCGCCCAGGCTGGAGTGCAGTGGCGTGATCTCGACTCACTGCAGGCTCTGCCTCCCGGGTTCACGCCATTCTCCTACCTCAGCCTCCTGAGTAGCTGGGACTACAGGCACCCGCCACCACGCCTGGCTAATTTTTTGTATATTTAGTAGAGACGGGGTTTCACCATGTTAGCCAGGATGGTCTCGATCTCCTGACTTCGTGATCCACCAGCCTCAGCCTCCCAAAGTGCTGGGATTACAGGCGTGAGCCACCACGCCTGGCGAGAAATCTACTTTCATAAGAAGCTGAGCAAACTCAGGTGCAGAGAAGAAATGGGAGCATTCCCCTAAAGCCCCCTCTCATTCCTTCATGTACCTGGATCGTTTACGGTCCTTGTCCCGTCTGTGCCCATCCTTGTCTCGATCTCGGTCTTTCTTATTCCGATCCCGCTCCTTATCTCGTTCTCGTTCTTTGTGCCGTCGTTCTCTGGAAGACCGCAAATTTAAGAATTCACTTGGTATTTCCAAAGTATCTTGCTTCACTGCAGCCCTGAGAAAGTTCCTATACTCTCGTCCCAAAGTAATGTTTTACAAATTAGAGAATGTATCTCTCACGGAAATAACGAGGGAATTCTAAGAAGCTTTTATAGATCAGAGATGTACTGTTAAATATTAACGGCAATGACAGGTCACGGACTATGTGAACAGATGAACCTTCCTTTTTTATTTTTTTGAGATGGAGTCTCATTCTCTCGCCCAGGCTGGAGTGCAGTGGTGTGATCTCGGCTCACTGTAGCCTCTGCCTCCCGGGTTCAAGGAATTGTCATGCCTCAGCCTCCCGAGTAGCTGGGATTACAGATGTGCATCACCATGCCTGGCTAATTTTTGTATTTTTAGTAGAGACAGGGTTTTGCCATGTTGGCCAGGCTGGTCTCAAACTCCTCACCTCAAGTAATCCACCTACCTCGGCCTCCCAAAGTGCTGGGATTATAGGTATGAGCCACCGCGCCCGGCCACAGATGAACCTTCCTTGATAACCCGGACCTTCACCTTACTAGTTCCCTCTCAACCTTTTTTTTTTTTTTGTATTTTTAGTAGAGATCAGGTATCACTGTGTTAGCCAGGATGGTCTCGATCTCCTGACCTCATGATCCACCTGCCTCGGCCTCCCAAAGTGCTGGGATTACAGGCGTGAACCACCGCGCCCGGCCCCCTCTCAACTTTTAAGAGTTGGGTCACTGAGGAAAACTGAAAACACCTGCAGGTCCAACTGGGCTAGGAGTAGATTAATGTACAAAAAGTAGATGCCTAGCCGGGCGTGGTGGCTCACGCCCGTAATCCCAGCACTTTGGGAAGCTGAGGTGGGTGGATCACCTGAGGTCGGAAGATCGAGATCAGCCTGACCAACGTGGAGAAACCCCGTCTCTACTAAAAATACAAAATTAGCCAGGTGTGGTGGCACATGCCTGTAATCCCAGCTATTCGGGAGGCTGAGGCAGGAGAATTGCTTGAACCTGGGAGGCAGAGGTTGCAGTGAGCCGAGATTGTGCCATTGCACTCCAGCCTGGGCAACAAGAGTGAAACTCCATCTTTAAAAAAAAAAAAAAAAAGGCCGGGCGCGGTAGCTCACACCTGTAATCTCAGCACTTGGGGAGGCTGAAGCAGGCAGATCACGACGTCAGGAGATCGAGACCATCCTGGTTAACACGGTGAAACCTCATCTCTACTAAAAATACAAAAACATTAGCCGGGCATGGTGGCGGGCACCTGTAGTCCCAGCTACGCACTCGGGAGGCAGAGGCAGGAGAATGGCGTGAACCTGCGAGGCGGAGCTTGCAGTGAGCTGAGATCGCACCACTGCACTCCAGTCTGGGTAACAGAGCGAGACTCTGTCTCAAAAAATAAAAATAAAAAGTAGATGCCTAATACTGGAGGCATCAGAAGAACCAAGAAGGAAGAAATCTGAAACATACTCTCCCTTCCCATGTAATAACATACAAAGTTACTTTACCTTTCTGCAGATTTGGAACGGGAACGAGAGCGAGAACGGCTGCCTCCTCGACGTCTATCCCTTGAACGATGCCGCTTTCTATCTTTAGATGGGGAAGACTTCCGGTCCCGGTCTCTATCCCGCTCTCTGTCAGGAGTCCGCGATCGCTTCCTTTCCTCCTTGGAAGGTGATGCATCACGGTCCTTTTTGTCAGCCAGCTCTCCTGCCATCTGTAATGAGTAGGAAGAGTACTTACAATGTACTAGGCACTGCTCTAAATTGCTTATATATAATTCACTTACCCTCAAAACAACCCTATGAGGTGGATATATTAGTATGTCTACCGTACAGATGAGAACGCTGAAGCTCAGGTACATAAAGGAACTTGTCTGAGGGCAGACAGGTAGTGGCAGAGTTGCAGGCAGTCTGGCTCCACAGGCCATCGTTACTTACTATATTGTCTCCCTGTAATTCCTTTCAGAGTCTCACTCTGTCACCCAGGCTGGAGTGCAGTGGTGCAATCATAGGTCACTGCAGCTTCAACTTCCTGGGCTCAAGCCATCCTCCTGCCTTGCCTAGCTAATTTATTTTTTTTATAGACAGGGTCTCACTATGTTGCCCAGGCTGGTCTTAAATTCCTGACCTCAAGCAATCCTCCTGCCTCAGCCTCTAAAAGGCTGAGATTACAGACGTGAGCCACAGTGCCTGGTCGATTCCTTTTTATATATTCATTTCTAAATATGTACAGTGAATATACCATGTTTTTGTAATTAGACTACAAAAGAGTATTAAAAGAAGTGTTAGTGTATGAACAGTGTACCAACTATTTCTAGAAACATCCTATATTGCTTACTTTGAAGTTTATTAGGTCTGCCAACCCACTAGGATCAGTTAGCACTCATACATCTGAGAGAGATAAATTTTCTTGAGCTCATAAAGAAAGCTCAATGGAGAAAAAAGTTTAACTTTGAGATCTGGATTATGTTATAATTAGCACCACAAGGAAAACCTGAATTTAAGTGGAGAAACACACTTTTACTCAGATTAAAAGAAATGTACCTCTAATTATGCAATGGGAAGAACTTGGTGAAGGGTACACAGGACCTCTATACACATTTTTTAACTTCCTGTGAAACTATAATTATTTCAAAGATATATATTTTAAATACCCAAAACTAGAGGTTGCAGAAGTCCTGATTGACATTCCCTATTCAGATTTTCACAACCTTGGTCATCTGCATAACCCAGTTTTGTGAAAGGTTTCAGCAGGAATTTTTTCTGTCTCCCTCCTACCTGGGAGACACCGAACACCACTCCCACACTGTCAACTATTCTTTGGACTATGAAATCTAGTTCAGCCAGGAGCTAAAACTGCAGCAAGCCTGAATCTGCAACCACCTCATCATCATCCCAAAGACTTGGGATACATTTCTCGCAACTTATTTTATCCCCAAATGGTTCAGCTCGAATGGTTCCTTAAGCTTTAGCTTACAAGCCCCTTTCTCATGCCATTCCCTGCCATATATCCTTAAGAAAGATTGTATAAAGATGAGAAAAGAAAAATGAACAAGAAGCACTTTCAAAAGGTGAGGACAACCCATTTTATCTCACAATCACCTGAGAAATGACTGATTGTTCTGTATCAGTACATCATGGCTATCACACAGAAATACCTATGTCTTGGGCTGGGCACGGTGGCTCACCGTGTAATCCTAGCACTTTTGGAGGCCAAAGCGGGCAGATCATGAGGTCAGGAGATTGAGACCATCCTGGCCAACACGGTGAAACCCCATCTCTACTAAAAATACAAAAATTAGCCGGGCATGGTGGCACGTGCCTGTAGTCCCAGCTACTCAGGAGGCTGACGCAGGAGAATCACTTGAACCCAGGAGGCGGAGGTTGCAGTGAGCCAAGATCATACCACTGCACTCCAGCCTGGCAGCAGAGCGTGATCCGTTTCAAAAAAAAAAAAAAAAAAAAGAAAGAAATACCTATGTCTTGACTGGGTGTGGTGGCTCATGCCTGTAATCTCAGCACTTTGGGAGGCTGAGGTGGGTGGATCGCTTGTCCAGGAGTTCGAGACCAACCTGGGCAATATGGCAAAAACCCATCTCTACTAAAAATATAAAAAATTAGCCACGCATGGTGGTACACGCTACCCAGGAGGCTGAGATGGAAGGACTGCTTGAGCCCGGGAGGCAGAGGCTGCAGTAAGCCGAGATTGTGCCACTGCACCCCAGTCTGGGTGACAGGGCAAAACCTTGTCACACACCAAAAAATAAAAAATAAAAAATAAAAAAAACACTTACAGCCCTAAGAAAACAATCCCAAAGGAAGGCTATTTTCTCTGTACAGCATCCTGGATTTCATTCATTCTTTCAACAAATATTCACCGAGCACCTACAAGGTGCCCGAAATTGTTGTAGGTAAACGGAGACAAAGCAGTAAAGAAAACAAAGTCTCATGCTGGGCGCGGTGGCTCACGCCTATAATCCCAGCACTTTGGGAGGCCGAGGCGGGCAGATCAAGAGGTCAGGAGATCAAGACCATCCTGGCTAACAGGGTGAAACCCCGTCTCCACTAAAAATACAAAAAAATTAGCCGGGCGTGGTGGCTGGCGCCTGTAGTCCCACCTACTCGGGAGGCTGAGGCAGGAGAATGGCGTGAACCCGGGAGGCAGAGCTTGCAGTGAGCCGAGATCGTGCCACTGCACTCCAGCCTGGGTGACAGAGTGAGACTCCGTCTCAAAAACAAAACAAAACAAAACAAAAAACAAAAAAAAAAGAAAACAAAGTCTCCTACTTCATAAAGCTTAAATTCTAGTGTAGCGGAAAGGATTTTAAATAGTAATGAATTCTAATGAAGAAAATAAAACAGTGATATGATGGGTAGGGGTATAACAAGAGATAGATGGCTCAGGGAAGAAGTTTTAGTTGACATTTAAGCTGAGACTTGAATGATGGGAAAGAGGGCCATGAAAAGATCAGGGTAAAAAACCCTTGTTAGATACAAGAAATGTGAACTAGCTTAGCATGTTTGCCAGGTTTGTTTTGTTGTTGTTGTTGTTGTTGAGACAGGGTCTCACCCTCTCACGCAAGATGGAGGGCAGTGGCACAATCACGGCACACTGCAGCCTTGACTTCCCAAGCTCAAGCGATCCTCCTGCCTCGGCCTCCCAAGTAGCTGGGACTATAGGCGCATGCCACCACACCTGACTAATTTTTTTTTTTTTTTTGAGATGGAGTCTTGCTCTGTCGCCCAGGCTGGAGTGCAATGGCATGATCTTGGCTCACTACAACCTCCACCTCCCAGGTTCAAGTGATTCTCCTGCCTCAGCCTCCCGAGTAGTTGGGATTACAGGCACGTGCCACCACGCCTGGCTAATTTTTGTATTTTTAGTAGAGGCGGGGTTTCACCATGTTGGCCAGGCTGGTCTCAAACTCCTGACCTCAGGTGATCCGCCCTGAGTGCCCAAAGTGCTGGGATAACAAGCATGAGCCACCATGCCCGGCCCCAACTAATTCTTAAAATTTTTATTAGAGACAAGGTCTCAATTTGTTGCCCAGGCTAGTCTTGAACTCCTGGGCTCAAGGGATCCTTCTGCCTCGGCCTCCCAAAGTGCTGGTATTACAGGTGTGAGCCCAACTGCACGTTTGTCAGTTAAAAACATATTTGTTTGGCCAGGCCTGGTGGCTCATGCCTGTAGTACCAGCACCTTGGGAGGCCAAGGCGGGAGGATCACTTAAGCCCAGGAGTTTGAGACCAGCCAGGGTAATATATCAAGACTTCCCGTCTATTTTGAACAATAAAATTTTACATTTATAAACAGTTAAAAATCAGCCAGAGGCCAGGAGCAGTGGCTCACGCCTGTAATCCCAGCACTTTGGGAGGCTGAGGTAGGCAGATCATGAGGTCAGCAGTTCGAGACCAGCCTGGCCAACAGGGTGAAACCCTGTCTCTACTAAAAATACAAAAATTAGCCAGGCGTGGTGTCGGGCATCTGTAATCCCAGATACTCGGAAGGCTGAGGCAGAACTGCTTGAACCCAGGAGGTGCGGGTTGTTGTGAGCCGAGATAGTGCCACTGCACTCCAGCCTGGGTGACACAGCAAGACTCCCTCTGTCTCGAGAGAAAAAAAAATCAGCCAGGCGTGGTGGTTCACACTTGTAATCCTAGCACTTTGGGAGGCTGAGGGTGGGTGGAATGCCTGAGCTCAAAAGTGCTCAAGAGCTCATAGGCAGAGGCCTGGGAGGAAAATATCGTCCAGGAAAACGGCTTGTGCCCCCAGGAGCCAATACTACCTATGGGGCCCATGCCCCTTCGCTCCTGCCTGGGGAGGATCACCTGAGCCCAGGCTGAGGTGGAAAGACTTCTTGACCCTGGGAAGCACTGATGCAGGAGGAATACTGATTCAAGATGAGTTCAGTGAGCTGGGCAGGAGTCAGATAATGAAAATGTGTTACAGGTCAGAGTAGAGTTAACTTGGATTTTAACTGCAATGGGGATCTTAGAAGAGCTTTAAACAGGAAGCTCTCTGGTGACTTGCAAGAAAATATATAGCAGAGAGACAGAGTGAAAACACAACCACTGAGAGTGCTATTATGGTACTCTAGGCAAGAGATGGCAGTGGCTTGTTCTAGGAACGTGGCGATGGAGATGGAAAGAAGTAGGCAGCGTCAGAGTATATTTTGGAGGCAAAGCTAACAGGACTTACTAAGGAAGAAGCAGAAAGAGCAGACACAAAGATAGCTCCTAAATTTATAGTTTCAGCAACCTAATAGTTTGTGGTGCCATAGCAAACAAACTGGAGAAGACTAGGGAACGAACAGATTTAAGAGGAAATCAAACGTTTCATTTTGGCCAGGTTGAGTGTGAGAATATCTGTGGAGATTCCCAGAAGGCAAAGAGAAATGCAAATCTGAACTTAGGGGAGAGGGTCTGTAGACAAAAACTTGAGTCACCAATACACAGATAGCTTTTAAAGCCATGGGACACTAAATGATATTACCTAAGTAGGCAGCATAGTGAAAGAAAAAAATAGAGAAGAAGCTCCAGAATTGAGCTCTGGAACACTTTAACAGGAGTTAGCCACGGGATGAATCAGAGAAAAAGACTGAAAAGAACTAGCAGCCAGTGAGAAAAGACAAAGAAAAGCATGGCAACGAAGAAGCCAAAAATATGTTTCAAGGAGGGAGGGGTCAACTGTGTCAAGTACCACCGAAGTGGAGAGGGAATAAGGGACAGGTAAGTAACCACTGAATTTGAAAAAATGGAGATTATTGGTGACCTTGACAAGAGCTGTTTCAGTGGCATTGCCGGAATGGAAGCCTGAGTGGAATGAGTTTGGAAGAGAATGAAAAATGAGAGAAGACAGTAAATACAGGCAACTTTTATTACAGGTTCTATTATCACAAGGGCCAAATAACCAGGCTGACTCTGGCCATGCTTCCCAGCGGCCTTTCTCTCAAACCTCCAGATCTTCAGGTCCTCAGTTCTTGCAGGGCAGGGGCACATTCTTTTTTTTCATTCAATGACGTATTTAACAAGCATCTACTGTACGCAAGGCACAGTGCTAGGTGCTATATGAGTTACAAAAATAAATTCTGTTCACAGGAAGTGTTTAGAACAACAGGGTTATGAGGTCGGACGCGGTGGCTCACGCATGTAATCCTAACACTTTAAGAGGCCGAGGCAGGTGGGTTGCCTGAGCTCAGGAGTTCGAGACCAGCCTGGGGAACACGGTGAAACCCCGTCTCTACTAAAAATACAAAAAATTAGCCGGGCGTGGCGGCGTGCGCCTGTAATCACAGCTACTCGGGAGGCTGAGACAGGAGAATCGCTTGAACCCGGGAGGCGGAGGTTGCAGAGAGCCGAGATCGTGCCATTGCACTCCAGCCTAGGCGACAGAGCGAGACTCCGTCTCAAAAAAAAAAAAAAAAAAAAAAAAACCAAAAGAAAAAAAAGAACAATAGGGGGTATGAGACACATACCAAGAAGAGTATCAAGGCTCAGATGTAGTAATACAGGTGTTCAAAGGCGTTTCCTTTCACTTGTAAAAGGTGATGTGGAAGGCTTGGAAGAGGAAGTGACGCTTGAGCCTTTAAGTATAAGTAGAATTTTAAGATATGTAATTAAGGACGCGGAAAAGAAGTCATTCCCGGCAAAAGAAATAATACGGGCGGCGCAGAGGCGGGAAAACATGGACTGACTGCGAGAGAAAAGCCAGAGTTCCAGTTTGGCTGCACCAAAGGCTACTTTAAGCATGAAAGAATAAGATCAGACTGGGGGTATCAGAGGCGCTGTGCCCATAGGCAGAGTCCTGGGAGGAAAATATCGTGCAGGGACGTGGCCTGTGCCCGGAGGAGCCAACACTACCCCTGGGGCCCGCGCCCCTTCACTCCAGCCCGCCCGAGCTTCCCGGGTTCATGCCCCTTCTCTGAGGCGTTCTTTCCCGCCTCGTCCAGGAGGCAGGGGCCACCGCCGTGCCCTGACTCTAGCCCTTTCTGTAAGCTCGTGGGAACCGCCTCCACCGCCCGGAACTCACCACCCTGAGTCTGAACCGCCCAACGCGGCCTCAACGTCGCGGAGCCGTCGCCATCTTTCCCGTTTCCTGGTCGCGGAGATGAACACCCACCCCCCCGCCCAGGCCGCGAGGCAGGCTGGGAAGGCGAGTTCCTGGAGCTGGGCGACACAGGCCGACACTGAGGCCTGGAAACTACCAATCCCAGAATGCATGACTTGAGCGCCGGCCCCAGGCTGCGGGGTCTGCCGGGCAATGTGGTTTGCCAGACGTTAGCGTCCGGGAAGGAAGAGTTTTTCGCCAATAGGCTTTCGGCATTAGGTTCTCCCGCCGAGCACCCTTCTTGGAATCGGCTGGTCTTCCTAGAAACTACAGTCTATGACTGTCGTTGCCCGTGGCTTACAGTGGAGGAATTTAAGGGCTTCCTGAGATATCTATAGTACGTAATTATAGCTAACAACCGCAGTAACAACAATAAATACCATTCGTGGAAAAGCGGTTTTTATAACAATTCTGTGAGAATGGGGCTAGCCCCATTTTACAGTTGGACAAATTAAAGATTAGGTTACCGGAGTAGCTTCACAAGGAGGGTGATGCAGTTCTCCATTGTGTGTGGAACTATCCCAGGCTTAGGAGGACGTTTTAGCAACCTTGGCCCCTGCAGCCGGGTGAATGCCATAACAACCCCCAGTTATTGTTACAGCTCCAAATGAGCCCACACAATGGGCTCTAAAGTCCTCCCGGAAGGATGGTATCTCCTGGGCTCTAGCACCTGTTTTCTCAACATTCCAGATGGAACCCTGGTTTCCTCAATTTCTTGCCCTTTGGAATGTGACCAATTGTTGAGCTATCTTGGTATTTTTGCTTCTTTCTTCCCCCAGATTCCCCTACTTCAGTCTTCCACTGAGTTTTGTTGTTGCTGTTGTTGTTGTTGTTGTTGTTGTTTGTTGTTGTTTTAACCTCAAATCGTAAGTTCACTTTGTGTTTCTCTTTGGTCTTATGGGTTCATAACTCTTTCCCTCAAAACAAAACAAAACATTGCAGTTGCGGAAACGGTTTAGATAACCAGAAGTATCTCGGACCTCCCTTCTCATTTTGCCAGCAGCAGGTTTGTTGCTTCAATTCCACATGGCTGTAGGTCTGCCTTTTCTCTCTGAATATGCCCAAGCTCTCAAGCAGAGCCTCAGGATAGACCCAAGTAATCCTAAAGCCCTGAGCATCACGTACAATGGCCCAAAGTAACCCTCGGAGACACACACTTCTCTTAGAACCTGCAGCCTTTCACCTCCCAGCTTCTACTCCAGAGAGAACGGAAGGGAAAGAAGAGAGCTCTGAGATCTGTTAGGTGTAATTCACCACAAAAGCACGAGAGGGCGCTCGACTCACAGATTCACAGATTAAACTAAGAATCAGACCAACCATGGTAGGCCAGAATCTTCAAAAACTGCAGCCACTTTTTATTGAGAATCTTCTAAGTGCTCAGCTCTGGGCTGGACACTTAACCTACCTTATTTGTTTTACTTAGTTCTCATAGCAGTATGAGATGAGTGCTATCTCCATTTTACTGGTAAGGAGATTGTGGCCCAGAAAGAGTAATTATGCCTTCGAAGGCCACATAGTTAAAAGAATGGGCCAGGTTGAGGGGCGCCTCTGCCTGGCCGCCCCTACTGGGAAGTGAGGAGCCCCTCTGCCTGGCCACCACCCCGTCTGGGAGGTGTACCCAACAGCTCATTGAGAACGGGCCATGAAGACAATGGCGGTTTTGTGGAATAGAAAAGGGGGAAAGGTGGGGAAAAGATTGAGAAATCGGATGGTTGCTGTGTCTGTGTAGAAAGAAGTAGACATGGGAGACTTTTCATTTTGTTCTGTACTAAGAAAAATTCTTCTGCCTTGGGATCCTGTTGATCTATGACCTTACCCCCAACCCTGTGCTCTCTGAAACATGTGCTGTGTCCACTCAGGGTTAAATGGATTAAGGGCGGTGCAAGATGTGCTTTGTTAAACAGATGCTTGAAGGCAGCTTGCTCGTTAAGAGTCATCACCACTCCCTAATCTCAAGTACCCAGGGACACAAACACTGCCTAGGAAAACCAGAGACCTTTGTTCACTTGTTTATCTGCTGACCTTCCCTCCACTATTGTCCTATGACCCTGCCAAATCCCCCTCTGCGAGAAACACCCAAGAATGATCAATAAAAATAAAGAAAGAAAGAAAGAAAGAAAAAAAAAAAAAAAAAGAATGGGCCAGGTGAGGTGGCTCATGCTTGTATCTCAGCACTTTGGGAGGCCAAGACAGGAGGACTGCTTGAGCCCAGGAGGTCGAGGTCGCAGTGAGCCATGCTCGTGCCACTGCACTACAGCCTGGGTGACAGAGCAAAACCCTGACTGGAAAAAAAAAAAAGAAAGAAAGAAAAAAGAAAAGAAAAGAATGGAGCCAAAATTCAGGTTCATTTAACTTCAGAGTCCATTACCTTTCCCCATTTTCAGGCTGCCATCTCAACTGTCTTTAAATTGAGCTCCTGTAGGGTGATAAAGCTTGTCCCAGTTCATAGTGGCAGAGTTCCTCTAGTACTTGTGCGCACATCTCATGACACATGTAAGACATTGGGCTTCAAGGATACTTGTTATTTGTCTTGCCCCACTAGTTCTCTCACAAACATGCATCTTTGTTTTCTTATTTGTTTGTATTTTTATTTTATTTTATTTATTTATTTTTGAGATGGAGTCTCGCTCCGTCGCCAGGCTGGAGTGCAGTGTTGCAATCTCGGCTCACTGCAATCTCCACCTCCCTGGTTCAAGCGATTCTCCTGCTTCAACCTCCCAAGTAGCTGGGATTACAGGCACATGCCACCACACCCAGCTAATTTTTGTATTTTCAGTAGGAACGGGGTTTCATCATGTTGGCCAGGATGGTCTCGATCTCCTGACCTCGTGATCCACCTGCCTCAGCCTCCCAAAGTGCTGGGATTACAGGTGTGAGACTCCACACCTGGCTTATTATTTATTTTTGAGACTGGGTTTCACTTTGTTGCCCAGGTTGAAGTGGAGTGACACAAACAGCTCACTGCAGCCCTGACCTGGGCTCAAGTGATCCTCCTGCCTCAGCCTCCCAAGTAGCTGGGACCACAGGTGCACCCCATCACGCCTGGCTAATCGTTTTACTTTCTGTAGAGACAGGGTCTTGCAATGTTGTCCAGTTTGGTCTCAAACTCCTGGCCTCAAGCAATCCGCCCGGCTCGTCTTCCCAAAGTGCTGGAACCTGTAGTTCCAGTCACCACACCTAAACCATCATCTTTGGAGATAGAGACAGGGATGGTGTTCTAGTAAGAACCATAACTGGAGATACCTATTTAGGTACAACATGCCTACCAGTAAGGGGTCCATGGGATTTTGGTGAACAGTGAGATCTGGTTTGAATCTTGGCTCAATTGCTTACTAGTACTGTGATCTTGTGCAAATTATATGGCATCTCTGGCTTTTCTCTTTCCTCATTACAAAACAGAGATAATAATACCACTTCCCTCACAGGACAGGACAGCAGAGCAGGTTAGAGTGCATGATGTGAAGCCAGATTGCCTGGATTTGTATCCATGTTCAACCACTTCCTAGCTGTGTGACCTTGTGCACGTTACCTAATCTCTCTGAACCTCGGTCTTCTTTTCTGTAAAATGAAGTAGATAGCGGCGGGGTGCCGTGGCTGACACCTGTAATCCCAGCACTTTGGGAGGCCAAGGTGGGTGGATCACCTGAGGTCGGGAGTTTGAAACCAGCCTGACCAACATGGAGAAACCTCGTCTCTACTAAAACAAACAAACAAACAAACAAAAACAGAATTAGCCGGGCATGGTAGCACATGCCTGTAGTCCCTTGGGAGGCTGAGGCAGGAGAATCACTTGAACCCAGGAGGCAGAGGTTGCGGTGAGCCAAGATCGTGCCATTGCACTCCAGCCAGAGTGAAAGTCTGTCTAAAAAAAAAAAATAGCACCTCATAGGCTCATAGGGTTATCACAGGAATAAATAACATAGAAAGAACTCGTAAGTGGGGCCGGGCACCATGGTTTATGCCTGTAATCCCAGCACTTTGGAAGGCCGAGGCAGGAGGATCACTTGAGCCCAGAAGTTCAAGACCAGCCTGGGCAACATGGTGAAACCCCATCTCCACAAAAAATAGACTACTACTGTGGTACTCCTGTAGTCCTAGCTACCCAGGAGGCTGAGGTAGGAGGGTCAGGAGGGTGATCAGGACGGTGAACCAGGAGGGTGAGGTTGCAGTGAGCAGTGGTCATGCCACTGTACTCCAGCGTGGGCGACAGAGTGAGACCCTGTCTCAAAAAAAAAAAAAAAAAAAAAATCTCGTAAGTGCCCCTGACCCATAGTAAACATTTAACAAATGTTAGCTCTTATCCTTTATGAGGCTAAATGTGATCATGTAAAGCCCTCAACACAGTGCACAGTGCTGAACACTCATTAAGTACATGCTAACTTTATTTACTTATTTATTTATTTATTTATTTAGAGATGGAGTCTCCCTCTTTTGCCCAGGTTGGAGTGCAGTGGCGCAATCTTGGCTCACTGCAACCTCTGCCTCCCGGGTTTAAGCGATTCTCCTGCCTCAGCCTCCCGAGTAGTTGGGATTACAGGCACGTGCCACCATGCCCGGCTAATTTTTGTATTTTGGTAGAGATGGGGTTTCACCGTGTTAGCCAGGATGGTCTCGATCTCCCGACCTTGTGATCCACCTGCCTCAGCCTCCCAAAGTTCTGGGATTACAGGCTTGAGCCACCGCACCTGGCCTAGTACATGCTAACTTTATTTCTGGCACTAGCACTACACTATGGCACTTGGAAAACAAGAGCTATAAGTCACTGAGAAAGGAAGTTAAGAGTTAAGGCCCCTGAGCTGCCATCAGTAGGCATCGGAATTGGAAGGTCATGAAGGCAAATGTCACCTCTCCTTGAACTCAGAGGAGACCAGAATCCCAGGAGCCTCCCCCAGCTTTGGCTTAGTCTGTCCACCTTCTATGTGGGGTGGAATCTCAGCAGCTTGGATCCTCTACTGATGATTTCATCCAACCTTTTTCTCTCCTCTAGACTCTCCAGGGCAGTGGTTCTCAACCAGAATTTTTCCACAGGGGCCATTTAGCAACGTCTGGAGACATTTTTGGGTGTGATAGCTGGAGAGTGGGGTGCTGTCTTCTAGCATCCACCAGATCAGGGACACTGCTAAACATCTTGGGCTGCATAGGACAGTCCCTCACAACAAAGCATTATCCAGTCCAAAATGTCAATAGTTCCAGGGTTGAGAACCCCTGCACCCCTGCTCTCGGGCTAAGGAGCCCTTCGTTGGTTTAGTAGGTCTTGGGTGGGGCTAGGGCAGGGGGATGGGGGAAGAGAGAAGCTCCTTCTTGGAGGAGCTGGGGAATGGTGGAGGCAGCCCCTCTGCAACCCACAGAAAGGGTCCCAGGACAGCTTTTCTCTCATTATCATCAACCAAAGGGCTCAAGCACGGTGGCTCATGCCTGTAATCCCAGCTGTTAGGGAGGCAGAGATGTGAGGATAGCTTGAGCCCAGGAGTTTGAGACCTGCCTGAGCAATATAGCGAGACCCTGTTCTCCACAAAAAGGAAAAAAAAAAAAAGACCAAAAAAAAAAAAAAAATACCAATTGTAACAACTAAAGAAAACAGAAAAAAATACGGAGCCAAATTCTTTATATGTATTATATTTTTCATTAATAAATAGGTTTTCTTCATTAAACACAGAACATATAACAGATTGAAACACTCCCCCCCTCCCCCCAATTCCAAAGACAAGAGTCTATAAAACAAATGCCAGCTGTACTACCCTAAGGGCAGAAAAAGTCTGGTGACCCCCACCCAGCCCTGCCCCTGCAGCACCACCACCCCCACACTCTGCAAGAGAAGGGGGTCTGGGGCTTCTCCCTTGGACCCTGGGGACTTAGGTGAGAAGCATGTGAATGTATGATGTCACCTCTCCATGAAGCATGGGCTATGCAAAGATGAGGTTTCCTTCTCATTGGCTCTGACCAGCTCCTGCACTTCTGATTGCAGTTACGAAGCACCTGGGCTAAGCCCCCAAGGGAGCTGCCGCTCCGCTTCCCCACTCTCCGTTGCTGCCTCCTTAGAGGGGAAGGGAAGGGCTCAGGGACCCCTCCCATCCCCTGACCTGCATGGAAACGCTGTGTGGAAGAGGCATGAAGCTGAAGGTGAGGCTGCTGTAGGCCCCCAAGCCCATGAGGCCAGCATGCCCCCCGTCCCCCACAGCTTTCCTTCCTCTGGAGCGGGGGGGGGGGGGCACTGGGGTAGTCGCCCCCTCCACAATCTAGTGCCTGGCTTGGGGTATGATGGTTCTCTCTCAGCGTCAGGTCCTCATGCCGGGCCTGGCTCCTTCCTCGCCCCATTCCTGTCTCCTTCCAAGCCCTCACCGTGGCCATCTGAAAAACTCATGTCCAGTGTCCTAAATTGTCTCATCCTCCCTCTCCCCGTGCCTCTGCACCCCAAGGGAGGAAGTAGGGGGTTGTCTCCCCCCTCCAATTTCCACTTCACATAATGGAACAGCTTTTGGCCTTTTCCTTCTTGAAGGTAGAAGAGATGAGTTCAGAGCGACTGGGGAGGTGGAGCAGTCGTTTGGAGAGGCTTCGGACAGGGCTCTTCTGGGGCAGTGGGCTAGGCTTGTTCAGACACAGCATGGATGCCGTCCGAAAGATGCTGTGGATGCTCTTTTCTGAGGTGAAAGCTGAGCCTTCCAGGTAGATTTCTGCACCCAGCTGCTTTGCTATTGCACAACCCTGCAGGAGGGGGTGAGGGCATTAATGCAGTGGGCCAAAATGGCTCTGGGACGCTGCCTCTGTGCATCACTCCCCAGGGCCACTCCAGAGGGGACCCAGCTGCCAGTCTCCAAACACCACCCTCTGCAGATTATTCGATTATCTTTTCTTTTTTTTTTTTTTTTTGGCATACACCCTGTCTGATGATGCCTCTTTTTCTTAAGACGATGCCTGACTGCACATTATAAATCATCTGGAATACTCTTAAAACTATATTGATGCCAAACTAAATTAGAATTTCTGGGGATAGCTGGGGCAGTAGCTAGTGCCTCTAATCCCAGCTACTCAGGAGGCTGTGATGGGAGGATCACTTGAGGAGGCCAGGAGTTCAAGACCAGCCTAAGTGGCCGGGCGCGGTGGCTTACACCCATAATCCCAGCACTTTGGAATTACAAAAATAAATCTCAAAAATAAAGATAATAAAATAATAATAAACACTTTTAAAAAATGTTTAAAAATTCACTGGAAGTGGGCACACAACTATAGTCTCAAATACTAGAGAGGATCCCTTGAGCCCAGGAGTTCTGCACTGTAGTGAGCTAGGATCACACCACTGCACTTCATTCTGGGTGACAGAGTAAGACCCTGTCTCTGGGAAAAAAAAAAAAAAAAAAGGAAAAGGAAAAAAAAATTCTGGGTATAGAGCCAAGGCATTAGTATTCTTCTTTTTCTTTCTTTTTTTTTTTTTTTGAAACAGTCTCGCTCTGTTGCCCAGGCTGGAGTGCAGCGGCACGATCTCAGCTCACTGCAAGCTCCGCCTCCCGGGTTCACACCATTCTCCTGCCTCAGCCTCCCGAGTAGCTGGGACTACAGGCACCCGCCAACACACCTGGCTAATTTTTTGTATTTTTAGTAGAGATGGTGTTTCACCATGTTAGCCAGGATGGTCTTGATCTCCTGACCTTGTGATCCGCCCGCCTCAGCCTCCCAAAGTGCTGGGATTACAGGCGTGAGCCACCGCGCCTGGCCGGTATTAGTATTCTTAAGAGCTCCCCAGGTCAGGTGCAGTGGAGGCCAAGGCAGGTGGATCACCTGAGGTCAGGAGTTCAAGACCAGCCTGGCCAACATGGTGAAACCCCATCTCTACTAAAAATAGCAAAAATTAGCTGGGCGTGTTGGCGGGCACCTGTAATCCCAGCTACTCAGGAGGCTGAGGCAGGAGAATCTCTTGAACCCGGGAGGCAGAGGTTGCAGTGAGCTGAGATCGCACCACTGCACTCCAGCCTGGGTGACAAGAGCGAAACTCAGTCCCCCAACCCTATGCTCTCATGCACATAAGAAATTATCCAGGGGTCTTATAAAAAATGCAGATTCCAGGCGAGGTGTGGTGACTCACAACTGTAATCCCAGCACTTTGGGAGGCCAAGGTAGGAGAATCACTTGATGTCAGGAGTTCAAGAACAACCTGGGAAACATACTGAGACCTTGTCTCTACAAAAACTGTTAAAAGATTAGCTAGGCGTGGGGCCCATACCTATAGTCCCAGCTACTAGGGAGACAGGAGGGAGGATCACTTGAGTCCGGGAGGTCAAGGCTGCATAAACAACTATTGTGCCACTGCACTCCAACCTAGGCAGATCACACTTTTTTTTCTTGAAATAGAGTCTCACTCTGTTGCCCAGGGATTACAGGTGTGCACCCCCATACCTGGCTAATTTTTTGTATTTTTTGTAGAGACGAGGTTTCACCACGTTGGCCAGGCTGGTCTTGAACTCCTGACCTGAAGTGATCCACCTGCCTCCGTCTCCCAAAGTGCTGGGATTACAGGCATGAGCCACCACACCTGGCCTTTTTTTTTTTTTTTTTTTTTTCTTGAGATAGAGTCTCTCACTCTGTCGCCCAAGTGGGAGTGCAGTGGCACGATCTCAGCTAACTGCAACCTCCATCTCCCAGGTTCAAGCGATTCTCCTGCCTCAGCCTCCTGAGTAGCTGGGATTACGGGTGCATGCCACCACACCCAGCTACTTTTGATATTTTTAGTAGAGACAGAGTTTTGCCATGTTGGCCAGGCTAGTCCTGAATTCCTGAGCTCAAGTGATCCATCGGCCTTGGCCTCTCAAGTGCTGGGATTACAGGCGTGAGCCACCGTACCCAGTGCCCCTCCTCCTTTTCTTTTTTTTTGAGACAGGGTCTCACTCTGTCACTCAGGCTGGAGTGCAGTGGCATGATCACAGCTCCTTGCAGCCTCAACCTCCTGGGCTCAAGCGGTCCTCCCACCTCAGCATCCTGAGTAGCTATGACTACAGGCACTCACCACCACACCCAGCTATTTTTTTTTGGTAGAGACAGTCTTGGTTTGTTGCCCAGGCTTATCTCAAACTCCTGGGCTCAAGCTATCCTCCTACCTCAGCCTCCCAAAGTTCTGGAATTACAGGCATGAGCCACCTTGCACCTGGCCTCTTTTTTTGTGTGTGTGAAATTCTAACAAACACCTCTAATGATTCTAACGCAGGTGGTCAGAATACAATCTTAGAAATGTGGGCACACACAGGAATAACTCACCTGCTAACTGACAGCATACATCTGGGTAAGCAGGTGCCCACCACCTCTCTCCAGGTGACTCATTTGCTAATTATAACAGCAATTCTCTCTTGCCATAGTGGAAGAATTTGAGCCAGGGCCATATTTCAAGCTGTCTGCCTCTAGCCTTCCTCACTCCACCCCACGACATGCACTTGCACGCGCACACACCTGCTCATAGGAGATGGGCGCCTGCTTCTGGTGGGACAGCTCCATCAGAGTACTCAGGTCTGTTCGCAGGTCTGTCTTGCAGCCAATGAGCAAAACGCGGGTGCTAGGACAATAATCTAGGATTTCTGTCCTCCACTGAGGGGTGGAGCAGGAAGAAGGGTAGGAGAAGGAGGAAGGAAGGAGAGTTAGTGGCAGACAGATACCAGGAGAAGCTTGGCTGGCAACGTCACACACATCACCTCACTCATCACCAGCCCAGTCCTCCCTCTGAGTCACAGCATCACCGTTGCACTAATTACATCATTTTCCTGCCCATGAGGCCTTTGGGGCCCCCAGAGTGCTGACCCAGGAGCCTGTTCCCCCAGTCTATGGCTCAGTCACCAGAGAGGGCACAAGGGCAATTCTCCTCCCACTCTCTGCCAACCATACAGGCATGGATCTGCCCCCTCACCCCAAAGGGCCTCACAAGTCCAGAATGCCAGGGGGAAGCCAACCAGTCCCTTCTCAAGGGAAGAACATGATCCCAGCATCTTCTATACTATGCTAGATACACAAGGTTTCCTAGGACTCCTCAGCATTGGTGGATCTGCCCAGACCTAAGCATTTCATACCAGCAGCTCAGCTCAGACCTGCCTGGCTTGCCCATTCTCAGTGGGACTGGGATCAGGGTCTATAGAAGCTGCCTCCAAAAGGTCCCATGCCTGATCCTCATACCGTATCACCTAAAGGTTCTCTGACTCTCCGTCCTCTGCTTCCTGAGTCTTCAATACCACCCTCCCTTGCGGGGCCTCTGGCAAGGCAACATGGGATAACAAAAAGGGCGGGAGGCAGCGGGGTAAGGAGACCCAAGTTCCAGTCCCAGAGCTGTAGCTAATGGTGTGGCCTTGGGCAAATCTCTTCCTTCCCTGGCTTCCGTTTCTTGATGTTATACGAGAGGGCATTCATGACAAGGTCCCGATTCCTTCTTGGTCCTCATGCTGAGTTAGAGATTAGAGAGTTGATCTAGTCTTACCTTCTTGAGTGCGCTGTCCACTGTCTCTGGACGGCTGATGTCAAAACATAGTAATACTGCATCCGAGTCGCTGTAGCAGAGTGGACGGACATTATCATAGTAGGGAGATCCTGGTGTAGGCCAGAAAGAGCTGATGGTGAGCCATGGTGTTTTCCTTCCCCAGTAGGCCTAAGCCCTAAAGCCCTGGGAATACCATCCTCGATCCCTGAGGATCCACCCATCTCCCAGGGGGAATGTACTGCGGCAGGAAGCTTGGGACCTGACTGTCTGCCAGAAGGTCATGAAAGAATATCATCCCCCTTAGTCCAGAAAAAGGGAAAGAAGACAAAATAAAGTGGGTGGAGTATAATATGGCCCTGTTTGGGTCTCCTACAGCAGGCTTAATTGGAGATCTACTAGTTTTCTGAGTCCCAGAAGATGCTTCCAGCCCTGCAGAGAGACAGCACTTATTTCAGGGCTTCTCTCTTCTAGAGCCTGCCTGCTGCCCAACTTCACTCCCTTCTGCTCCAGGGTCTCCCCAGTGAAGAGAAAAACCTCCTTGTTACATAACCTGCCTGCTGCTTTTCCATGGGGTCAGAACTTTAGGAGGCTAGCAGGGGAGGGAGAGAATCAAGGGTTCAGTGCCCCACTTCTCCACCCACCCAGATTGGCTTACACTGAAAAGGGCAAAAGGAAAGCTGTACCTCCTGATCCCCCCACATCTCAGGAAGGCAGTCTCAAAGACAGCAGCACCGATGGCTGGGGATTTAGAGGCTAGAGCAAGAGTCCTTCGTTGGGAGGGAAATAGGCAATGCAGACCCAGGTGGTCCCATATGGGAGAATGCTAGGAGCTGAGCCTGCCCCCTCCACCCTGGGGAAGGAGCAGTAGCGGATTTGGAACCCAGACAATCCGTGCTCAGAATAGCAAGCAGCCCCTCTCCCTGCACCGCAATCGCCATGGAAACTGGGGGGAATCCAAGCTGGTGGGGGGATGTTGGTCATTAAAAAAAGGAATACAGGGGAGTTGGGATAGCTGCCTGCTCCTTTAGCAAGCCTCCTCCATCCCTTTCTGAGGTGGGGTCTTACCACTGCAGCACTGAGGAGCGGAAGCACTGCAGCACTGGGGAAGGGGGAGGGGAGGAGGCCTCCATTTTGGCTCCAAGCAATCCCCCTCCCCTAAGACTAGCAAGTAAATAATGGGAACAGGGTCAACCCTGACTCCAACATTGGGAAACCCTATCCCACACAGCATGGCCACTTCCTCCTTCCTTATGGGAACCTAATCTGAAAGAGGGAGTTTGAGAATAACTGACAGCCTTTATCCTTTCGGAAATTGGGGGTGGGGGTGTGACACAGGGAACAGAGACCACACTTGCTGATTTTCCATGATCTGGTTTGGGATTTGAGGGCTGCATTCTGACTGTCAAAGGAGGGAGGAGGTGGGGGGAGGGCGTTTGGGCGGTGGTAGTGAAAAAAGATGAGCTGCAGTAAGATTCTGGGAAGATTGGAAGGTGGGAGGGTACAGCAGATGAAAAACCAAAAATTATACATCATGCCATCAAGCTGCATTCTAGCCCAATCTTGCCAGCATAGCACAGCCCAGGAGAACCAGAACCCTGCCTCCCAAGCCCTGAAACTGCAACAGGGAAAAGCATACCAGATTGGGGAATTTTTGTTTGGGGAGGAAAGGCTCATTGTCTGTCTAACCATTCCCTAGCCCCAATCTTTTCAGACCTCAGAATTAGAGCATGGGAACAACGGCTGTTGAAGGAGCAGGACAGCATATTTATTATATGTAGCAGGAAACACCTAGTGATTTACGGTCCCTTTTTAAACTCAGCCTGAATATGCATTTTTGGGGAGGGGTGGATTTTATTTTCTTTCTCTTATTCCCGGCTTTTACTCCTTAATTATGACTCTGAGCCAGTCTATTGAAAAAGGTCTGGGGTAAAGAGATAATGGGAAGGGGTCAGAATCAAGGCAAAGGATAGCCTAGCACTAAGGGCTTGGGGCTGAGAGGCTGGAAAAACATTGTTTCTACATTCTAGAGAGACAGGGCATATTCTACCTCACCCCAGTAGAGGGAAAACAGTCAGAGCCAACCTCCCCTCTGCCCTGCCGGCCACTATTCACAACTGACTATGCCCTATATTAAGCCATCTCCCCCAACTTCCAAAACATCGATGATGCATTGCTTCATCCCCGAGCTGCAGCGGTGTGACGAGCGGGGCTGAGCTGCGGCAGGAGGACAGCAGTGGCCCAAGATGGAATGCAGGAGACAAAACTGAGTCTGAGCAACCTTTCCCCAAAGCAGACTTGTCTCCCCGCCCCAACCACGCTGCCTCCAGCAGCACTGCCTCCTGCCTCTTATTTGGCTTTGCTCTGGGGAAGTAAAAGGTGTGTGTGTGTGTGTGCGCGCGCGTGTGTGTGCATGTGTGTATGCGCGCATGTTGGGTGGTAGGGAATGGAAATGGAGAAGTCCTGTTTTACTGCCCACCCCCAGGACTATTCATGGGTCCCTTCACCTCACCATCCCAGCCCTCTAAAGGGTGGAACCAGACCCAGGGAAGAGAGTGGCTCCTGGGGTTCACCCACTCTGCACCCTTGGACCATGCAACTGAGTCCACCAACTGTCAGCCCTCCCCACAACTAATGAGTCTTCAGATCCTCTTTTTTCACTTCTCCCCACCAAAGGGGAAAACAATTTCTAAAAGACAGCAGCTACACAGCAGACCAGTGGGGGTGGGAAAGGGGTATTTGGAGCCGAATTCTTACCTGAGGTATCCCAGAGACTAAGCTCCACCCTCTGTTCCTCTGTCTCCAAACAGGCTGTGTAATTTTCGAACACGGTGGGCACATAGGTCTGTGAAAAGAGAGGAAACATTCACCCCAGGCACCCCTACCCTCAGATCCCCTGGTTAGTGCTGGCTACACACGCACTCACCAGAGAGACAGTAAAGTCACAGGAGACAAGAAACCAGAGGAGATGCCTGGGGCAGGAGGGAAGGGACTGTGGAGGACCAGGCACTTTGCTCTGCAGCAGTGAGAAATGTGAATGACACCCCCCCACACCCCCACACCAGGGGTAAGCCCCCCATATCCTAGGCGATCAGGGACACACACACACACACACAGATTCCTCCCATCCCCAGATTTGTGTTTCCCAATTTGAGAGAGCCACAGGCCAAAGCCAATCCTAGCTCATCTCCTCTCAAACCCCTCCCGGCCAGGTGAACAGAGGGGCTGCAGAAGCCTGCCTGGAGGCACAGGCATAGAGCCTTTGAGGAGCAGGTGAGCGGATAGGCAGGGATTACGTCAAGAAGAAACCCCAGACTCTCAAATGCCTCCAGTGCCCTCACCTGAGAGCAGACTCCAGGGACGCAGGAAGGTGGAGGGGATCTGATGGGGCCTCTGGGTGAAGAGGTGAGGAGGAGCCAGCGGGGCGGCAGAAGTGGAACAGGTCTCAGGGGAAGCTAAGGCAGGGCAGTCCTCCAGCCAAAAAGCAGCTGAGGATGGTAAAGCCTCAGAAAGCGGCTGAGGATGGGCTGGGGCTGGGGGAGCCACGTCTCCTGGGCAGGTGGAAATCTACCCCAAGGCGGGCAGGCAGGGAGAAAAGCCGGCCAGCGGGCGGGCGGGCAGCTCACCTCCGGATAGCAATCCTTCGCTAACACTTGCAACATCGCGGTCTTCCCACACTGCACGTCCCCGACCAGAACGAGCTTACATCTGGCCACGACTGGCTGGGGGGCCCGTCTCTCCTTCATGGTTGCAGTGTCCGCGGGACTTGAACTTCGATTCAGAAGGGAGGGTTGCGCCAGGTGCGTCTCAGCACACCAATCCAGCCAGATTCCCTGCCTCCCTCCAACTGAGGAGGAGGCCGGCACAGCCGCCTTTTATTTTTCTGGCTGAGCCAATCACAAGAGGAGGCGGACTCTGTTACGCCCAATCCCTGAGGTGGGATTCCCTCCAGCAGCCAATGGATCTGAGGATCTGAGTCAGCGCCCCCTTCCTCCCTTCTCTTTCTCTTAAAGCTGCACCGTTGTTTCCCCCTGAAAGGGGATTCCCAGGTTGTTTTGCATTTGTATTAGGAAGTGGAAAGGGTACTGGAAGCAAAATGAAATGATCTGGAGTGTCTACCAATAAGTGTCAGAAAAACAAACTAGCTATGGAAGCAGGAAGTGAGGTCAGGCTGGAGTTGCAGGGACTGTCCTGGGTGGGTTACAAGAGCAGGACCTGCTTAGACTATAGACAGGTGTGTGTGTGTGTGTGTGTTTTGGAGAAGTAGGGGATGGGGGAGGTGGCCCAGAACTTCTCTGACATTTTTTTTCTTTTTTTTCCTTACATCTTTTGTTTTAAATAGAGACAGGGGTCTCACCATGTTATCCAGGCTGGTCTTGAACTTCTGGGCTCAAGCAATCCGCCTGTCTCAGCCTCCCAAAGTGCTGGGACTACAGACATGAGCCACAGCGCCTGGCCTGATGTCTGACTTTTTTGTTTTTTCTAATTCCCATCCAAACCAGTTCTTACTTCCCTTTATTTCCCCTCCCAATATCAGCTCCTGCTGTAACTCATTTATTTATTTATTTATTTATTTATTTATTTATTTATTTATTTATTTATTTATTTTGAGACAGAGTTTCGCTCTTGTTGCCCAGGCTGGAGTGCAATGGCATGATCTCAGCTCACTGCAACCTCCATCTCCCGGATTCAAGCGATTCTCCTGCCTCAGCCTCCCGAGTAGCTGGGATTACAGGCATGCACCACCATGCCCAGCTAATGTTGTATTTGTAGTAGAGACGGGGTTTCTCCATGTTGGTCAGGCTGGTCTCGAACTCCCGACCTCAGGCGATCCGCCCGCCTTGGCCTCCCAAAGTGCTGGGATTATAGGCGTCAGCCACCATGCCCGGCCTGTGCCCCTTTTAAAGCCTTCTCTTCTTCAAGAATCACCTTCACCACCAAAGACAGAGAGAGAGAAAGAGAGAAAGAGAAAACTTTCTAGAGTCATCCATAAAAAAAACACACAGCACCTGACCCAGTGATGGGCAGAGAGAAATGAGGGACTCTGGCAAGTGGGGGTGGGAGAGAGGAAGAAGACAAAGCAAACACAGTCACTGTTTGGCCAGACAGCCTCTCACCCATGCCTAGCAGAAGCTGCTTAGGGGTGTTTGTTCTGCGGCCTAGGCTCAGCTTCCTGGATGAATCAGGCACAGGTCCAGTTCCATGTTAACGCCCACTGAAACTGACGCACTAACGTGTGTCACCTGGTTAAAGTCCAGACTGGGCCCAGGATTTTGGGATTAGAAGCTGGAGGACAATCTAAGGTTGAGATGAACTACATAAATTTTTTTTTTTTTTTTTTGAGATGGAGTCTCACTCTGTTACCCGGGCTGGAGTGCAGTGGCTTGATCTCAGTTCACTGCAACCTCTGCCTCCCGGGTTCAAGCAATTCTCCTGTCTCAGCCTCCCGAGTAGCTGAGACTACAGGCGCACGTCACCATGCCTGGCTAATTTTTGTATTTTCAGTAGAGACAGGGTTTCACCATATTGGTCAGGCTGGTCTCGAACTCCTGACCTTAAGTGATCCACCCACATCAGCCTCCCAAAGTGCTGGGATTACAGGCGTGAGCCACCGCGCCCAGCCGAGCTTCATAACTTCTTAACAGCCCTGACTGATGGGGCCCCTGTATTTTGGGGAGCCTCTGCTAGACAGAACTATGGGCTGTCCACAGCTTAAATAAACCACTGATTGTCCAGGAATCAAGACCGTACAAATAAGGGCTCCTGGAGATTTGTGATTGAAGGAAGACCAACTTTGGGCAAAATTGAGAGTAGTCCCTTTCCCTTGTCAAGCCCAGTGTCTCCTGGGCCTTGTTTCATCTGAGCTTTACTTTTTTTTTTTTTTATACAGAGTCTTGCTCTTTCACCCAGGCTGGAATGCAGTGGCGCAATCTCGGCTCACTGCAAACTCTGCCCCCCCGGATTCAATCGATTCTCCTACCTCAGCCTCCCGAGTAGCTGGGATTACAGGTGCCTGCCACCACACCCAGCTAATTTTTGTATTTTGAGTGGAGATGGGGTTTCACCATGTTGGCCAGGCTGGTCGTAAACTCCTAACCTTAGGTGATCCACCTGCCTCAGCCTCCCAAAGTGCTGGGGTTACAGGCGTGAGCCACTGTGCCCCAATCTGAGCTTTACTCTTAATTCACAGTTGTTGCTGCCCCACCCAGGGATAGTTTCCCTGTGATAAAGGATGCTTGAAAGCCTTTCACAGACCCAAAGGGACAGATCTCTAAGAGTGAGATTTCTAGTGCCCACCACAGGCAGTAGGAGAGTGGATGTTGTTTTGAGAATACAGCCTAACCAGTGTTCCTCCAGTCAAACCTCGTGGCTCTGGGGCCAAGGCCTATACCTGCTCTCCACCCATGTCCTAAGCTCCATTCACTTCCAGGGATGGGGAATGGCCTGAGGGAAACTTCCGGGTGGAAAGGCCAGGTGTTACCATTAGCTGGCTGCCATCTCTCCCAGGCTTTCTGAAGGTTTCTGCCCTTTATCTCCCCTCATCCTCCACCCTCAAATAATGTTCTGTGGATAGAATTTGTCCTCTTCTTGCCCTTTTGCAGCAGCCTGACAGCCTCTGTGAGCTGTCTATAAGTGGGGTTTGGGAGAGTTCCAGGAACAGCTGTAAGATCATAGACTGCCTCAATCTGGAGTCCTTTCCCTCAGCCTGACCTTCTCCTTTTGTATCCTCCTGTCCCCTACCTTCAGTCTCATCTGGGCTTAGTTCTGGAAGCATCAGTAGAGTTCCTATGCATCCTCCTTTTTTTTTTTTTTTTTTTCCGAGACAGAGTCTTGCTCTGTTGCTCAGGCTGGAGTGCAGTGGCACAATCTCCGCTGACTGCAACCTCCATCTCCTGGGTTCAAGCGATTCTCCTGCCTCAGCCTCCCGAGTAGCTGGAATTACAGGCACGTGCCACAACGCCCAGCTAATTTTTGTATTCTTAGCAGAGACGGCGTTTCCCCATGTTGGCCAGGCTGGTCTCAAATTCTTGACCTTGTGATCTGCCTGCCTCGGCCTCCCAAAGTGCTGGGATTACAGGCATGAGCCACCGTACCCAGTCCCCCATACATCCTCCTAACCCTTAACTGAGTTCCCTCCAATCACAACCCCACAGGTGTTAGCCTTCTCTCCATGTTCTCTACCAGCCTCCCCCTACACACACCATTCATCCACCACTCCAAATAAACTTTCAGAATAAGTAAAAATTGTTCCTGCTAAGCAAACAGCTTCTTCTGGCTTCTAAGATTGCCATTCCTGAGCTCCTCCAAGACAGAAATTCTGAGAGCTGGTGCCAACACTGATTCTTCCCTGGGTGGCTGCATTTCAGGGTCAAGTAGCAGAAGGCCCGAGCCATTATACAGAGCAGCCTCCACCATGGCTGAGGCCCAAGATGTGTCTCCAAAGATATTTTGTGGGTCATATGTTTATGAGTTTTGGTGGAAAGGGTGTTATGTGTGTGAAAGCGTGTGTGTTAGATCAGTGGGCAGGGAGGTAACAGGAAAAGGATGGAACTGAAGTTCAGCAGGTCTAGGCCTTGGACCTCGCTCTGCCTTTAACAAGCTGTGTGCCTTTGGGTAAGTTACTTCCCTCTCTGGGTGCCTATTTCCTTAAATGCAATGTGAGGGATTTAACTAGAGAAGAAGTTTTTAGATGTTATTTAGTTTATTTATTTATTTATTTATTTTTTTGAGATAGAGTTTTGCTTTTGTTGCCCAGGCTGGAGTGCAATGGCACGATCTTGGCTCACCACAAACTCGCCCTCCCGGGTTCAAGTGATTCTCCTGTCTCAGCCTCCCGAGTAGCTGGGATTACAGGCATGTGCCATCACACCCAGCTAATTTTTGTATTTGTAGTAGAGACGGGGTTCCTCCATGTTGGTCAGGCTGGTCTGGAACTCGTGACCTCAGGTGATCCACCCACCTTGGCCTCCCAAAATGCTGGGATAACAGGCATGAGCCAGCGCGGTTGGCCTAGATGTTATTATTATTATTATTATTTTAGCACTTAGAGTCTCTCCTCCAAATTTGTTTAAACCTCTTTTAAATAACTTTATTTCAAACTCCATAGCCAAGACCAGGTGTTGTGGCTCACGCCTATAATCCCAGGATTTGGGGAGGCTGAGGTGGGAGGATCACTTGAGCCCAGGAGTTCAAAACCAGCTTGGGCAATAGAGTGAGACCCCATCTCTACAAAAAAAATTTTAAAATCAAATAAAAGTCTGTAGCCAGATTAATACATTAAAGTGGCTCTTCTGGGCCAGGCGCAGTGGCTCACACCTGTAATCCCAGCACTTTGGGAGGCCAAGGTGGGTAGATCATTTGAGGTCAGGAGTTCGAGACCAGCCTGGCCAACATGGTGAAACCTCATCTCTACTAAAAATACAAAAATTAGCCAGGCTGGTGGTGGGTGCCTGTAATCCCAGCTACTCAGGAGGGTGAGGCAGGAAAATAGCTTGAACCTCGGGAGGCAGAGGTTGCAGTGAGCTAAAATTGCGCCACTGCACTCCAGCCTGGGCGACCAAGGGAGATGCTGTCTCAAAAAAAAAAACAAACAAACAAGCAAACAAACGAAAAAAGGAAAGGTGGCTCTTCCCTATCAAGATCAGAAAAATTTAAAACAAGGTTATAGTTGAAAACATTATGCCAAGGTGGAAGAAGCCAACCACAAAAGACCATATAGACTATGTCCATTTATATGAAATGTCCAGAATAGGCAAATCCGAAAAGACAGAAAGTAGGCTAATAGTTGCCTGGGTCTGTGGGGTTGAGGAGGAAATGGGGAGTGACTGAAAACCATCGAATTGTATAGTTCAAACTGGTGAATTTAGGGTAGACACAGTGGTTCATGCCTGTAATCCAACACTTTGGGAGGCCAAGGCAGGCAGATTGCTGGAGCTCAGAAGTTCAAGACCAGCCTGGGCAACATGGTGAAACTCTGTATCTACAAAAAATACAAAAATTAGCTGGGCGTGTTGGCCTGTGCCGGTGGTCCCAGCTACTCCGAAGGCTAAGGAGGGAGGATTGCTTGAGCCTGGGGAGGTTGAGGCTGCAGTGAGCTGTGATCATGTCACCTCACTCCAGCCTGGGCAACTGAGTGAGACCCTGTCTCAAAATAAAATTTTAAAAGTAAAATAAAATAAAATAAAATAAAATAAAACTACTGGTCTGGATAATACCCTCTAGCACAAATATGTGTGTGTATACCACATGCTCAAAGTTCAGGGCTGCCCTATCTTTTTTGGTTCTGATTACTCTGATAAGTTCCCTATCTGGGACAGTGGCATAATATACAAAGATGTTCAGGGTTGTAACAAATTAAAATTCATGCTGACTTGTACTAGACAGTACACAAGCCCCATATTTTCTCTGCCCTAGGGATTCTTTGCAAAGAACCCCCAGGCACGCTGCCACCTGCATCTCCCAGAACAAGGCCCATTATCCCCTTCCCTTCATATGACACAGGTGCTCCACTCCTCAGTCCTAAGCAATAACTTGGGATCTCAGGGGTCTCTGGTCCCTGGAACCTGGGAACACCTGACCTTTTGACTGCTGATCTTTTGACTGAGCACTCTAAGACACAGTCCTGCCTTGGGGGAGTTTACAGCTAAGCAGGGAGATAAGAAAGAAGCCGGCCAGGAGCAGTGGCTCACGCCTATAATCCCAGCACTTTGGGAGGCAGAGGCAGGTGGATCACTTGAGGTTAGGAGTTCAAGACCAGCCTGGCCAACATGGTGAAACCCCTGTCTCTACTAAAATACAAAAATTAGCCGGGCGTGGTGGCGCATGCCTGTAGTCTCAGCTACTGGAAGGCTGAAGCAGGAGAATCACTTGAAGCCAAGAGGCAGAGGTTGCAGTGAGCCAAGATCATGCCACTGCACTCCAGCCTGGGCAATAGAGTGAGACTCCCTCTCAAAAAAAAAAAAGAAAAAAGAAAGAAAGAAAAATCTGCTAATTTTTTTTTTTGAGACGGAGTTTCACTTTTGTTGCCCAGGCTGGAGTGCAATGGCATGATCTTAGCTCACTGCAACCTTCGCCTCCCGGGTTCAAGTGATTCTCCTGCCTCAGCCTCCTGAGTAGCTGGGATTACAGGCATGTGCCACCACACCCAGCTAATTTTGTATTTTTAGTAGAGACGGGGTTTCTCCTTGTTGGTCAGGCTGGTCTCAAACTCCCGACCTCAGGTGATCCGCCCGCCTTGGCCTCCCAAAGTACTGGGATTACAGGCATGAGCCACCATGACCGGCTAAAATATCTGTAAAAGCACTTCAAAGCCTGGGCGCGGTGGCTCACATCTGTAATCCCAGCACTTTGGGAGGCCGAGGCAGGCAGATCACCTGAGGTCGGGAGTTGGAGACCAGCCTGATCAACATGGTGAAACCCCGTCTCCACTAAAAACAAAAAATTAGCCAGGCGTGGTGACAATTGCCTGTAATCCCAGCTACTCGGGAGGCTGAGGCAGGAGAATCACTTGAACCTGGGAGGCAGAGGTTGCAGTGAGCCAAAATCATGCCATTGCACTCTAGCCTGGGTGACAGAGCGAGACTCCATCTCAAAAAAAACAAAAAACAAAACAAAAACTGGGTCTCAATTCGTCGCCCAGCCTAGAGTGATGCAGTGGCGAGATCATAGCTTACTACAGCCTTGAACCCTGGGGCTCAAGTGATCCTCCCGCCTCAGCCTCCCAAAGTGCTGTGATTAGAGGTGGGAGCCATTGTGCCTGGCAGACTAATTTCAATAAGAACACATGCCATGGTGGAACTGTGGCACATCCAATAAATGAGTGTTAGAAAGGACTTAGGATCTGAGCTTACATTTGGTGATTTGGGGAAGAGGTCAAGGAAGTGAGGCTTTTCTCAGGATTGGATGCTGGTCAGAAAGTGAGGTATCCAGGAGGCAGAGGCTGCAATAAGCTGAGATCGTGCCACTGCACTGTAGCCTGGGTAACAGAGCGAGACTCCATCTCAAAAAAAAAAAAAAAAGAAAGAAAAGAAAAGAAAAGAAAAAGAAAGTGGAGTATCAATAAATCTTCTGTCCTGTGCAAGGTGGGAGGAATGAAGCAAGGCTAAGTGTGATTGGTAAAGAAGCAGCATTGGCTCATGTTAGCTTGGATGCATGGATGGTTGGTTATTCTTGTGGTTTGGACAATGTTGTTTCTGTCTTTGTTCAGATATGATTACTGAGAGATCTTGTTTCTGTCTGGATCTCTCGAGGTCGGTCACAGCATTGCCTTGCCTAATGTTGGTATTCTGTGAAATGCTTACGAGAAAACCAAAGCATTGCTGACTGCCAGGCAAGTTCCTGGCTGCCGGGAGCTGCTTTCTCCTTCTCAGCTCCTCTTCTGCTCCTCTTCCTGGGAGCTGAGCATTGTTACATAAGTGGTGAGAGAGCTAAAGGAAAAACAAAAAGAAGGAGAATTTTCCAGTAAAACTTTCTGGAAAAAGTAGCACCGAGCTATGAGGCAAAGCAAGAATAGGATGCTGAGAGGTGGGCCAGAGGGAATGTTCTAGGAGAATGGGATGGCTTGGAAGCAGGAGAAGGAGGCCCATGGAAGAGGACCAGTGCATGTGTGTGTATGCATGTGTGAATAGGAGGAGAAAAAACAAAACAAAACAAGCCACCTGAGCTGGACTAAGAATGAGGAGGGAGGCTGGGCGCGGTGGCTCACGCCTGTATTCCCAGCACTTTGCGAGGCTGAGGTGGGCGGATCACCTGAGGTCAGGAGTTTAAGACCAGCCTGGCCAACATGGAAAAACCCTGTCTCTACTAAAAATACAAAAATTAGCCGGGCATGGTGTGTGTGCCTGTAATCCCAGCTGCTCGGGAGGCTGAGGCAGGAGAATCCCTTGAATCCAGGAGGCAGAGTTTGCAGTGAGCTGAGATTGCACCACTGCACTCCAGACTGGGCGACAGAGTGAGACTCTGTCCCAAAAAAAAAAAAAGAAGAAGAAGAAGAAGAAAAGAAGAAGAAGAATGAGGAGGGAAGACTGGAGCCTTCTCAAACTAAAAAAAAATTAGGAGGAAGGTATGGAGGTGGCCGAGGATGGGGCCAGAGTGAAAATAGAGGAAGGGGCCAGGTACAGTGTCTCACGCCTGTAATCCCAACACTTTTGGAGGCCAAGGCAGGAGGATTGCTTGAGCCCAGGAGTTGGAAACCAGCCTGATCAACCTGGTAAGACCCATCTCTACAAAATTAAAAAATGAAAAACTAGCCGGGCACAGTGGTGCACGCACCTGTAGTCCCAGCTACTCAGGAGGCTGAGGTGGGAGGATCACTTGGGCCCAGGAGGTCAAGGCTGCAGTGAGCTGTGATGGAGCCACTGCACTCCAACCTGGGTGACAGAGCAAGACCCTGTCTCAAAAAATAAAATTAAATTAAACAACAACAACAAAAACAGAAGAAGGCAGTGAAGATAGTGGTGGTGAAGAAGCCTGTGTTCCATCTGGTTCTGGCTGAGTTGGGGGTAGGGAATGGAAGCACAGAGAGGAGCAGAGGGCAGCTGAAGGGAGCTCAGAGTAGCCACACTTGGAGTCAGGAGACTGGAGACCACACATGCAGGCCTTCCTGCCTTCTCTTGCCACTACCCCAGGGCTTGGCCAAGACTAAGGTGAACACTTGCTGGGTGAGTGGGAGAGAGTAATTCCGAGGCAGGAAAGGACCTCAGGAGCACAGGAGTGAGTTGGGAAATGATGTGGACCCTGAGCCAGGCCTACTTCCTCTTCGGTTCCCACCTCCTCATCCTCCCAGGTAGCAGCAATTCCCTCAGCCTGTTTTACCCTCTTTTTTTTTTTTTTTTCCTTCAGACAGTCTCGCTGTGTCGCCCAGGCTGGAGTGCAATGGCACAATCTTGGCTCACTGCAACCTCCACCTCCTGGGTTCAAGCGATTCTCCTGTCTCAGCCTCCCCAGTAGCTGGGATTACAGGCAGGTGCCACCACACCCAGCTAATTTTTGTATTTTTAGTAGAGATGGGTTTTCACCACGTTGGCCAGACTGGTTTTGAACTCCTGACCTCAGGTGATCTGCCTGCCTTGGCCTCCCAAAGTGCTGGGATTACAAGCGTGAGCCACGGTGCTCGGCCTGTTTTACCCTCTTTTGATCCTCCTCCTTCTCACTCCCTGTGACAGCCTCCCTGGGGATGCTCTTGCATCTACTCTCCTGGGCCCCTCTGGGAGGTCTTTCTGGATCTGGCAAAGGTGGACATAAGTCTAACCCTCCCCTGCCCATCCCTGGATTTCTCGCCTGCAAAAGCGAGGTAAACCAGCTATGGTAGGAAAATGGCTATAAGGAGATTTAGTTTCTCTATTTCTAAATGGCTAGGTTAAAAACAAACACAAGAGGCTGGGCGCGGTGGCTCATGCCTGTAATCCCAGCTAAACCCCTACTAAAAATAAAAAATTAGCTGGGCATGGTGGCACGTGCCTGTTATCCCAGCTACTCCGGAGGCTGAGGCAGGAGAATCACTTGTACCTGGGGCGTCAGCGCAAGACTCTGTCTCAAACAAACAAACAAACAAAGCACAAGAAACTACATAGATAACGTTCATCCTCTGCTTAAAGTCTTCCTGTGGCATCAAGTCCACTTTTTTTTTGAGACAGTCTCACTCTGTCACCTAGGCTGGAGTGCAGTGGCTTGATTACGGCTCACCTCCACCTGCACCTCGGGAGGTGCAGCCTCCACCTCCCGAGCTCAAACAATCCTCCCACCTCAGCTTCCCAAGCAGCTGGGACCACAGGCATGCACCAGCACACCTGGCTAATTTTTGTATTTTTTGTACAGATGGGGTTTTGCTATGTTTCCTAGGCTAGTCTCAAACTCCTGGGCTCAAGGGATCTCCCACCTTGGCCTCCCAAAGTGCTGGGATTACAGGCCTAAACCACTTTGCCTGGCTTTTTTTTTTTTTTTTTTCAATTGAGTCAGGGTCTCACTCTGCCATCCAGGCTTGAGTGCAGTGGTACGATCATGGCTCACTGAAGCCTCAACCTCCTGGGTTCAATCAATCTGCCTATCTCAGCCTTCTGAGTAGCTGGGACTAAAGGCATGAGCCACCATGACTGGCTAATTTTTTTATGTATTTTTTGTAGAGACAGGGGTCTCCCTATGTTGCCCAGACTGATCTTGAACTCCTGGGCTCAAGCAATCTGCCCACCTCAGCCACCAAAAGTGCTGGGATTACAAGCGTGAGCCACCGAGCCCAGCCATCAAGTCCATTTTGAATAAAATCCAACTTCTTATCCTGGTTCCTAGAGCCATACATGACTTATGCTTGCCCCCTGGCTGACCTCATCTCCTGCAGTTCTCCTCTCTCCAGCCATATTGAACTTTTTAAAATTCCTCCAATAATGGCTTTAAAACTTTTCTGTTCACAAGTCACAGTCAGAAATATATGTTATATCACAGTCCAAAACATACACTCATGCTATATTTAGAGATATAGATATATCAATATATATCACACTATATATATCTCTGCATGCATATATGTATATGTCTCCTAAAGTTTCCTCAAACATTTACCTTTACAATGCATTCTGATATTTTCTTTTCTACTTCTTTTTCTTTTTCTTTTTTTTTTTTTTTAAGACGGAGTCTCATTCTGTCACCAGGCTGGAGTGCAGTGGCTCACTGCAACCTCCGCCTCCCGGGTTCAAGTGATTCTCCTGCCTCAGCCTCCCAAGTAGCTGGGACTATAGGAGTGCGCCACCACGCCCAGCTAAATTTTTTATTTTTAGTAGAGACGGGGTTTCACCATGTTGGCTAGGATGGTCTCGATCTCCTGACCTTGTGATCTGCCCGCCTCGGCCTCCCAAAGTGCTGGGATTACAGGTGTGAGCCACTGTGCCTGGCTACTTCATTTTTTGAATGCTTGTCAGGACTCACTACATTGATTTCACCATCCACTGTGCTCACACACCAAGCTTATACTCAGGGCCTTTTCACTGGCTGTTCCCTCTACCAACAATGCCCTTCCCCCTGACTGCCCGCATTGGCACCTTTTCATCCTTTACATCTCAGGTTAAGTGTCTCCTGTCCAGAGAAGTCACCTAGCCTGAAGTAGCCACCTGATCCTTCTCTTTCATGTTCTCAGTATGGCCTTTATCACTCTGATATTTTTCTAGTTTATGTCTTTTGTTGACCTATTTTTTTGTTGATCGTCTTTCTCCCTCACTATGATAAGGTGGACTCTGTAGGTGCAGTGACCTTCTCACTTTGGTATCATACCTAGAACAGTGCCTGGGAACAGCAGGTACTCAGTATTATTAGTAGACTGTGGGAATGGGCCTAGTCAAGACTCTTGCTCTCTTTGGGCCTTGGCATTCTCCTCTACACAGCGTGAGGTCGGAGCCACTCCCCAAGAGCCCCTCCAGCTCTATCAACCCAGTTTTCCAAGAAGCACCAGAGGATGTGCTCCAGAAACCCAGCGCTGGGCCAGTGGGTGGGACAGAGATGGCCAAGCAATCAACTGAAGCCAGATACTGAGATGGGGCCTTGCTTCCAGGCTGCTGAAGGCCAAGGATATAAACCCAGGCACAAAACAAAGAATGGAAAGGCAGAACTGGGGCCAGCCAGACATCAGGAAGACAACCGTGTTGATGTACTTCCCGTGTGCTAAATGCTCTGCCTGCATCGTGTCATTCAATGCTTGGTCCTCTGAGGGTGGAAGAGGTGGTACCAAACATCATGATGCATGCTGGCTCCGGAGTCAGCCAGATCAGATTCAAAACCTGACTACAACACTTGCAGAGGCAGCACAGGTGGAGAATGCAGGCTCGGGCCACAATGCCTGGGTTTAAATCCTGGCCCTGCCAGTTACTACTTATACGACTTTGTATGACTTTGAGTAAATCACTCAACCTCACACTGTGCTTTTTTTTTTGAGACAGAGTCTCACCCTGTTGCCCAGGCTGGAGTGCAATGGTGCAATCTCGGCTCACTGCAACCTCCGTCTCCTGGGTTCAAGCTATTCTCCTGCCTTGGCCTCCCGAGTAGCTGGGATTACAGGCTCACGCCACCACGCTCAGCTAATTTTTTGTATCTTTAGTAGAAATGGGGTTTCACCAAGTTGGCCAGGCTGGTCTCAAATTCCTGACCTCGTGATCCACCCACCTTGGCCTCCCAAAGTGCTGGGATTACAGGCGTGAGCCACCACGCCCGGCCCTCACTGTGCTTTCTTATGTCTTTTTTCTTTTTTTCTTTTCTTTTCTTTTATTTTTGAGATGGAGTCTCACTCACTCTGTTGCCCAGGCTGGAGTGCAGTGGCACGATCTCAGCTCACTGCAACCTCCACCTTCCAGGTTCGAGCAATTCTTGTGTTTCAGGGTCCCAAGTAGCTGGGACTACAGGTGTGTGCTACCACGCCTGGCTAATTTTTGTATTTTTAGTAGAGATGGGGTTTTGCCATGTTGGCCAGACTAGCCTTGAACTCCTGACCTCAAGTGATCTGCCCACCTCAGCCACCCAGAGTGCTGGGATTACAGGCGTGAACCACAGCACCCAGCGTTAGCTTTCTTGTCTTAATGGGGGTATATTCATTGCATTAACTCATGCTCTTTCCAGCACATCTCTGGAAAGCTTTCCTGGGGATTAGGAATGCTAAACAAACTTGGAATCTCCTATTGGCTTCCATCCTACCTGACCCTGTGGGCTGCTGGCCTCTGAATACAGTTTGCCGGCTGGAAGGCTCAAAGCTGAGGTCTGAGTCCAGGGTTCAGCACTTAACTAACCTGTGACCTTAGATAAGCCACAACCTCTGGGAGCCTCAGTTTTCTCACAAGCACTTAGGATTTTCTGTGCCAGGGTTTTATCCACAGCTGGAAAGTTCTGACAGCCAGCCTCAGTCTCCCCTACCTCAACACTTTCTCTTCCCTGAAGGAGAGAAAACAGAATTGCCACAGAGAGCCCTAAACTCTGTTATCATCAAGAATCTTGGCCAGGAGTGGTGGCTTGGCCAAGATTCTTAATTCCAACACTTTGGGAGGCAGAGGCGGGTGGATGGCTCAAGCCCAGGAGTTTGTGACCAGCCTGGACAACATAGGGAGACCTTGTCTCTACAAAAAATAAAATAATTAGCCAGGCATGGTGGTAAGCACCTGTGGTCCCAGTTACTCAGGAGGCTGAGGCAGGGGGATCACTTGAGCCCAGGAGGTTGAGGGTGCAGTGAGCCGTGATGGCACCATTGTACTCCAGCCTGGGTGACAGAGTGAGACCCTGTCTTGAAAAAAAATCTACTGGGCTTGGTGGCTCATGCTTGTAATCTCAGCACTTTGGGAGGCTGAGGTGAGTGGATCACCTGAGGGTAGGAGTTCAAAACCAGCCTGGCCAACATGGTGAAACCCCGTCTCTACTCTCTACTAAAAATACAAAAATTAGCCAGACGTGGTGGCAGGTGCCTGTAATCCCAGCTACTTGGGAGGCTGAGACAGGAGAATCACTTGAACTGGGGAGGTGGAGGTTGCAGAGAGCCAAGATCGCGCCATTGCACCCCAGCCTGGGAGACAAGAGTGAAACTCCATCTCCAAAAAAATAAAAAATATTTTTTCCTCTTCCAACTTTCTCCAGGTGGAATAATTAAAATCCTTTTTTTTTTTTTTTTTTTTGAGACGGAGTTTCACTCTTGTTGCCCAGGCTGAAGTGCAGCGGTACAATCTCGGCTCAGGTTCAAGTGATTCTCCTCCCTCAGCCTCCCAAGTAGCTGGAATTACAGGTGTTCGCCACCATGCCCAGCTAATTTTTGTATTTTTAGTAGAGATGGGGTTTCACCATGTTGTCCAGGCTGGTCTTGAACTCCTGACTTCAGGTGATCCTCCCACCTCGGCCTCCCAAAGTGCTGGGATTACAGGTGTGAGCCACTGCGCCCAGGCAAAAAATCCCTCTCTTGCCCTCACAAATCTAATTCTCAGTCCTTTCCCACATCTCTCCTTTGCCACCTCCCTGTATCACCTGTGTCTTCTGACACTGACAACACCAAGTCCAACTTCAAACCCCTTTGGCTGGGGTTGGAACTGAATTGAGCAAACGGGCTGAGAAATAACCCTGTGTCCCTTAGACCTCTCAGATCCAGGGAATCAATGGCTCCATTCCTGAGGTCTTTGCCACCTGGAAGGCACTGTGCTAAGTGCTGTTGGGGCTCAGAAACCAATATCCCAAAAAACAGTGTTTTGTCACGCTCAACTGAAGAAGCCGCCAGGTCTCTCTGACCCTCTCCCCACCCACCGTCTCCCAAAGTGAGCTTCCTTTATCTGCCTAAGATCCAGACCCACCAAAAGGAACCACTGTTTTTTCTTCCCCTCTCTGTAAGAACAGGAACCTAAGTAACCACACCTGAACAGATCCTTTTGCAAGATAATGCACAGGATAGTTTCTGTTCCCCGGATGTATTCCTTCTCCCTAGAAATCTCCTCAACAGAATTCCTCTTCTCCGGCTTCCATCCTCTGTTTTGCCAGGATGGGATACAAGCTCCTGAATCCCACCAGGGAGTGGGCAATCACCGTGATTCTCCTCATGTACATGTGTTAAATACATTTGTATGCTTTTCCTCCAATTAATCTGCCTTTTGTGATTTGATTTTTCAGCGAACCCTTAGAGGAAGAAGGGAAAAGTTTCTCGTGGCCCCTACAGTGCCCTCCTTGCATGATCTCATATAAACCTTTCTGCAACTCTACTAAATATAATACTATTGTATTAATGATGAAACCTAAACATAATTGGTGGGGTACAGGGTTCTAGGTTCATCTGACTCTGTTAGGGAAACAGCATAGGAGAACCAGGGTGACACCATTTTAAAATCAACTCCATATTAAAACTAGCCAGGCATGGACCGGGCGCGGTGGCTCACGCCTGTAATCCCAGCACCTTAGGAAGTCCACTGGGGCAGATCACATGAGGTCAGAGGTTAGAGACCAACCTGGCCAACACGGTGAAACCTCGTCTCTACAAAAATACAAATATGAGCAGGGCGTGGTGGCAGGCGCCTGTAATCCCAGCTACTTGGGAAGCTGAGGCAGGAGAATCAGTTGAACCCAGGAAGTGGAGGCTGCAGTGTGCTGAAATCATGCCACTTACTGCACTCCAGCCTGGGTGACAGAACGAGACCCTGTCTCAATAAATAAATAAATAAAAATAAAACTAGCAAGGCACATTCCTTGCCAGTCACAACCCATGGTCATAAGATGTTTATGGCTAAGGAAGCAGCTTAATAATGCCTGCAAGGACAAACTCTATCACAACAGAATGTCTAGATACGCTGAGACTGGATAACAATTATGCTTGTAAGATAGTCATGGTTATGCTTTTATGTACTTATGCCCTAAAAAAGTAACAATAATAAGGATAGTTTTCTTTAAATCAACAGAATAACACAATTTGCCATGCTATCAGCCCACCCATATGTAGACATAGCTTAGTTTTTACATAGATAAGGCCCATATATAAGAAGAGCTGGCTGGGCATGATGCCTCATGCCTGTAATCCCAGCACTTTGGGAGGCTGAGGCAGGCGGATCACTTGAGGTCAGGGATTCGAGACCAGCCTGGCCAACATGGTGAAACCCCATCTCTACTAAAAATACAAAAAGAATTAGCTGGGCGCGGTGGTGCACACTTGTAATCCCAGCTACGTGGGAGGTTGAGGCAGGAGAATCACTTGAACCTGGGAGGCGGAGGTTGCAGTGAGCAGAGATCATGCCACTGCACTCAGCCTGGGTGACAAGAGTGAAACTCAGTCTCAAAAAAAAAAAAAAAAGAAGAAGAGTCGGCACATTCCTCCTCTTATTGCTTTCTAAGGATGCCCTACTCTGTAACTGAGTAGCTTTCAATCAACTATCTCTTCTCACTGCGCCCTGTGGCTTGCCTTGAATTCCTTCCTGCACGAGATCCAAGAATCCTCTCTTGGGGTTTGGATGAGGACCCGTTTTTCTGGCAACAACTTCACAGCTCGTTTGAATCAGGGTGCTACTGCAGTGGGACAAGCCAGAACCGCAGGGATAGACTTGCCTTTTCTGAAACAAGGGGAAAATGTCACCGTGGGAAAGGAGGAGGGATTTCTAGAAGGGAAACAAGATGAAAAGGATAAGGAATCCAGAGACTCAGAATTGTGTCACAATCTGCATATATCAGTCCAGCCTGGGTGGGAATATACTCAGTACTGAGGGGACAGGAGAGACAGAGAGATGGGAGGAGGGTGGGATAAGTCTGGGAATTCTCAACAGAAGGTAAGGATGTGTGCTGGGGGGTGGGAGTCTGGGAACAGGAGACAGGGTTGAAGAAAGGTCAGGGGAAGAAGTGGTCCCACCCCCATGCCTGCAGAGAACCGAAAGATCGGGAAGGTGCTAGCGTGTGAAATGTGTTTATTTTTTCCAAAGGCTAAAAATACAGTGAAAAGGAAACACACACACAAACTAACCTAACCAGAAATGGGGAAAAGTGGTCACGGCGACGGCTGAGAAATCTGAGACAAGAATTTCAGGAACTGGGATAACTCAGTGACCTGAGCTCGGAAATTCCACCCCATGACGAGTCTCTGGAGAGCGACTGCTTCCCATCAGCGTCTGGAGCACTTTCCAGCAGCCTGAGGTGGAGCAGAGAGGGAATAAGAGAAGGAGCCAGGAGGAGGTGAATGCCCCCTATTGAGAGGGCAGACCTGTTACCTTCAGGGAATGTGGGTATAGGATGGATAAGGCGAGGACCCTCTATTTAGCCCACTCTCAGAGTAATCATAACTGTCTTAACAACAACCTCTTACTGAGATGCCAACAGTCTTGTGAAGTAGTATCATCCCCACTTTATAGATGAAGACACAGAGACACAGAGAGGTTAGACAATTTGACTGAGGTCTCACAGCCGGCAAATGGCAGTGCTAGGAACCTTTCTGAGATCACAGAGCCATTTCCTGGGGATCTAATGAAAGCTATGTACCCAGTACCTAGGAAAAAGCCTTATAATGAACTTATACATATTACATTCAATTTCAGGGAGTTCAAAGAGCCCTGAAGCCCATTCCACGGCAAAGAAATTGGACCGTATGCCAGTGTTGAATGATCTCCCACCCTTATCCCTGACCCCACAGTCCAGTAAACAAAGCGACAGTGCATATGGGGGAGGGGTGGCTTACAGCAATTGCACACCATCCCTTCCTTGAAACCTCTACTGGCCTGGGACCTGGGTTTTGCCCTAGCTGATCTGAGAGGCCTCCCCAGCCTTTTCTGGCATGAGGTGGTGATCGGGGTGGCAGCTGGGAGGGGGTAGGCTGGGAAAGCCATAACAGACTTTGTGGGGAAGCCGGAATTATGCTATACTGGAGGACAACACTTCTTCCTCACCCCCTCAGGGTATCCTTTTTCGGGTTGAGATTTGGAACTGCCCAGCCTGGAAAATGAAGGCCTCCTCCCTTAATTAAATGCCCAGGGGTTGCTATGGTAACCAGAGCTTCCAAATCCTGGCCAGACAATGGGGAGAGGAGCTGTCTCCAGCCTAGACGAGTGAAGCTTCAGGGGCCTTGCTAGGGACAGGAATGGGGCCAGAGGGTGAGAAAAAAGGGGGTGCCAAATGAGAAGATCAGCCTCCTCTCTCCCTGGAGCTGTGGGAATGGGCCTGTCAGAGCCAAGGGGTCTGAGACAGGGGCAACCCTCCTGGAAAGGGGAGGCGATGGGGGCGGGTAGCTGGAGCCAGGCACTGCCCAGAACTGAACACCTCCTTTGTTCCCAGAGGAGAAAGCCAGCCAAGTTGGTAAACAAAGGGAAGAGGCCAGAGGGCAGACAGCTAAGTGATAAGGCCTGGGACCGCAGAGAGCTGAGTAATGGAGCCCCAGAGACGAGGGGAATCTCCATGGTCCCACTAACAAGCAGGACACGTGGCAGGCCTGCATACCTTGCCACACTGACACACACAGTCACAGTGATCACACAGGACACACAGGTGTTCCTACAGAAACACTGATCTTTGAGGACACTCGGATCCCCTGCTCCTTTGTCCCCGGCCTCTCCTCCGGAGCCCATTAGTCTCCCTCCTTTGGAATGTTTATGGAAGGCAGAGGGCAGTCCTCTCTTTCATGAGCGTGGGCTCCCACAGGTGGGAGAGCTGCACGCAGGGTTCAGGGACGTCAGGTCATGGATCCTGTTACTTCACTTTGAGAGGAGAGACCCTCGTTTGGAAAACATCACAACACAGATCATTCACTTACGTGCCAGGTACTGTGCTGAATGCAATACAGTCTCTAGCTTAATGCCCCCTACAACTCTGTGAGGTAAAAAATGACTGTCCTCTTTTACTAGAGAGAAGAATCTGAGGGGAACTTAGGTAAATCAGGCACGCACTCACAGCCGGTAAGTGGAAGAGCTGGGATTAAACCCAGGTTTGTCTGAATCTTCCCATTTTTCCTACATTTGCTTCAAAAACTTCTTGGAAACTTCTGAGCGAGCCCACTCTGTTCTCTCCCTTCCCTCTCCCACTCGGTGTTACCTAAATACTTCTCTAGAAGCAGTTCCCAATTTGCAAGCTGGTTATTTAAAGGGTTTATATATAACTTGGTTGTTTGGAACCCAAACACATTTTTCCCAGAGACAAAATGTTAAATGGGCCGGGCGCGGTGGCTCACGCCTGTAATCCCAGCACTTTGGGAGGTCAAGGTGGACGGATCACAAGGTCAGGAGTTCGAGACCAGCCTGGCCAACATGGTGAAACCCCGTCTGTACTAAAAACACAAAAAAGTAGTCTGGAGTGGTGGCACGCACCTGTAATATCAGTTACTCGGGAGACTGAGGCAAGAGAATCGCTTTAACTTAGGAGGCGGAGGTTGCGGTGAGCAGAGATGGCACCATTGCATTACAGCCTGGGCGAGAGAGCAAGACTCCATCTAAAAAAAGTTAAATGGGTCCAGAAAGGCCACTTTACCCAGAATTAGCTGACAATGCTACATCTAGTTCAGGATTAGCCTGGGGACCCAACCATCAGTAATAATAGTGTTTTCTGGGAAATATATCTGGTTACAAAGTGAGAAAGAAACAGCGTTCTTTTCTCACTTTCTCCGCCCTCATCCTGCCACATCTGTATTGCATTTACTGGAGTGCCTGGGGGAATGAGAATAGATGGCAAATCTGGTGCTGACCAAAGGGAGTTTCTTGAGAAGGGTAGAGAAGAAGGGTAGAGGCCGGGCGTGGTGGCTCACGCCTGTAATCCCAGTACTTTGGGAGGCCAAGGCAGGCGGATCACCTGAGGTCAGGAGTTTGAGACCAGCCTGACCAACACGGTTAAACCCCGTCTCTACTAAAAATACAAAAATTATCCAGGCTTGGTGGCGGGCACCTGTAGTCGCAGCTACTCGGGAGGCTGAGATAGGAGAATTGCTTGAACCCGACAGGCAGAGGTTGCAGTGAGCCGAGATCATGCCACTGCACTCCAGCCTGGGCGACAGAGCGAGATTCCATCTCAAAAAGAAAAAGAAAAAGAAAAAGAAAAAGAAAGAGAAGAAAGGTTGAGAAGGGAGTTTCTTGAGAAGGGCAGAGAAGGGACTATCTTGAGAAGGGAAGGAAAGGGTTGAGAATCCAAGCCTTCCTAAGCTGGAAGAACTGTTGAGATGGCACAGTGAAAGCTGAGGGCAGAGGGAGAGGCCAGCAGGACAGCTGTCTGTGCCTGTTTCAAGGACACAGGTCCAGAGGGCCAGTCGAGGAATGAGGGGTGACAGGTGGTCAGAGTTTTCTTCAATAAGAAGAACTTTCTAACTATTAAATCTCTCCAAAAGCAAATGGGCCTCTTGGTGAAGTAGTGAGTTCTCTGCTGCTGGGAATATTCAAGGAGAAGGTAAATAGCCTATTGAACATATGGTGAAAGGAAAGAAGCATTGGACAAATAGACTTCTAAGATTTCTCTAAATTTATAAACCCATTTAGCAAAATGTTATATAGTATCTACATGTGCCCAGCACTATGCCAGAAACAAAGTTTATAGCAGGGGTTCTTGCCCTCATAGAGCTTATAGTCTAATGGGAGAGTCAAGCATTGAATAAACACAACTGATATATTTTTATTTTTATGTACTTATTTTTTAGTGACAGGGGTCTTGGCTATGTTCCCCAGTCTATTTTCAAACTTCTGGCCTCAAGCAATCCTCCTGTCTTGGCCTCCCAAAGTGCTGGGATTATAGGCATGAGCCACCACACCTAGCCCACAACTGAATATATAATTTAAAACTGTGATACAGATTACAATGGAAAATAATAGGGTACTACTATGTGAGACTAAGAGAAGGGATCTAATCCATAGGGATTGTTTGAGGAACTGACCGTGAGGCCGAGATCTGGAGGATGAGTGGGGTTAGCATGGAAAAGGGCAGGTATATGTGTATGCGTATAGGGAAGGGTTCAGGGTAGAAGCAACGTCAAGGAAGAAGGCCCTAGGGCAGAAAAGAACAGTGTGACTGGAAAATTGTGAGTGAGGGGAGAGCAACGAGAGATGACATTGACAAGAGAGGCAGGGCTAGATCTCATAGGTGACAGTAGGAGCTTCCATGCTGCCTAATACCCTGAGCTTTTTTCTCTCTCTTTTTAATATTTAGGAATGTGGGGGGAGGGTCTCACTGTGTTGCCCAGGCTGGAATGCAGTGGCTATTCACAAGTGCAATCATAGCACATTGCAGCCTTAAACTCCTGGCTTCAAGTGATCCTCCTGCCTCAGCCCCTGAGTAGCTGGAACTACAGGCATGCGTCACCATGCCCAACTTGACCTTATCTCTTTTTTTTTTTTTTTTGAGATGGAGTTTCACTCTTGTTGCCCAGGCTGGAGTGCAATGGTACAATCTTGGCTCACTGCAACCTCCGCCTCCCGGGTTCAAGAGATTCTTCTGCCTCAGCCTCCTTCCTGAGTAGCTGGGATTATAGGCATGCACCACCATGCCCAGCTAATTTTTTGTATTTAGTAGAGATGGGGTTTCACCATGTTGGCCAGGCTGGTCTCCAACTCCTGATCTCAGGTAATCCACCTGCCTCGGCCTCCCAAAGTGCTGGGATTACAGGCATGAGTCACCGCCCCCAGCCTGACCTTATCTCTTAACTAGCTGTCCCTCTCCAGTCCTAGACCTCTAGGCCTTGGTCTCCACCAGCTCCCTGCAGTTGCAAGGCCTCACCATTTCCCTATGGCTCCTCCCACTTCCCCAGGACCTCTTCATAGTAGTAGGTGTTCCTTGTACTTTATGAGTGTCCCCAGGAGGTGGAGTGGTAGAATTCTCATGTCTTGTGTGGGACATTCAGGTTCAATTCATTGCCTTTGCAAAGGCCTTCCCTCTCAAGAGGTAGCATAGTTTGGTGGTGAAAGCACAAACTCTGGAGCCAGACTGCCTGGGTTCAGACAGTGGCTTTGTCACTTACTTGCTGTTCGACCTTGCCAAGTTACTGAACTGCTTCATGCCTCATATGTAGAATGAGGATGACCATGCTTATCTCCTAGGAGTGTTATAAGGTAATATTTGCTAAGTGTTTAGGACAGAGCCTGGCATATAAGTACTAGAACAGTCCCCCCTTATCTTCAGGGGATACATTCAAAGACCCCAGTGGATGCCTGAAACTGCAGATAGTACCGAATTATATATGGACCATGTATTTTTTTTCTATACATACATACCTATGATAAAGTTTAATCTTTTTTTTTTGAGATGGAGTCTCACTCTGTTGCCCAGGCTGGAGTGCAGTGGCGTGATCTCGGCTCACTGCAGCCTCTACCTCCCGGGTTCAAGTGATTCTCCTGCCTCAGCCTCCCGAGTAGCTGGGACTACAGGCGTGTGCCACCACGCCTGGCTAATTTTTTGTATTTTTAGTGGAGATGGAGTTTCACCATGTTGGCCAGGATGGTCTCGATCTGACCTCATGATCCGCCCACCTCGGCCTCCCAAACTGCTGGGATTACAGGCATGAGCCACCATGTCCGGCTTAGAGTTTAGTTTTTAAATTAGGCACAGTAAGAGATTACCAACAATAGCTAATAATAAACTAGAACAATTATAATGATATGCCAGTATCACTACTCTTGTGCTTTGGAGCCATTATAAAGTAAAATAAGGGTTTTTGTTTTGTTTTGTTTTTGAGACAGTCTTGCTCTTTCGCCGAGGCTGGAGTGCAGTGGCGCGATCTCAGCTCACTGCAACCTCCACCTCCCGGGTTCAAGTGATTCTTGTGCCTCAGTCCCCCGAGTAGCTGGGATTACAGGTGTGTGCCACCATGCCTGGCCAAAATAAAGGTTACTTGAACACAAGCACTGTGATACCAAGGCAGTGGATCTGATAACTGAGATGGCTACTAAGTGATAATGGGTGGGTAGCATCTAAAGTGTGGCTACGCTGGACAAAGAGATGATTCACATTCCAGGCAGCATAGAGTGGGATGGTGTGAGATTTCATCACGCTACTCAGAATGGTGGCAATTTAAAACTTATGAATTGTTTATTTCTGGAATTTTCCATTTAATGTTTTCTTTTTTTCTTTTTTCTTTTTTGAGACAGAGTTTCACTCTTGTTGCCCATGCTGGAGTGCAACGGTGTGATCTCGCTCACCGAAACCTCCGCCTCCCAGGTTCAAGCAATTCTCCTGCCTCAGCCTCCCGAGTAGCTGGGATTACAGGCATGCGCCACCATGCCCGGCTAATTTTGTATTTTTAGTAGAGACGGGGTTTCTCTATGTTGGTCAGGCTGGTCTCAAACTCCCAACCTCAGGTGATCCGCCCACCTCAGCCTCCCAAAGTGCTGCGATTACAGGCATGCGCCATGGCGCCCAGCCTTATTTAATGTTTTCAAACCATGATTGACCACAGAAGGCGAGACTACATACATAGACATATACCGTAGCCCTTTTTTATCCATGTAACTGAAACCATGGAAAACAAGACCACGGATAAGAAGGGGCTACTGTATATGAGTGGTTTTTTTCTCTTTTTTTTGGAGGCAGGGTCTCACTATTTGCCCAGGCTGGTCTCAAACTCCTGGGCTCAAGTGATCGTCCTGCCTCGGCCTCCCAAAGTGCTGGGATTACAGGCATGAGCCACTGGGCCCGACTCAGAGTGTTTCTGAAACAAAATCACCAGCAATAAATCACTACAACATCTCCTGTTTTCCTAGCTCATCCCATGCTCTCCCAGTCCCATCCCTAGGTCCACAGCAGGGAGCAAGAGGCCCAGCTTGCTGTTATCTCTACTCACCACTTTTTTGTCCAAGGCTTCCTCCGGTCACAACTCCGGTACTTAAAAAAACAGCCAGGTGTGGTGTCATGCACCCATAGTCCCAGCTACTCAAGAGGCTGAGTGGAGAGGATCGTTTGAGCCCAGGAGTTTGAGTTTAGCCTGGGCAACATAAAAAAGGGAATAGGTAGACCTGAGCTCATCCCCACCCAGCCCTCCTCACCCCCAGAATAAAAGATGTTCCTAATGGTAGGTTGCAGTCAGATCGAGGTATATTGGTGACTCCCCTTCCTTCTCTCTCCCTCCTCCTCTCCCCTCACCTCTTCCTTCCAGCTGTTTTCAGGTTCTGAGAGTATTCTGAATACACTAAATATATCACTGATCCACCTGCACCTGGAGCCCCGCTTTCTGGGCCTTGGTCCTGATCCCCATGGCTGAATTCAGTGCTCATCCACATACTCCCATACCACCAAATGCTCATTCCCAATGTGGAACTTAACACTTCTGCATCATAACCACCGGCTTTCTTGTTGGTGTCCTTGAGGGGAGCAGCTGTCTGCCTATTCTCTGTTGCATCCCAGGGCCTACATATGGCACTTACCACTCTAGCCTCATTTCTCACCAGTCCTGCTCCTGGCATCTCTGAGCCAGCCACGAGGGCCTGCTGTCAGCTTCTCAGGTCTGCTGTTCCCTCTCAGGGCCTTTCCAGGTGCTTCCCTCCTGCCCAAAGTGCTCCTCCTCAGGTCCTCGCCTGGCCAGCTCCTACTTCTTCTTCAGGTCTCTCAGCTTACCTGTCACTCCAGGAAGCCTTCCGTGAAGCCCCTGTGTCTAGATAAGTGGCCCTCCTTTGGGGTCTTCCAGCACAGGCATTGGCGCTGTATTTTAAGCATCTCTTTGTGCCTCCCACTTGCCTGCAGAACTCAGGCAGGGCAGGGACCATGCTTATCTAATTTGCTGTTGCATCCCTAGTGCCTAGCCCAGAGCCCAGCTCAAAATAGACCAGGGTTTATGCCCTGGGGCCCGTGGATGAGCTGCCAGGGGTTCATGATGCTCCCAAAATCACATGAAAATGTTTGTAGGCTTATAGTGCATTCTTTTTGGGAGATAATCTGTATTTTTTTATATCATACTCTCAAAGGATATGTGACACTCCTGCCCCCTAAAAAAGGTTAAGAATCAGTGTGTGTAAGCTTTCTGTAAATACTCGTTTTTGATTGGATGCATCCATCGTGACAATAATAGGTGATAATAAACATTATTGAATGAATGAGCCTCCTCTTCACAATTACAGTGTTTTAAATGTTTTCAATGGATTGAGAAAAACCTCAGAAGAAACCTTTGCCAGAAAAAGTTAAAGTGCCCGTTGCTTCAGCCCCTGACCCTGTGGTCCTAAATACGCGGCTCCTCAGTGGGGCCCACAGCTTAAGACCAACGCTTCACAGGCTCACAGCCCCTGTCAGAACCCATCTCCTGCCCTGAAATCCACCTACTGCGCCTTTGCAGCCTGTCAGCTGAAAATAATCCCAGCGAAAGCAGGGGCGAGGTGGAAGCAGAGGAAGCAGGCCCACACACGCCTTTAATGCGGGGGATTCTGCCCCCTGCTGGCCCTTCAGCGCCCGGCCGAGAGCCCGGTGGCTGCGACTGAGGTCAGAGCCGGGAGAGGAGAGGGAGGGAGCGAGGCGGAGGCGCCTCGGGAGGGGGCCATCGCCCACCGGGCAGTCTTCCCACCGACGATTAGGCTTTGTCTTCAAAACATGTTAGAGGTGGTGGCTTCTGCTTTGGAGCCCCCTCGCTTCTTTTCCCGGCTCTCCCGTCTTCGACTTCCAAATTAGGAGCTTAGGGAGGGCAGGGGGCGTGGTGGGGGTGGAGGTCCTTCTGGAGCTCAAGGGAGGTCCAGTCATCCAGACTTGGCTTTCTCATCGATCCCTTTTCCCAGAGCCTGGTTACTGCCGGCACCTTTGGATCCTCGGCCAATTCTCTGCTTCGCCTACACTTGGCGTGCGGTGTACCAGCCTCCCCGCGTCACCATGGAAACAGGAGCCTCTGCATCCATCCCAGAGCTGATCTGTGAAGCTATGAGAAGAATCTGGAGGGGTGTGTGTGTGTGTGTGTGTGTGTGTGTGTGTGTGTGTGTGTGTGTTTGGGCGGGGGGGTAGAGAGATAAAGGAAGGGCAAAAGGGAAAAGGTTCAGAGAAAATATGGAGAGAGAAAGAAATCTGGGCGAAGGGGCGGGATTGCTTTATAAGGGTTATTGAATAACTGGTACCCTGTGGAGACGGTCAGCTTCCCTGACAGACCATAAATGCTGTCCTCTCATAGTCAGTCTGAACTGGCCGAACCTCCTCACGGACTGTCAGTTAGTAGCCATGTAACCTTGGGTGAGTGACTTAGCCCCTCTAAGCATCACTTTTCTTATCTGTAAAATAAAAATAATAGCAGCACTCCACAGGGTTATTGTAAAAACCAAGGAGGGGGGATTCATATACAGCACTTAATACAGTGCTTAGCACATAGTGAGTGCTCAAAAATGTAGTTATGGTTGTACATGCTTATGTATCTTTAGTAATGATTTCTGTTATTTCTATATTTTTCCTCTGCTGAATCAATCGCCAGCTCTTCAATAATAATACCTTAAAAATAATTTAGAATTTTTTTTCTCAGCTTACTGCAACCTCTGCCTCCTGAGTTCATGTGATTCTCCTGCCTCAGCCTCCCGAGTAGCTGGGACTACAGGCACATGCCACCACACTCGACTAATTTTTTATTTTTAGTACAGACAGGGTTTCACCATGTTGGCCAGGCTGGTCTCAAACTCCTGACCTCAGGTAATCCACCCACCTCAGCCTCCCAAAGTGCTGGGATTATAGGCTTGAGCCACCGCACCCGGCATACTTTAGAATTTTTAAAATCATGTCATCCTTGCGCAGGGACCATGCTAATCTCTGTATCATTCCAATTTTAGAATATGTGCTGCCCAAGTGAGCACTACTTTACAATTTTCTTTCTCCTTTCCTTCCTTCCTTCCTTCCTTCCTTCCTTCCTTCCTCTCTCTCTTTTTCTCTTTCTCCTTCTCTTTCTCTCTCTGTCTCCTTCTTTTTTTTTTGAGACAGTCTCGCTCTGTCACCCAGGCTGGAGTGCTGTGGTGCAATCTCAGCTCACTGCAACCACCTCTGCCTCCCAGGTTTAAGCGATTCTCCTGCCTCAGCCTGCCAAGTAACTGGGATTACCGGTGTGTGCCACCACCCCCAGCTAATTTTCACATTTTTAGTAGAGACAGGGTTTCACCATGCTGGCCAGGCTGGTCTTGAACTCCTGGCCCCAAGTGATCCACCCGCCTTGGCCTCCCAAAGTGCTGGGATTACAGGCATTAGCCACTGCACCTGGCCTCTTTTCTTTTCTTTTTCTTTTTCTTTTTTTTTTTTTTTTGAGACAAAGTCTCACTCTGTTGCCCAAGCTGGAGTGCAGTCAGTGGCATGATCTTGGCTCACTGCAACCTCCACCTCCAGGGTTCAAGTGATTCTCCTGCCTTAGCCTCCCGAGTAGCTGGGACAACAGGCACATCCACCATGCCCGGATAATTTTTGTATTTTTAGTAGAGATGGGGTTTTACTATGTTGGCCAGGCTGGTCTCAAACTCCTGACCTTGTGATCCTCCTGCCTCAGCCTCCCAAAGTGCTGGGATTACAGGCAGGAGCCACCGCACCTGGCCACTTTCTTTTTTTAAAGACAGGGTCTCACTCTTATCACCCAGGCTGGAGTGCAGTGGCGCTATCATGGTTCACTGCAGCCTTGACCTCCCAGGCTCAGGTGATTCTCCCACCTCAGCCTCCCAAGGGGCTGGGACTACAGAGGCACGCCCCTATGCCTGGCTAATTTTTTGTGCTTTTTGTAGAGACAGGGTTTCCTCCTGTGGCCTAGGCTTACAATTTTCAAGCGGCCAGGCGCGGCGGCTGATGCTTGTAATTCCAGCACTTTGGGAGGCTGAGGCAGGTGGATCACCTGAGGTCAAGAGTTTGAGACCAGCCTGGCCAACATGGTGAAACCCCATCTCTACTAAACAATACAAAAATTAGCCAGGCGTGGTGGTGCAGGCCTGTAATCCCATCTACTCAGGAGGCTAAGGCAAGAGAATCACTTGAATTGGGGAGCCGGAGGTTGCAGTGAGCCGAGATTGTGCCACTGCACTCCAGCCTGGGTGACAGAAACTCTGTCTCAAAAAAACAAAAACAAAACCAACAATTTTCAAGGTGCTTTTACACACATTTTCTCATTTGGCCCACTCCAATCCTGAAAAATACGAAGGGATTACTCACCCCACTTTGCAGATGAAGATAGAAATTCAGAATTTAACCTTGTTCAAAGGCTTGTCTCTGACCTGGTGCTAAATCTTAGGGTTCTATAGAGCCAGGATTCAGTGCCCCATCCACTTATATCCTTTCTGTGTCTCTGTTCCCAGCATGGTGCCACAAACAGCATCTCATCATTGTTTGGTGCCAGTCAGCACCTCATTGTTTGGTGGCATTGATTCTGTGGAGCAGACCTCTCAGGGAAGAGCTAATCCTGAAATGTGGGCACTTGGGTTTGACCATGAAGGAAGGAGAAAATGCTTAATTAAATACATATATATATATATATATACATTTTTTTTTTTGAGATGGGGTCTCACTCTGTTACCCCGGCTGGAGTGCAGTGGCGCAATCTCGGCTCACTACAACCTCCGCCTCCCAGGTTCAAGCAGTTCTCCTGCCTCAGCCTCCCGAGTAGCTGGGACTACAGGTGCCTGCCACCACTCTCAGCTAATTTTTTGTGTTTTTAGTAGAGACAGAGTTTCACCATGTTGGCCAGGCTGGTCTCAAACTCCTGACCTCAAGTGACCTGCCCACCTCAGCCTCCGAAAGTGCTGGGATTACAGGCGTGAACCACTGCGCCCGGCTGGGAATATTTTTAATGTATATATTAATATTTTAATATTAAGATATTTTAATTATAGATTTAATAGCCTTTGTGAAAGAGTAAGACTCCGTCTCAAAAAAAAAAAAATTCCCACAGAAGGGGAATGACTGCTAATGGCTAAGGTTTCTTTATGTTCTAAATTTGAAAATGTTCTAAATGTTGTAAATTTGGTTGTGGTGATGGTTGCACAAGTGTGTGAATAACTAAAAATCATGAAATTGTACATTTTTTTTCATGCCTCTGAGACAAGTTCAAGAATCGTACATTTTAAATGGGTGAATTGCTTGGTATGTGAATTATGTCTCAATACAGCTGTTATTTTTTAAATTCACACAAATCAAATCCCAGGCCCAGATGTGGCACCAGTGAATTCTACCAAACATTTAAGGAAGAAATAATGCCAACTGGACATAAATGCTTGCAAATAATAGAAATAAACAGCTGGGCCCAGCGGCTCATGCCTGTAATACCAGCTCTTTGGGAGGCCAAGGCAGGTGGATCACTTGAGCCCAGGAATTTGAGACCAGCCTGGGCAACATGGTGAAACCTCATCTCTACAAAAAAATACAAAAAACTAGGTGGGCAAGGTGGCATGCACCTGTAGTCCCAGCTACTTGGGAGGCTTGAGGTGGGAGGAGTGCCTGAGTAGGGGAGGTTGAGGCTGCAGTGAGCCGTGATTGTGCCATTTCACTCCAGCCTGGGTGACAGAGTGAGACTGTCTCAAAAAGAAAAACAAAAACAAAAAACAAAGAAAAGGAAGACAGAAAAGAAAAGAAAGGCTACTCTCTTCAATTCATTTTATTAGACAAACATAACCTTGATATTAAATCCCATAAAGACATTATAAGAAAGAGGGGTGGGCATAATGGCTCACACATGTAATCCCAGCACTTTAGGAGGCCTAGGTGGGAGGATTGCTTGAGACCAAGAGTTCCCAACCTGGGCAACATAGTGAGACCTCATCTCTACGAAAGATTTTTTTTTTCTAATTGGCCAATTAAAAAATATTTTTAGGTTCAAGTCTGTAGTCCTAGCTACTTGGGAGGCTGAAGCGGGAGGATCTCTTGAGCCCAGAAGTTAGATGTTAGTGAGCTGTGATCATGCCACTGCACTCCAGCCTGGATGATGGCAAGACCTTATCTCAAAACAATAAAATAAATAAATAAAAATTTCTGCAGAAACACATTCAGATAGGCAGATTCATTGGCTGGCTTCAATTTTATTCTTTTTTTGAGACAGAGTCTCTGTCACCCAGGCTGGAGTGCAATGGCACCACGATCTCGGCTCATTGCAACCTCTGTCTCCAGGATTCAAGCGATTCTCCTGCCTCAGGCTCCCTAGTAGCTGGGATTACAGGTGCTCGCCACCACACCTGGCTAATTTTTGTATTTTTAGTAAAGACTGGGTTTCACCATGTTGGTCAGGCTGATCTCAAACTGACCTCAGGTGATCCGCCTGCCTCAACCTCCGAAAGTGCTGGGAATACAGGCGTGAGCCATTGCACCTGGCCAATTTTATTCTCATATGTCCGCAACAAACAGAACTTTGTAAAGATATCATTTACATTTGAATAAAAAATATCAAGTACCTTAGATAATTCTAACAAAATATGTTTAAGATATCTAGCAGAAAAACTTTACCAGGCAACACCAGCCTGACCAACATGGAGAAACCTCGTCTCTACTAAAAATACAAAATTAGCCGGGCGTGGTGGCACATGCCTGTAACCTCAGCTACTCGGGAGGCTGAGGCAGGAGAATCACTTGAACCCAGGAGGCAGAGGTTGCAGTGAGCCGAGATCATGCCATTGCACTCCAGTCTGGGCAACAAGAGTGAAACTCCATCTCATAAAAAAGAAAGAAAAACTTTACCATGCTTGGCGGTGGCTCACGCCTGTAATCCCAGCACTTTGGAAGGCTGAGGCGGGCAGATCAGCTGAGGTCAGGAGTTCGAGACCAACCTGGCCAACATGGTGAAACCCCGTCTCTACTAAAAATATAAAAAATTACCTTGGCGTGGTGGCAGACACCTGTAATCTCAGCTACTTGGGAGGCTGAGGCAGGAGAATCGCCTGAACCCAGGAGGCGGAGGCTGCAGTGAGCTGAGATTGCGCCATTGCACTCCAGTCTGGGCGACAAGAGCAAGAGTCCGTCTCAAAAAAAAAAAAAAAGAAAAAGAAAAAATTTATAACAGGCCGGGCGCAGTGGCTCATGCTTGTAATCCCAGCACTTTGGGAGGCCAAGGTGGCGGATCACTTGAGATCAGGGGTTCGAGACCAGCCTGGCCAACATGGTGAAACCCCATCTCTACTAAGAATACAAAAATTAGCTGAGTGTGGTAGTGCACGCCTGTAATCCCAGGTACTCAGGAGGCTGAGGCAGGAGAATCGCTTGAATCCAGGAGGTGGAGGTTGCAGTGACCCAATATCATGCCACTGTGCTCCAGCCCGGGCAACAGAGCAATACTCTGTCTCAAAAAAAAAAAAAAAAGAAAGAAAAAAGCCAGGCACAGTGGCTCATGCCTGTAATCCCAGCACTTTGGGAGGCTCAGGCGTGGATCACAAGGTCACGAGTTCGAGACCAGCCTGACCAACATCGTGAAACCCCATCGCTACTAAAAATACAAAATTAGCTGGGCGTGGTGGCGCGTGCCTATAGTCCCAGCTACTCAGGAGGCTGAGGCAGAAGAATCTCTTGAACCCAGGAGGCGGAGGTTGCAGTGAGCCGAGATCACGCCATTGCATTCTAGCCTGAGCGACAGAGCAAGCCTCTGTCTCAAAAAAAAAAAAAAGAAAAGAAAAAAGAAAAAAAAGTAGGTCAATGGGATAGAATAAAAAATCCAAACACAAACCCACACATAGATGTACATTTGATTTATGACAAAAGGGATGACAGTGCAGAGCAGTGAGGAAGTATCTCCAAGGCATATATAAAATCACAATAACAAAAATCAACCCAGGTAAATTGTACATATAAATGTAAAAGGCAGAACAATAAAGCCTCTAGAAATAAGGTAGAAACCTATCTTTGTGAACTTAGGATAGAAAAAAGACATCTTTTTTTTGGAAAGACTTCTTAAACAGTATACAAAAACCAAATAGTAAGCCGAAAGAAAAAGACTGATACACTTGTCTACATTTTTAAATTATTATTTTAAATTTGTGTGGGTACATAGTGGGTGTATATATTTATGGGGTACATGAGCTGTTCTGATACAGTCATGTAATTGACTACATTAAAAGTTTTAAATATTCTATTGGCCCAAACCAAACAAAACGTTATTAAAAAGGTGAAAAAAACGGTTGAATATTATGGTATGTGAATTAAATTTTTGAAAAAGAAAATAAAGTGAAAAGGTAAGCCACAGACTTGGAAAAGAAATTTGAAACACATATACTGATAAAAGACTTACACATCCAGAATACTGTATAAAATGAACTACTATAAATCAGTAAAAGACATACAATCTAACATAAAAATTGGCAAGAAACTTGATTAGATACACCACAAAAGAGGATGTTCAAATGGCAAATAAACATGAGAACGAGCAAATCCGGATTTGTCTTCTCTATACGCAATGCTTCTGCCAAAACTACCATCCACGGATTTACAGGATGTTTCATTCACCTTCATGGTGTTCCACACAGCATTGCTTCTGATCCAGGAATTCATTTTACAGCAAATGAAGTGTGGCAATGGGCCCATGCTTATAAAATTCACTAGTCTTACCATGTTCCCCACCAACTTGAAGCTGGTTTGACAGAATGATGGAATGACTTTTTTTTTTTTTTCTTGAGACGGAGTTTCACTCTTGTTGCCCATGCTGGAGTGCAATGGCATGATCTCGGCTCACTGCAACCTCTGCCTCCCGGGTTCAAATGATTCTCCTGCCTCAGCTTCTTGAGTAGCTGAGATTACAGGCATGCGCCGCCATGCCCAGCTAATTTGGTATTTTTAGTAGAGACGGGTTTTCTCCATGTTGGTCAGGCTGGTGTCGAACTCCTGACCTCAGGAGTTCCCTTCCCTTCCTTTCTTTCTCTCTTTCTCTCTCCCTCTCCCTCTCTCTCCCTCTCTCTCTCTTTTTTTGACTGAGTCTTTCTCTGTTGCCCAGGCTGGAGTGAGGTGGCACAGTCTCGGCTCACTGCAACCTGCACCTCCCAGGTTCAAGTGATTCTCCTGCCTCAGCTTCCCAAGTAGCTGGGATTACAGGCACCCGCTACCACACCCGGCTAATTTTTTGTATTTTTAGTAGAGATGGGGTTTCACCATGTTGGCCAGGATGGTCTCGATCTCCTGACCTCATGATCTGCCTGCCTCAGGTGATCCGCCCACCTCGGCCTCCCAAAGTGCTGGGATTACAGGTGTGAGCCACCGTGCCTGGCCTGGAATGACCTTTTGAAAACACATTTATGCTATCAGCAAGGTCACAACACCTTGCAAGGCTGGAGCATGGATCTTGTCTTTTTTTTTTTTGAGCATGGATCTTTAGAAGACTGTCTATGTTCCGAATCAGTGTCCAATACATAGGGCTGTTTCTTCCACAGCCAGGATTCATAGGTCCAGGAATTAAAGGATGGAAATGGGAATGGCACAATGCACAATTACCACTAGAGACCCCTGGCCACTTTGGGATCCTCATGGCTCTGTGTCGGCAGGCGAAGAAAGAAGTTACTGTGCTGGCTGGGGTGATTGATCCTAACTAGCAATGAAAAATTGGAGGCCAGGCATGGTGGCTCATGCCTGTAATCCCAGCACTTTGGAAGGCCAAGGCAGGCAGATCACCTAAGGTCAGGAGTTCACGACCAGCCTGGCCAACATGGTGAAACCCCATCTCTACTAAATACAAAAATTAGCCAGCCATGGTGGCGCATGCCTGTAATCCCAGCTACTCAAGAGGCTGAGGCAGGAGAATCATTTGAACCTGGAAGCCAAAGGTTGCGGTGAGCCGAGATCATGCCATTGCACCTGTAATCCCAGCTACTCGGGAGGCTGAGGCAGGAAAACGGCTTGAACTGGGGAGGCGGAGGTTGCAGTGAGCCAAGATCGCACCACTGCACTCCAGCCTGGGCGACAGAGCAAGACTCCATCTCAAAAAAAAACAAACAACAACAACAACAATAAATAAATAAATAAAAATACAAAAATTAGCTAGGCATGGTGGCGCACACCTCTATTTCCAGCTACTCGGGAGGCTCAGTGCAACCTCACTGAGCCATGGAGGGCCCAGACATTTGGTCAAACATTAATCTGGAGGTCAGGCACAGTAGCTTGTGCCTGTAATCCCAGCACTTTGGGTGGCTGAGGTAGGAGGATCGCTTGAAGCCAGGAATTTAAGACCGGCCAGGGCATCATAGCAAGACCCAGTCGCTACAAAAAAATTAAAATAAAAAAAAAATAGTTGGCTGGGCACAGTGGCTCACGCCTGTAATCCCAGCACTTTGGGAGGCCAAGGTGGGTGGATCACCTGAGGTTAGGAGTTCCAGGAGTTCGAGACCAGCTGGCCAACATGGTGAAACCCCGTCTCTACTAAAAATACAAAAATTAGCTAGGCGTGGTGGTGGATGCCTGTAATCTCAGCTACTCCGGAGGCTGAGTCAGGAGAATTGCTGAAACCTGCGAGGCGGAGATTGTAGTGAGCCAAGATCATGCCATTGCACTCCAGCGCAGGCTGACAACAGCAACAGCAAGACTATGTCTAAAAAAAAAAAAAAAAAAAAAAAAAAAAAACTGAGTATGGTGGTGCACACCTGTAGTCCCAGCTACTCAGAAGGCTGAGGTGGGAGGATCCCTAAAGTCCAGGAGTTCGAGGTTGCACTGAGCTACAATTGCATCACTGTACTCCAGCCTGGGTGACAAAATGAGTTTTCTGTCTAAAGAAAAATAAACAACAAAAAAAATTATTCTGGTTGTGTCTGTGAGGGTGTTTCCAGATGAGATTAACATTTGAATTGGATTGAGAATTAATTAGTGGTAGATTGAGTAAAGCAGATTGCCCTTGTAACATGGGTGAGCCTCATCCAATCATTGAAGACATGAATAAACCAAAAAGGCTGAGTAAAAGCAGCTCCTCCTGACTAACTGCCTAAGCTGAGGCAGTCTTTTCTGGCCTTCTGACTCAGACTGAAACATTGACTCTTCTTGGACCTTGAACTGGCTGGCTTTTAGTCTAGAACTACACATCGGTTCTCCTAAATCTCCAGGTTGCTAATTGCAGATCTTGGGACTTCTGAGCCTCCAATAATAACACCGATTGCTTATAATAAATAAATACACACATCCTAATGGTTCTGTTTTTCTGGAGAGTTCTGAGTAATGTATTATATTTCATATTTAAAACAACTTTATTGGGGCACATGTTGCATATCACATAATTTGCTTTTTTTTTTTTTTTTTTTTTTTAATACGGAGTTTCGCTCTTGTTGCCCAGGCTGGAGTGCAATGGCACGATCTCAGCTCACCGCAACCTCCGCCTCCCGGGTCCAAGCAATTCTCCTGCCTCAGCCTCCTGAGTAGCTGGGATTACAGGCATGTGCCACCACGCCCAGCTAATTTTGTATTTTTAGTAGTGATGGGGTTTCTCCATGTTGGTCAGGCTGGTCCCGAACTCCCGACCTTAGGTGATCCAACATGGTGAAACCCCATCTCTACTAAAAATACAAAAAATTAGCCGGGTGTGGTAGCGGGTGCCTGTAATCCCAGCTACTTGGGAAGCTGAGGCAGGAGAATCACTTGAACCTGGGAGGTGCAGGTTGCAGTGAGCCGGGACTGTGCCACCTCACTCCAGCCTGGGCAACAGAGAAAGACTCAGTCAAAAAAAGAGAGAGAGAGGGAGAGGGAGAGAGAGGGAGAGGGAGAGAGAGAGAGAGAAAGAGAGAAAGAAAGGAAGGGAAGGGAAGGGAGAAGAAAAGAAAGTAATCTACTTTCTGTCTTTATAGCTTGGCCTTTTCCGGATATTTCATATAAATGGAACCAAACAATATGTAATCACTTGTGTCTGGCTTATTTCACTGAGCATAGGGGTTTTTTTGGCCGAACATGGTGGCTCACGCCTGTAATCCCAGCACTTTGGGAGGCCGAGGTGGGTGGATCATTTGAGGTCAGGAGTTTGAGACCAACCTGGCCAAGATGATGAAACCCCGTCTCTACTAAAAATACAAAAATTAGGCAGGCATGGTGGTGACACCTGTAGTCCAGCTACTCGGGAGGGTGAGGCAGGAGAATTTCTTGAATCCGGGCGGTGGAGGTTGCAATGAGCCGAGATCACGCACTGCACTCTAGCCTGGGTGACAGAGTGAGACTCCAGTCTTAAAAAAAAAAAAAGGGTTTGTTTGTTTTGTTTTTGTTGTTGTTTCTTTTTGAGACAGGGCTGCTCTGTCACCCAACTGGAGTGCAGTGGCTTGACTATGGCTTGACCTCTGGGGCTCAGGTGATCTTCGCACCTCAGCCTCCTGGAGTAGCTGGGATAACAGGTACGCACCACCACGCCCAGCTAACTTCTTTTGTATTTTTTGTAGAGAAGGGGTTTCGCCACATTGCTCAAGCTAGTCTCAATCTCGGGCCAAAATGATCCTCCCGCCTCGGCCTCCCAAAGTGCTGGGATTACAGGTGTGAGGCACAGCGCCCAGCCTGCATATTCTTTTTGAGGTTCATCCACATTGTAGCTGGTATCCATAGTTTGTTCTGAATAATATTCCATTGTATGGACATAGCATATTTTGTCTACTCATTCACATGTTAATGGACATTTAGGTTGTCTCCAATTTTTCCAACTGGGCTATTATGAGTGAGACAGATAAGAAAATTCCTGTGCAAGTTTTTATGTGTATACATGCTTTCATTTCTCTTAGGCAGATCCCTAAGAGTGAAATTATTGGGTCACATGGTAAATTTATGTTTAACATTTTAAAAAATTGCCAAACTGTTTTCCAAAGTGGCTACACCATTTTACATTTCTACCACCAATATATGAGGGTTCTCGTTTCTCCACATTCTCTCCAACACTTATCTTTTTAAAAAAGGTTTTTGTTGTTGTTGTTTGCAGTTTTTACAGTTTTATTTAAACACAAAACATGCACATGAGCTGTCTACTCATTTTCTTTGCTGCGCAGCCTGGGATTGGGGTTGGTGACTCTGACGGCCAGCTGGGCAGCTCTTTTCCACGATGGCTTTGCGGTTCTTGGAGGAAACATTGTGAGCGATCTCAGCACAGTAAGATTTGTCGCACAACAGCAGCACTTCCAGCTCCTTGACGTGTGGACCAGGAATTTCCGGAAGCCACTGGGCAGCATGTGCTTTGTTTTCTTGTTGCTCCCATAATCAATGTTGGGCATCAAGATCTAACCCTTGAACCTTCCACGAACCCTGTTGTCAATACCTCTGGGTTTCCGCCAGTTACGCTTAATTTTGACATATCGGTCAGACTGGTGCCGGATAAACTTCTTGGTTCTCTTTTTGACGATCTTGGGCTTCCCAAGGGGTCTGAGGACGGTTTATAAAAGTGCACTGAGGGGAGGCTGAGACAGGAGAATTGCTGGAACCCGGGAGGCGGAGGTTGCAGTGAGCCGAGATCGTGCCCAGCCTAGGCGACAGAGAGAGACTCTATGTCAAAAATAAATAAATAAATAAATAAATAAATAAATAAATAAATAAATAAATAAAATGCACTGAGGAGACAGGTTTTTGAGAGTTAAAAGGACCCTCTCAAAAACCGACCGCGGTCCTCCACTGGGTAGGGGGCGCTCCAAGACAGGGACTCTTCCAGCCTGTTGCCTCTCCATGTTAGCGAGATCCTCGTTGCTAGGAGACTAGACGCGTCTTACCGTGGGAGAGCTCAGCCTCACTGATAGCCGGGGATCTCTCCTGTTCGAGGGCTGAGATCTCCGGTCCCACAACCGCCCACAACCAGGGGCACTTCTGGAAGGCCCCTTTCTAGGGACATTTTTCTTCTAAGCTCTGTAACGCGGGCCGAGGCAGACCGAGGCTTCTTTCCTGGATCCAATCCCCTGCCCCCATGCCTAAGAAAGAAAAAATGGCCAAGACGCCCCTGTCCGATGAGGAGCAGCTGCTTCTGTTTCAGCAGAAGTTGCTGGCAGAGGAGGAGATGGCCAAAAAGAAGGAGAGGCTCCTCAGCCAGTTCTTGAAGGTGATGGCCTTTTGCATTATGTCCTGCTCAACCCCATCCACCACCTGCCCTGGCCCTGTCACTGAGGAAACCTCATTTTCATCCTGACCTCCCCTCCTCCGGAAATCCTGAGACCCAGATACACTTAGATTTCAGGCAACATTGTTTGGGAGGCGGGGGTGTTCTCTGCGAAGCACGGAGGGGGTGCGTGGTATACGGCTTGGCAATCTTTACTGAATCCCAGAACTGGGACCGTAGGTCCTGTCAGCTGTCCCAGCTGTCTGGAATGCTGATATTCTCCCTGGAGATAGGTCATTACAAACAACATCCTACTCTGATGCTCCCACCCTGAAGGAAATTCACCCTTGCCCTCCCTAAATGCCATCAGGCCGTTCCCATCGAAAAGGGGTAAGGTGTCAGCTGACAAATTAAGAGTGATCTTGTTTGTTGTACTGAAAGGCCCTGACTTCCTGGAGGTATATTTATTCCTTCACACAGGACAAGCTGGCCAAGGAGGAACACAACAGTGCTCTGAACCTTAATAAGATTAACACACAGTGGAGAACTGTCCTTCGGGAAGTCAAGACCAGAGAACTTCATAAGGACATTGAGATCCTCAGCCAAACATTTGAACGAGTGGTGGACTGTAAGGACAATGTCATCAAGGTAGGCACTCTTTCCAAGGAAACCTTGAGTATGGCTTCCTGACCTCTTAATAGAATGAGCCTAGTGAATCCATCTTAAAGCCCTCACAAGACACAGGCTGTGAGAAAGCCAGGCTATTGGTAATAATGGTTTTCACAGAAATAAAAAATAGAATATTGGGCTTTCATCCGTCTCTCCCTTAGAGGACCCACTCTTCTTGTCATCTATTGCCCAAAACCAGTACTATCCAATAGTAGAGTCATAAGCCACAGTAGACATCACCCAGTGACTTGAAATGAGTCCCACACCTTCATTTCAATGTCAGAAGGCTCAGTTCCAGAGGGGAACTGACTTGCCCAAGGTCACATAGCTAGTCAGTGAGAGAACCAGGACTCCAGCATGTGTTTATTGATTCCCACTGCAGTGCTCCGTTCAACTAAATTGTCTGGCCTCTTGATTCAACTTCAGTGGCCCTGGATAAGGTTGAGAAGATCTCCATGGGTAAGAGCAGTTCTGGATTTCTAAGCAATTCAATCAGCCATCCTTATGCTCTTGGGAGGTTCTTGAGTTCTTGATTCCATCCTATCTTTTCTTCTAAGGGATTTTCTGTACCCCTTCTTTTGTCTTACTTTTAATATTCTGCCTCCATTTACTGCCTTCTCCTTAGTCTTTTCCATTATTTATTTATTTATTTATTTATTTGAGACGGAGTCTTGCTCTGTTGCCAGGCTGGAGTGCAGTGGCACAATCTCGTCTCAGTGCAACCTCTGCCTCCCAGGTTCAAGTGATTCTTCTGCCTCAGCCTCCCGAGTAGCTGTGACTACAGGCATGTGCCACCACGCCTGGCTAATTTTTGTATTTTTAGTTGAGATGGGGGTTTCACCATGTTGGCCAGGATGGTCTCGATCTCCTGACCTTGTGACCCACCCGCCTTGGCCTCCCAAAGTGCTGGGATTACAGGCGTGAGCCACTGCACCCAGCCAGAGTCTTTTCCATTTTCAACAAAACAAAGCCCACAGTAACAGCAAAATATACATTGCCAACATGGTATTCCCCCTCTAGAAAACACACATTTCTCTTTCATAGCCTAATCCCTGGGGAAAGAGCTCAGCAGACCCTGGGCAGCTTCCAGAGATAAATATTAAGAGTCCTCAAATTTGCAATAACCATTATTCATTAGAAGTCCACACCCCACCAGTTACACCTTATGGATTTTTTTTTTTTTTTTTTTTTTTTTTTTTTTTTTTGAGGCAGAGTTTCACTCTTGTTGCCCAGGCTGGAGTGCAATGGCGCAGTCTTGGCTCACTGCAACCTCCGCCTCCCGAGTTCAGCCTCCTGAGTAGCTGGGATTACAGGCATGTGCCACCACGCCCACTAATTTTGTATTTTTAGTAGAGATGGGGTTTCTCCATGTCGGTTAGGCTGGTCTTAAACTCCCGACCTCAGGTGATCCGCCCACCTCGGTCTCCCAAAGTGCTGGGATTACAGGCGTGAGCCACCACACCCAGCCACTGAGGAGTTTCACTCTTGTCACCAGGCTGGAGTACAGTGGCGTGATCTCAGCTCACTGCAACCTCTGCCTCCTGGGTTCAAGCGATTCTCCTGCCTCAACCTCCTGAATAGCTGGGATTACAGGCGCCCACCACCAAGCCCAGGTAATTTTTGTATTTTTTAGTGGAGACGGGATTTCACCATGTTGGCCAGGCTGGTCTGGAACTCCTGACCTTAGGTGATCCACCTGCCTCGGCCTCCCAAAGTGCTGGGATTACAGACGTTAGCCACCGCGCCCAGCCCATACCTTATGGATTTTTAAGAGGCTTTTTCAGACACTTATTGGAAGTTATCAAACACTTGATAAGAGGGCCAGGCACGGTGGCTCAAGCCTGTAATCCCAGCACTTTGGGAGACTGAGGCAGGCGGATCACGAGGTCAGGAGATCGAGACCATCCTGGCTAACACGGTGAAACCCCATCTCCACTAAAAATACAAAAAATTAGCCGGGCGTGGTGGCGGGCACCTGTAGTCCCAGCTACTCGGGAGGCTGAGGCGGGAGAATGGCATGAACCCGGGAGGTGGAGCTTGCAGTGAGCAGAGATTGTGCCACTGCACTCCAGCCCGGGTGACAGAGCGAGACTCCGTCTCAAAAAAAAAAAAACACTTGATAAGAACAGCAGTGTTCATTGCCTAGTGTTCCATTATTGGAATGCTAAGTTTGTGGGAGTTATGTATCTCGTACTGTTCAAGGTCATCGCCAAGATCTGATTTTTCACAAAAAATATTTGCAACCTCAGGCATGAATGGGTTAAGGGAAGCTGAGTAGTTGGCCAGGTTCACCCCGAGACAATTAACTTCTTCCTACACAGCAGCCTTGCAGCTTATGATAACAGTTCTTGCTTAGGTAGATCACACACTGTTAATATTAACCACCTTCAGGGTCATTCCTGAATGAGACTACACATATTAAATGTGGAAATGTTAGTGATCCTCACTATCTCTACTTCTTCACTTCCATTTTACCCTGTATCCCACAACATCTGATTTCTACCCTTCTCTAGGAAACTGCTCAGGTAAAGGCCACTGGTTCAGAATTGTGGCTACTTTTCATCATTTAGTCTTTATCTAACCTAACCTGTCTATGGCACTGACATTCTTGGTCATGCCCTGGGTCTTGAAATTCTCCTTTGGCTTGCATGACACCATTCTGTCATTTTTCCTACCTCTGGGACATAAATCAGTCACTCCAGTGAGTTTATCTTCCTTTCTCCATCCTCTGAACTTCAGCATTCCCCGGATTTCTGAGTCTGGCCATCTCACCCTTTAACCAGTTTTCTAGGGCCAATCTTACACATTACCCTGGCTTTATTTTATTTTATTTTTTGAGACAGAGTCTCACTTTGTTGTCCAGACTGAAGTGCAGTAGCACAATCATAGCTCACTACACTCAAGCTCCTGGGCTCAAGTGATCCTCCCACCTGAGCAGTTGGGACTACAGGCTCTCACTATGACTGGCTAAATTTTTAAATTATTTTAATTTTTAGTAGAGACAAGGTCTCGCTGTGTTGCCCAGGCTGATCCTCCCACCTCACCCTCTGGAGTAGCTGGGACCACAGGTGCATACCACCTCACCTAACAAATTTTTAAATTTTTTATAGAGATGCAGTCTCGTTATGTTGCCCATGCTGGTCTTGAACTCCTGGCCTCAAGCAGTCCTCCCACTTTGGCCTCCCAAAGTGCTAGTATTACAGGCATGAGCCACTGGGCTCAGTCCATCCTAGATTTTGCATCTATCCCTGACCTCTGTTACTAAGTGTTGTATAAGTCGTCTACTTTAAAGTAGTTTTCAAAGCTATACCCTGCTGTCCTTTTCCACTGTCCTCCTGTAGTTGAGACCTGGGCATCATCTCTAACCTACACTATTAGTAATAGTTTCCTGTTTTCCACCCTTCACATTGAACTGCCTCTAGATTCTCTGCAGAACTACCAGGATTATTATTATTATTATTATTATTTATGTATTTATTTATTTTATTTTTAGACAGAGTCACCCAGGCAGGAGTGCAGTGGCACAATCTTGGCTCACTGCAACCTCTGCCCCCCAGGTTCAAGTGATTCTCCTGCCTCAGCCTCCTGAGTAGCTGGGATTACAGGTGCATGCCACCACGTCCAGCTAATTTCTGCATTTTTAGTAGAGATGGGGTCTCACCACATTGGCCAGGCTGGTCTCTAACTCCTGGCCTCAGGTGATCCACCTGCCTCGGCCTCCTAAAGTGCTGGGATTATAGGCATGAGTACCAGGATTATCTTTCTAAAGCAGAAATCTAATCCTGTCACTCCACTGTTTAAATCCTAGTGGTTCCCCCATCTACAGGAAAAAATCCAGACTCCACAGTAAAAACATCAAAGCCCTCATGATCTGGTTCCCACCTGTACTTTTCTTTCTCTTTTTTTGTTTTTTTTTTGAGATGGAGTTTTGCTCTTGTTGCCCACGCTGGAGTGAAATGGCGCGATCTCGGCTCACCGCAACCTCCACCTCCTGGGTTCAAGCGATTCTTCTGCCTCAGCCTCCCAAGTAGCTGGGATTACAGGCATGTGCCACCACGCCCAGCTAATTTGGTATTTTTAGTAGAGACGGGGTTTCTCTATGTTGGTCAGGCTGATCTCGAACTCCCCACTTCAGGTGATCCACCTGCCTTGGCCTCCCAAAGTGCTGGGTATTACAGGTATGAGCCACCACACCTGGCCTCTGCCTACCTGTACTTTTCATAGCCAGCCTTGTTTCTTACCTGTGCCTTTGCACATGCTATTCCCCGTATCTGGAATTCTCATCTCCATTTCTTCTCCAGTAGTCCTGGCAAACTTTCTTATTATTTTTATTTTTATTTATTTATTTTTTTGAGATGGAGTCTCATTCTGTCTCCCAGGCTGGAGTGCAGTGGAGCGATCTTGGCTCACTGTAACCTTCGCCTCTCGGGTTCAAGTGATTCTGCTGCCTCAGCCTCCCAAGTAGCTGGGATTACAGGCGTGCGCCACGACACTCAGCTAATTTTTGTATTTTTAGTAGATACGGGGTTTCGCCATGTTGGCCAGCTGGTCTCGAACTCCTGACCTCAAGTGATCTGCCCACTTCGGCCTCCCAAAATGTTGGGATTACAGGCGTGAGCCACCGCGCCCAGCCTCTTTTTTTTTTTTTTTCTGAGACGGAGTCTCACTCTGTTGCCCAGGGTGGAGTGCGGTGGTGCAATCTCTGCTCACTGCAGTCTCCACCTCCCAGGTTTAAGTAATCCTCCTGCCTCAGCCTCCTGCATAGCTGGGACTACAGGTGTGCACCACCATGCTGGCTAATTTTTGTATTTTTAGTAGAGACGGGGCTTCATCATGTTGGCCAGGTTGGTCTGGAACTCCTGACCTCAGGTGATCCGCCTGCCTCAGCCTCCCAAAGTGCTGGGATTACAGGAGTGAGCCACCATGCCTGGCCATCCTGGCAAACTTTCATTCCTCCTTCAAGAGTTGATAGAAATGACATCTCTTATGAAGCCTTTCCCAGTGCTTAGTCAGATGTAGGCACTCAATCCTTTATATCTCATTGTCACTCAATAAATCATCAACCTTAGAGCAATTTCCATGTTATGTTGTGATTTTCTATTTATGTAACTCTTCCTACTAGACTGTAAGCTCCTTTGGGAGCAGTGGGCATATCTTTTTATCTCTGAATCCTCAACATCCAGCACAGTGCTGGTACATAGCAGGGGTGAGGTAAACATTTGTTGAGTGAGTGAATAGTCTTCCATTATCAGAACCTATTTCATAAGATCCTTTTATCATTGTAAACATATAAGGTAAAAGCTATCTCTGTGTAGAGGTCATGGTAGTTTACAGTGAGTGGACTCAAGGTGCCTGGATCATGTGGGCAATTCCGTAAATGCTTTTCTGTTTAATCTTGTTTTACTTTTTTGAAGGTAATACACTCACATTATTCAAAATTCAAAAGAAAAAAAGGTTATATAGAGAAAAGTTCCTCCCCACCAGTGCCTTCCAGGAACCCAGTGTTCCTTCCAATAATTCTAGTTTCATAAGGAAACTTTTTTCTTTTTTTACATAAATGATCTTATTATATACTATTCTGCACCTTGCTTTTTTCACTTAATAATATATCTTGGAGGCCGGGCACAGTGGCTCATGCCTGAAATCCCAGCACTTTGGGAGGCCAATGCAGGCGGATCGCTTGAGCCTAGGAGTTCGAGATCGGCCTGGGCAACATGGTAAAACCCTGTCTCTACTAAGAATATGTAAATTAGCCGGGCGTGGTGGTATGTGCCTATAGTCCCAGCTACTGGGGAGGCTGAGGTAGGAGGATCACCTGAGCCTGGGAAGCAGAGGTTGCAGTGAGCCAAGATTGTGCTCATATATGTAAGAGATTGTTCCATATTTTCCCATAAAGAGCTTCTTATTTTACAACCGCATACTATTCTGTATTGCAGTTTAACACATTACTTTCTCCTCTGTATTTTTATTTTGGTAACTGGATTTAGATGCTTAGCGATGTTGTATCAAAAGGCACATATTGTCTAGCTCTCTTTTTGTGATGTTAGCAGCTGTTGATCCATTAAATCATTGGGAGATGCAAAAATGCTTATTTTTAAAATGTTTAAATTTTATTTTAGAAATAGAGATGGGGCCAGGCACAGTGGTTCATGCTTGTAATCCCAACACTTTGGGAGGCTGAGGCGGCAGATCCTTTGAGCCCAGGAGTTTGAGACCAGCCTGGGCAACATGGCAAAAACCTGTCTACAAAAAAACTTAAAAATTAGCTGGGCATGGTGAAAATTAGCCTGTAGTCCCAGCTACTCAGGGGGCTGAGGTGGGGGATCAATTGAGCCTGGGAGGTTGAGGCTGCAGTGAGTTGTGATCATGCCACCTGACCCCAGCCTGGGTGACAGGACAAGACCCTGACTCAAAAGAAAAAGAAATCGAAATAGAGATGGGGTCTGGATGTAGTGATCCGGTAAGAAAAAAAAAGAAAAAGAAATAGAGATGGGGGCCTCACTCTGTTGCCCAGGTTAGTCTCAAACTCTTGGCCTCAAACCCTTGCTTCAGATGATCTTCCTGCCTCAGCCTCCCAAAGATCTGGGATTACAGGTGTGAGCCACTGTGCCTGGCCTGATTTTCTAATAGTATTATTCATTTTTTGTTCATTAGCTTGAGTATTTCTGAAAAGAGATACTTCCCCTCATTTTCTATTCAATTACTCAGAGCTATAGTTTATATAGGAAAGGCAAGATAAATGCTTGATTCTTTCTCTTGCCTTTATTTACCAGTTTTTAAAAAAAATTGGTTGTCTGGTATCCTCCAGTGATAACTGATTAAAAAAAAAAAAACTTCTGGCTGGGCACGGTGGCTCACGCCTGTAATCCCAGCACTTTAGGAGGCCGAGGATGACGGATCACGAGGTCAGGAGTTTGAGACCAGCCTGACCAACATGGTGAAATCTCATCTCTACTAAAAAATATAAAAAATTAGCCAGGTGTGGTGGTGTGTGCCTGTAATCCCAGCTACTGTGGGAAGCTGAGGCAGGAGAATCACTTGACTCTGTGGGGAGGAGGTTGCAATGAGCCGAGATCGCACCACTGCACTCCAGCCTGGGCGACAGAGTGAGACTCCATCTCTCTACTAAAAAATAAAAAAATTAGCTGGCCATAGTGGCGGGCTCCTGTAGTCCCAGCTACTCAGGAGGCTGAGGCAGGAGAATGGCGTGAACCCGGGAGACGGAGCTTGCAGTGAGCCAAGATCGCGCCACTGTGCTCCAGCACTCCAGCCTGGGCAACAGAGCGAGACGCCGTCTCAAAAAAAAGAAAAAAAAAAAATTCATGTGCACTTGGCTTCTCACAGCATGACTGTTAGGCTCCTGGAGGGACCATCCTAAGAACAAGCATTCTAAGGGGCGGGAAGCAGAAACTGCCAGGCCAGCCAAGGGTTATGCCTGGGACTGGCATAGTGTCACTTCCACCATATTCTGTTGACCCATGTAGTCATAGGGTCTGCCCAAATTCAAGGAGCTGGAAGAAGAGACACCACCTTTTGATGGGGAGTGGCAAGGTCACATAGCAGAGAATTGTAGGATGGGAGATATTGCTGTGATTTTCTTTGGAAAATCTGCCTCAGTGAGGCACTTCATGTTGGTTCCTGGGTCCTTCTGACATGACCCTTTTGGTCTTTTATAGTTTCTTTGCTATTTTTTATGATAAGATACCCCAGGTTCTGCCAGGTGCGGTGGCTCACGCCCATAATCCCAGCACTTTGGGAGGCCAAGCCAGGTGGATCACAAGGTCAAGAGATCGAGACCATCCTGGCCAACATGGTGAAACCCTGTCTCTACTAAAAATGTAAAAAATTAGCTGGTCGTGGTGGCATGCATCTGTAGTCCCAGCTACTTGGGAAGCTGAGGCAGGAATCGTTTGAACCTGGGAGGCCAAGGTTGCAGTGAGCCAAGATCGCACCACTGCACTCCAGCCTGGTGACAGAGCAAGACTCCGTCTCAAAAAAAAAAAAAAAAAAAAAAAGATATCCCAGGTTCAACTTATTTTCTGCATCAGACCTCAAAGCACCCATTTCTCCAAGAATCCCTGATTCTTTTCAGTGGTAGCTACATCACTGCAAATGTTAGTCATCCACAGGACACTGGCTGGCTTCATGGGGCTCTTTGCTATCACTTCTTTTTCTTTTTTGAGACGGAGTCTCGCTCTGTCACCCATGCTGGAGTGCAGTGGCGTGATCTCAGCTCAATGCAAACTTGGCCTCCCGGGTTCAAGCGATTTTCCTGCCTCAGCCTCCTGAGTAGCGGGGATTATAGGTACGCTTCACCACACCAGCTAACTTTTGTATTTTTATTATTTATTTATTTATTTATTTATTTTGAGACTGAGTCTCGCACTGTCACCCGGGCTGGAGTGCAGTGGTGCAATCTCGGCTCACTGCAACCTCTGCCTCCCAGGTTCAAGCAATTCTTCTTGCCTCAGCCTCCCAAGTAGCTGGGATTACAGGCACCTGCCACCATGGCCGGAATTTTTTTTTCTTATTTTTAGTAGAGATGGGGTTTCACTATGTTGGCCAGGCTGGTCTCGAACTCCTGACCTCATGATCCACCCGCCTTGGCCTCCCAAAGTGCTGGGATTACAGGCTTGTGCCACTGCGCCCGGCATTTTTGTATTTTTAGTAGAGACAGGGCTTCACCATGTTGGTCAGGCTGGTCTTGAACTCCTGACCTCGTGATCTGCCCACCTCGGCCTCCCAAAGTGCTGGGATTACAGGTGTGAGCCACCGTGCCCGGTCTTTTTTTTTTTTTTTTTTGAGACAGGGTCTTGTTCTGTCACCCAGGCTGGAGTGTAGTGGCATGATCACAGCTCACTGCAACTTTGAACTCCTGGGCTTAAGCAATCCTCCTGCCCAGGCCTTGTGAGTAGCTGGGACTACGGCCTGGGTAATTTTTATGGGTTTTTTGGTTTGTTTGTTTGTTTTTGTAGAGATGGGGGGGTCTCACTATGTTGCCCAGGCTAGTCTTGAGCTCCCAGGCTCATGTAATCCTCCCACCTTGGCCACCCAAAGTGTTGGGATTACAAATGCGAGCCACCTTGCCCAGCCCTTGCCATCACTCTTGCTTTACACAAGAGTGAGGAGGACAGCCGGCATTCTTAAAGTCAAAGAATTGGCATTAGGAACAAAGAAAAAACTGCCAGCTGAATATATTTTTATTTTCTCACAGAGATGCTATTCAGCTGGAATGGTAACTCTCTCTTTCTGGCCTAGTCTTTAGCTAAAGACCTGTCCGAAGCCGAGGAGCAGTACGCCCGTGCCCTGCGCAGCCACTTGCACAATGTTGACCAGCTCTTGGCCCTGCAGAGGCGCCGGCTCAGTCTCCTGGAGGAAAGTTACAACATGGAGCTGGAAGCCCTAACCAAGGAGTTTGAGACAGAAAGGTATGGGGGCCTAAGAGAAGATGGGGAATTGAATCTAGGGGAGTGCCCAGAGTCTGTGTCAAGGAGTTGCCTGTAAGCAAGTGGCTAGTATCTTGGAGCATCCCACATTGATTATCACAGGACCCCCAGCAGAGAATATCTTGGTTCCTTTTAAACAAACTCGGGCTTAAGTTTGCAGCTCTAGCTTCCCTTTACTCACGTCAGGTCCCTGTCTGTGTACCTTCACCACCCACTTTCTTCTTTTTTTTCTTTCACTATTTTTTTATTGTTTTATTTTTTTATTTTGTTTTGTTTTTTCAAGACGGAGTGTTGCTCTGTTGTCCAGGCTGGCATGCAGTGGCACGATCTCAGCTCACTGCAACCTCTGCCTCCCGGGTTCAAGCAATTTTCCTGCCTCAGTGTCCCCAGTAGCTGGGATTACAGGTGCGTGCCACCACACCTGGCTATGTTATTGTTTTACTTTTTTAAATAACTTTTTTTTCTTCTTTTTAAATTTAACTCCTCAAATTCCTTTTACCAACTACCCACTTTCAACTATCAAAATCCTACCCATTTGGCAGGGAACAGGGATGGGAGAGAGACTTCTCACTGTAACCTTTTGTACTTTTTTTGTATCACATGAATGTATTACCCATTCAGAAATCAAAATAAAATAACCTTACTCATTCTTTCTAGCCCTAAAAAGAGTAAAGCCTTCCCTCTCTCTTTTCTCCATCAGTACCTAAGAGTTTGTACCATTCACATAGATTACATACTGCTTTGAATTGTCATTATTGGTCAATATCCTGTATCCCTCAGAGCAGGGACAGTGTCTTGTCTCCTACAGGAAGACAATTATTGACCAACATGAGAAAGAGATTCACTATCTGCAAGATATCTTCATGGCCATGGAGCAGAACTATATAGATTCTGAGTATGAAAGCAAGCTGGAGTTCCAGAGCATGTGGAATGATCTCAAAAACATGGTACGGAGGGAGAGTAGATAGGCAAGAAGTGGGAGGAGGTGATAGAAAAATGCTCAAGGAGGCTGGGCACAGTGGCTCACACCTGTAATCCCAGCACTTTGGTAGGCCAAGGCAGGAGGATCACTTGAGACTGGGAGTTCAAGACTAGCCTGGGCAACATAGGGAGTACCCCCCATCTCTACTGGCCCCCCAAAAAAAGAAAGAAAATAGCCAGGCGTGGTAGTGTGTGCCTATGGTCCAAGCTGCTTAAGAGGCTGAGGTAGGATGATCGCTTGAGCCCAGAAGATGGAGGCTGTAGTGAACTGTGATAGCAACACTGCCCTCCAGCCTGGGTGACAGAGCGAGACCCTGTCTCAAAAAAATTAAAAAAAGAAAAAAAGAAAAATGCTCAAGGCTACTAGAGGTAGAAGAGACCCCTTTAGCCAACACAGTCAATAAAACATCTATTGCCCCTGTAGGTATCCCTAATGCTTTTTGTAATTTTGTGAAAATTGGTTGGGAGGGAGGACCATTCTAAATTGTCAAGGGAATGCATTTTAGAGCTAAAAAGCACCAAGGAGATCATCTGGCTTCACCCCTGTGATTTTCAGATGAGGAAAGTAAGGCACAAGTAAGTAAAATGACCTGCCAAAGTCATGCTGCTGGTTTGCGGTAGAATCAGGAGAATCTAGGTCTCCTGCCCCTTGATCCAAAGTGCTTTCCACTGTCCTCGAGGTTGCAATCTTAGCCAGCCCACAGACCTAGGTTTGGGTATGGAGTTCTTTGTTTTTATTTACCCCACAGTGTTTTATACAATTTTTTGAATAAGCATCCTACACTTAAAAATTGGAGATTTCACAAAAACATCCAAATTTTCAGCTTCCCTTGAAAAATTTAAAGATCTGGCAACACTGGGCCACATTTCCAAATGGCAAGGCTCACGTGGAGCTCAGTGACTGCCCCTCCTCCTCCCAAATGCAGCATTTCCTCTCCAGTTCACCACAGGCCCCACCCGGCCCACAAAACGTATTTATATCATCTGCCTGGTCTTGTGTAGGCATTTTCATGGGAGACCTCTGTACTAAACTATGCTACAAACAGTTCAAGAGGGTGGGATTGCTGGTAGAAGTGAAAGGGCACTAATAAGGTAATTCCAAACATTTGCTATTTTGGGGTCACTTGCTAGAATTTAGAAGAGAAGCACTTTCTAAGACTGCACCTGGAGAACATAGTAGAAGATCTGTGGAGAAAGTTCCAGGATGTACTCAAGAATTACACTGATGCCACAGAGGATCGAAAGGCTGCCTTTGAGACCCTGCAGGTGAAGGATGAGAAGAGCTCCAAAGAGATTGAAGTACAGATGAAAAAAATACAGAAACTACAGGTTAGTGTAGCCACCTGGAAATACTCACTGCTTTAAGTGCTCTATTATCCCCTCTTTTGCTTCCCCTTGTTTCCCCTGGGCCTCATCACTGATCATTGGTTGGGAAAAGATGATATGCTCTGATTTCAGTCCCCAGGCAGCCCTTTTACCTGTCTCACTGAAGACCCTCAGTTGGTCAAGTAGATTTCCCCTAATCTACTCTGTTCCTCTAGGATGCCATAACTATTTCAAAAGGCAAGATCATGATACACAGCCGTGAGAGTGAAGATGAGAACCGGTATATCCGTAATGACAAGGAATTGGTCCTGGTACAACTGCGAAAACTTAAGGCCCAAAGGACTCAGGCCCGGGCAGCATCCCAGAAGAACTTAGTCAGACTCACCCTGGAAAGTAATGCCACCCTCAAGGCCCTGAGAAAGATTGTTGATAAGGTAACACAGGGGAGAGGACTATCAGAATAAAGTCAAGGAAGCTGCCTCCCTGCAAAGTGAAAGGGATTTGGAAAGGATAGCGGGGGCTTCTTCCTGCTTCCTGGCTGAGTGGACACTTGGAATACCTTTTTTATTCCATGTTTCCTCCCCTCTTACATTAAATTAAATTAATTTATTTATTTATGTATTTCTACAGATGGGGTCTCACTGTGTTGCCCAGGATGGTTATGAACTCCTGGCCTCAAGCAGTCCTCTTGCCTTGGCCTCCCAAAGTGCTGGGATTAGAGGTGTGAGCCACCCTGGTGAGCCCCTTCCTACTTTTTTTTTTTTCTTTTTGGTGAGACAGGATCTGTCTCCCAGGCTGGAGTGCAGTGGCACCATCTTGGCTTACTGCAACCTCTGCCTCCTGGGCTCAAGCATTCCTCCCGCCTCAGCCTCCCCAATGCACAGCTAACTTTTGTATTTTTTGTAGAGATGGGGTTTCGCCATGTTGCCCAGGCTGGGTCAAACTCCTGGCCTCAGATGATCTTCCCACCCTGGCTTTCTAAAATGCTGGGATTACAGGCATGAGCCACTGCGTTGAGCCCTCTCTTACATTTTAATTAATTATTATTTTTTGAGACGAAGTTTTATTCACTCTGTTGCCCCGGCTGGAGTGGAGTGGCATGATCTTGGCTCGCTGCAACCTTTACCTCCCCAGTTCAAGCAATTCTCCTGCCTCAGCCTCCTGAGTAGCTGGAATTACAGGTGCGCACCACCACACCCGGCTAATTTTTGTATTTTTAGTGGAGACAGGGTTTCACCATGTTGGCCAGGATGTTCTCGAACTCCTGACCTCAGCGATCCACCCACCTTGGCTTCTCAAGTGCTGGGATTACAGGCGTGAGCCACCGCGTCTGGTCTACATTTTAAATTGAAATGAATTGGCCAGGCATGGTGGCTCATGCCTGTAATCCCAGCACTTTGGGAGGCCAAGGTGGGAGGATTGCTTGAGCCCAAGAGTTTGAGACCACCCTGAGCAACACAGGGAGAGCCCATCTCTACCAAAAAAAAGCTGGGCATAGTGGCACATACCTGTGAGCCCAGATACTTGGGAAGCTGAGATGGGAGGACCACTTGAGCCTGGGACATCGAGGCTGCAGTGAGCCAGGACTGCACCACTGCACCCCAGCCTGGGTGACAGAGTAAGACCCTGTCTAAAAAAAAAAAAGAATTAATAATGAATGAGTTTTGGCTGGGCGCAGTGGCTCACACCTGTAATCCCAACACTTTGGGAGGCCGAGGCAGGTGGATCACTTGAGGTTGGGAGTTCGAGACCAGCCTGACCAACATGGAGAAACTCCATCTCTACTAAAAATACCAAATTAGCCAGGCATGGTGGCACATGCCTGTAATCCCAGCTACTCGGGAAGCTGAGGCAGGAGAATCGTTTGAACCCTGGAGGCAGAGGTTGCAGTGAGCCGAGATTGTGCCACTGCACTCCAGCCTGGGCAACAAGAGCGAAACTCCATCTTTAAAAAAAAAAAAAAAAAAAAGAATGAGAGAATGAGTTTGTTTTTTTTTAAAGGAATTATTAATAATGAATGTTTTTTTTTTTTTTTTTTTGAGACAGGGTCTCGCTCAGTTGCCCAGGCTGGAGTGTGGTGGCACCATCTCGTCTCACTCCAGCCTCTGCCTCCTGGGCTCAAGTGATCCTTCCATCTCAGCCTCCCCAGTAGCTGAGACTGTAGGCATGTGCCACCATGCCTGGCTTTTAAATAATTTTTTGTAGAGATGGGGTCTTTCTATGTTTCCCAGGCTATGAATTAATTTTACAATAAGAAAATACTTGGAATAGTGTGTGTTACACGGTAACCTCCATTTGCTATATGTATTTATTGCTATTGTTTCCCACTTGGATGAGTAGCTTCCCTGGGTTCAAACAGGGGAACCAACTCCACTAGCTTCCCTCTTCACGCCCTTTCCTAATATAAACTCTCTTTCTACTTCAAATAGGGTGAAAAGATCCTTAAACTTGCTGAAATATGTAGGAAATTTGAAACCGAGGAAGAAAAAGTGCTGCCTTTTTATTCATCAGTATTGACTCCTAAGGAGCAGGAGGGGATTCAGGAGAATAATCTAGAAGAGCTTACTGAGGAGCTCACCAAGGTAAAGCCCGGGGGATGGTGGGGCATTGGGCAGCATTTGCTAATGGGTCTCGCTGCACACCTTCTCCCTGTAACTCCACTCCCAGGTGATGGTGGACTACATAGGAATGGAGAATTTCTGGAAAAGGTACAACAAAGTGAAACTGGAGCAACTGAGCCTCCAACATAGACGAGCCCAGCTGCTAGATATCAATGGGAAGCTGCGGGAGATGCTGAAGCAGTACTTGGATGGCATCTCAGTGAGTGACGAAGTGCTGAGCCAGCTCAACCCACTCTTTATAGTCAACTATCAAAGCAACTTACCCCAGCCCTTGTCCATACGTATAGCCCATCCAGGTGATAAACAACATCCAACCACTTAAAATATAATTGAAGCAGCCCACATGATCTTCCACAACCTGTGATCTAAGGAAAAAAATCTTTCAACTCCTAGAGATTTTTTTTTTTTTTTGAGAAATGTAGGGATGTTGCTATTAAAAATTTCCATGGAGTTTATGAGCTCTTTATATCTTTTCCATATTGGACAGAGCAGTTCTCTTTGAGGACACTGGGAACACTGTGGTCCCAGGGAATAGAGAGAACAGCTAGGCAACTACCAGGAGGCTCACTGCTCAATTAAGCATCCCTCCTCAGAATCAGGGCACCACGAGAGCCAAAACCCATACCTTAAGGACCTAGAGATCCTATGGGAAGACTCAAGACCAGGTCCTTACAGTCAGTTAGGACAGCAAGAGGAGGCCAGGGGAAGAGGTGATCCAGGGCCTACAACCACCCCCATGCCAGGCAAGATGCAATTCACAATGCTTTTTTCCTCAGCCCTTTACCTCATTCCCACTTTCAAAGGCAGTCTCAGAAAGTATCAGATGAAGAATGCAAAGAAGTTTTTTAAAATTTATTATTTATTATTTCTTTTTGCTCTTGTTTCGTTTCTCTTCCTTGAGCTTCTTTTTGGAGACTTTGGGTCTATTGGCCTTTCTGTATAGGTGATACCCAATGAGGCCCAGGAGGGCTGGCACCATGGCCATCCCTACCAGAGGCAAAATGCCCTTCACCAGCTTTAGCCAGTAGTTGGCTCGGATTAGTGCAATCAGCTCCACGTCATACTGCACCACTGCATCCGCTGGAGAGGCAGAGGGGTGGAGAGGGTTAGACTCTCTGCATTTTATCCAGGGCTCAGAATCTGAATGAAAATAGGGAGCGTAGGCCACAGCAAAGCCAACAACTATGAAGCTGACAAGATTTAAATGTGGGCTTGAATTCCTTTAGACAAGAGTAGAGGAGGATTTACGAGCAGAGTCCAGTGATAATCATGTTGACCCCAACTACACATGTGGCTTGGGTCCAGTGACAAGTCTTTGAATGCAGGAAAACTTTCTGTGAATATGAAATGTACAGGCTCTTCTCCATTTGTAAGTGGGAGAACCCTCTATACTAACTACTAATTTATTGTATTTCCAAATAACCACACGGATAGAGTCTTTGCAGGGCTGAAATTAAATGGATTTAAACTAGACTTTAAAAAATCAACCAACCAATGAGCACATTCAACGTGATTATGAGATAACAGGAGTTTCAACATAAGAGCTGAAGAGGAAGAAGGATGAGGATGCTGCTTAAGAAGTAAAGGGGTAGGTGGAACAGAAATGAGTGGGCAGAAGAGGTGCAAATAAGCAGCACTGGGAATGGGGAGGTAATAGGGCTTTGGGTAAAAGTTTCTCCTTGGTCCCCCTACCCTCCTTCCAGGCCTTCCTCTAAGCTGGAACTAGGATAAGAATTACGAGCCCAGCCAGGCGCGGTGGCTCATGCCTGTAATCCCAGCACTTTGGGAAGCCAAGGCAGGTGGATCACCTGAGGTTGGGAGTTTGAGACCAGCCTGACCAACATGGAGAAGCCCCATCTCTACTAAAAGTATAAAATTAGCTGGTCGTGGTGGCGCATGCCTGTAATCCCAGCTAGTCGGGAGGCTGAGACAGGAGAATCGCTTGAACCCAGGTGGCGGAGGTTGTGGTGAGTGAAGATTGCACTATTGCACTCCAGCCTGGGCAACAAGAGTGAAACTCCGTCTCAAAAAAAAAAAAAAGAAGAATTACGAGCCCAATACTCTGTGGAGTACAACACATTTTAGCTAATAGAACATTTGTTAGAACTGAAAGCAAAAGATATGCATCTTGGGAAATCTGTCCATCTCAACCCTTCAAAAATAGACATCGGCAGTGACCAATGATGGCTTTTAAAGTTATGGGGCAGACTTGGCTTTAACAGTTGCTTTTTGTTTTGTTTTGAATCACTTGACTGTGATTATTTTTACTGTCTCTTCCCTGATGGAGGCTGAAAGGAAGGGGTGGGGGGGTGGCTGTACAGCTGACACAGCGTAGAGTTGTAGAAAAGGGCAGGAAAGAAGTCCAGTGTTCTGGGAAAGGTGGTGGCACAGGCAGCAGACCCATGTGGCCCAAGCAGGTCTCTTCCCTAACAAGTTACTGGCTGCTGGAGGTCATGCCAGGTGGCCTCATCAGGTTGTCTTTAGTCCCTGTTGGTGATATGAGGAGGAAAAAGGTGGCCCTGTAGATGGAGGCCCCAGCCACTCCTATCTGTCTAAACAAACTTGGTCTGGACCTTCTCAAGCATCAAACAAAGTATATAGCTCCTTATAGCTCTTAGGGACTGGGTATTTTGATGGCCTGAGAGAGAGTCCTAGTCAGATTACCTGGGACAGATGGTGGAAATCCCCGTTTTCCATAGGCCAAGTGAGAAGGAATGATTGCCCTTCGCTTCTCTCTGAGGGAAGGAATGTCAGTCACAGCCAGAGGCAGGAGAGGTAGGCCAGCAGCCTCAGTCCAGCTGAAGCTCCTTCAGCAAAACCCCCTGGATCTTCACACCCAAAACACGAATTTTTCCACCTGAACACCAAACAGGCTGGCCAGCAAAGGTGTCCATCTCCCCATGTGCCTCAACTCCCCCGACAAAAGCAACAGCGCAAGAGGCACAGAGGCTTTGAATGCCCTCAGAGGTCCCACTGACCTGGACCTGTCCAGTGGGAAGCAGGGTCCTTTATTCCACATTCTCCTGCTTAAGGAGCGAGGATGGCTGAGAAAGCCTCTACCCATGCAAAGGGGGTACCCAGGCCCACCCCTGCCGAGATACTCACCCCACACACATGTCGAGAAGACTCTGCTCCAGACCTTGAAGAAGAAGACACAACTGAACTGGAAGCTATCCACCTTCCCCAAATCCCATGACATGAAGATCAAAGTCTTCCTCCTCCATCCTCAATTGACCTTTCCGTCACTTCTTAAATCTCTGGCTTCCAATAGGTATGGGACAAGTGGAGTACTAGAAGTGAGGTTTGAACCTCAGGAGGTAACTGGTAGAGCCCTAGGGTCTTACTCATTTCAGGGGGGATTTCCAGGGCAGCTTTGGAGCCGAAGAGGCTAAGAAAGGGCTTAGGTTGGGAAGAGGTGGAATGGGAGGCACAGGTCACATACCTGGAATCACCTGCTTTTGGCCAAGTTCTATAACCAGAGGGTCTCTGGTCAGGGAGGTGTCAATAATACGTCCATCTACCAAGCTTCCCTGGGGGGAGAGAGCATCAAGAGCATACATCTAGCACCCTCTCCCTCCCAGCAGGCGCGCAACACACACCTGGACCGCTGGGCGGCGGCAGCCCCCTTAGTGCGGCAGCCTAGCATTCCCCTTACCGCTGTAAGGAACAGGAAGCCCCAGAAGGCTGGCGCTTCTCGGAGATCTCTCCACCCTGCACTTCTCCGTGCCAGGTAGGAACTGGCAGAAAAGCAAGGAGGGAAAAGAGGCACGGAAGAGCAACGTCTCTCCCCTCGCCACGTGCTCGACGACCCCAGAGCCCCGAGTTTCTTCTCCCGAACCGCTTGCCACGTGTCCAAGCCAAAGCTGACGTGTTTCAGCAGAGCGCCGCCCCCTCCCAGGCCCCGCCCCGGCCCCCCAGACCCCTCACCGTGTAGTGTATGTGAAGCGTGTCTCCAAAAGCAGCGGGCTCGGCACATGGTTCTGGGGGCTCCACCTACGATCGGACTACAGGGGTCACGGATGCTCTTCCAAAGATCCCGTTCTCGCCCCTAGACCCGGCACCACCCCCAACTCAGTTCCCGCACTTCCTCTCCTCCCGGCTCCCAGGTTCGTTGAGACCCCAGTATTACCACCCCACAAGGCTAGGCCCACGGGGGCTGAGGGTCGGGACTATCTCCTCACCAGGGTCTCCACTTGGAGGGTCCGGACGGGACTTTCGGTTTCGAGCCCAGCCTCAGCCCGGCACACCGCCGCACTGAGCAGCAGCAGCAGCCGCAGATGGAGCGGGAGGAGTGAGGGGCGCAGGGTCATGACTGGGCGCGGGGCAGGGAGCCGGGGCACCAGGACAGGCTGTTCGGGTGGCGGCAGCTAGGACAGCGTTCCCGCGGCGCCCAGGCCAGACTGGACGGGACGGGGCGGGTCGCGATGCTAGAGCTCCTCCTCCTGCAGCCCTTCCTCCACCTTGTCCCCACCTCCGAAAGGGAGGAGGCCGAGGGGCGCCCTCTGTACCCTCCAAGATCCGGAGGGCGCAGGTTCTGACGCATCCGTTAGACGTTCTGTCCTATAACGTGGGTCGGGCCAAATAATAGCACCCATTTACGATTACCTACTGTGTGTCAGGAGCTAGTCTCTAATCCTCAAAACCACCCTGAAAGGTCGGCATGATTGTTTCCATTTTACAGATAAGGCACAGGGTGCTCAGGATGTGCCCAAGGTCATCAGGCTAGGTGGTGACAGAGACAGGATTCAAACCCAGGACTGCCTGAGTCCAACGTGGTTGCTGTCTGTTCTTCCAAGTTGTCTCCTTGTGGCTATCCTGGCAGTGTCTGGCTGGCAGACCCCACCCAGGCAGTTCTCATTCCTCTCCGACCTCCAGCTACTTCAGCTTGAATTTCTGGAGGTTATAGATCCAAGTATCCGAAATAAGGCAGGGGGCTGTCCTATCCCTGTCCTTTGAAAAGCTAGCTGAAAAGAGCAAGGAGCTGTTATCCTGTAAGAACAGGGTGAATCCCTGATATTTTCCTCTGGTGCTACTATTTCCTTTCTCCTTTCATCAACAAACTTCTCAAAGGGCAGCACACGTAATCCATTTATGTAAAGACTTCACTTTTTTTTTTTTTTTTTTTTTGAGATGGACTCTGTGGCCCAGGCTGGAGTGCAGTGGTGCCATCTCCACTCACTGCAACCTCCGCCTCCCAGGTTCAAGCGATTCTCCTGCCTCAGCCTCCCAAGTAGCTGGGATTACACCCGCCACCACGCCCGGCTAATTTTTGTATTTTTAGTAGATAAGGGGTTTCACCATGTTGGCCAGGCTGGTCTCAAACTCCTGATGTCAGGTGATCCGCCTGCCTCGGTCTCTCAAAGTGCTGGGATTACAGGCGTGAGCCACCAGACTTTTTTTTTTTTTTTTTTGAGGGGGAGGAGTTTTGCTCCTGTTGCCCAGGCTGGAGTGCAATGGCGCGATCTGGCTCACCGCAACCTCTGCCTCCCGAGTAGCTGGGATTACAGGCATGCGCCACCACGCCCAGCTGATTTTGAATTTTTAGTAAAGACAGGGTTTCTCCATGTCTGTCAGGCTGGTCTCGAATTCCCAACCTCAAGTGATCCACCCACCTCGGCCTTCCAAAGTGCTGGGATTACAGGTATGAGCCACCACGCCCAGCCCACTTTTTAAAAGTTTTTGTTGTTGTTGTTTGTTGAGACGGAGTTTCACTCTTGTCGCCCAGGCTGGAGTGCAATGGCACGATCTTGGCTCACTGCAACCTCCACCTCCCGGGTTCAAGCGATTCTCTTCTCTCAGCCTCCCGAGTAGCTGGGATTATAGGCACCCACCACCACGCCTGGCTAATTTTTGTATTTTTAGTAGAGATGGGGTTTCGCCATGTTGGCCAGACTGCTCTCAAACTGCTGACCTCGTGATCCGCCAGCCTCAGCATCCCGAAGTGCTGGGATTACAGGCGTGAGCCAATGCTCCCAGCCAACAGTCTTAACTGTACTCATTCTTCCAATCCACCTGCAACAACCTAGACTTCCTCCCTATCTCCTGTTTCTGTTAGTGGCTCTGCTACCAGCATTCATTCTTCTCTCATCTCCCACATCCAACGGGTCTACTCTGGATTCTCCTTCCAAAGTCTCTCCAGCTCTTCCCTTCCATTCCCATAGCTACAACCCTCCCACCTCAGGATAAGAAGCCTTCATTATCTCTCATTTGTATTGTTTAAAAAAAAAAAAGGTCCCCTCAGCAGGAGGGAATTTCTAGGGGTGATGAAATGCTCTATATTTTCAGAAGGATGTGGGTTACATGGGTGTATGCATTTGTCAGAACTTATCAAACTGTATACTTACGATCTGTGCATTTCACTGTTTGCGAATTACGTATCAAGATATTTTTTAAGTTAAACAAAAAACCCACAAAACTCCAAGTCTCCCTTAAAGCGGGATATGGCCAATTGACTAAGTTCTGGCCAAGAGAACATAAACAGAAGTGTTGGAAGTATTGTCCTGGACTTCCAAGAAGGCCCTTTAAAGAGTTAACTAGAAAGCGTCCTTCTGTGCTGCTCTCTCTCCCCCTAATCATCTTTCCTTTCGTCTGCTATCTGGAATGTAGATGAGATGAATTAAGCTCTAGAAGCCATATTAGACCATGAGATGACCATAAGGATGGAAGCTGCACGCTAGGATGGTGAAGCAAAAAGCATAAGTCCTTGTTAATTGCAGAGCCACCATGCCAGCTCTGGATTGCCTACCACCAGACACTTTTATTTTTCAGTTCTATCTGAAGCCCCATTCTTTGTGGGGGAAAAAAAAAGACTAGTCAAGTGCAGTAGTGAGAAGGGGGAAAGAGTAGTTCAATCTGTAACTGGCCGTGAACAACTGAGATGCCTATCTTCAGACCAGCTGCCAGATACCTTTTTTTTTTTTTTTTTTTTTTTGAGATGGGGGTCTCTGTCATCCAGGCTGGAGTATAGTTGTGTAATCTTGGCTCACTGCAACCTCTGCCTCCTGGGCTCAAGTGATTCTCCTGCCTCAGCCTCCCAAGTAGCTGGGACCACAGAGGCATGCCACCACACCCGGCTAATTTTTAAATTTTTTGTAGAGATGGGGTTTCGCCATATTGCCCAGACTGGTCTCGAACTCCTGGAGTCAAGTGATCTGCCCCCTTCGGTTTCTTAAAAGTGCTGGGGTTACAGGCGTCAGTCACCACGCCCAGCTCACCTTTTTTTTTTTCTTTTGACCGAGTCTCGCTCTGTTGCCTGGGCTGGAGTGCAGTGGTGTGATCTCGGCTCACTGCAACCTCCACCTCCTGAGTTCAAGCGAGCATATCTGGCTAATTTTTGTTTATTTATTATTTGTCTATTTATTTGAGACAAAGTCTCACTCTGTCTTGCCCAGGCTGGAGTGTAATGCTGTGATCTTGGCTCACTGCAGCCTCCACCTCCCAGGTTCAGGCAATTCTCCTGTTTCAGCCTCCAGAGTAGCTGGGACTACAGGTGTGTGCCACCACACCAGGCTAATTTTGTATTTTTAGTAAAGATGGGGTTTCACCATGTCGGCCAGGCCGGTGTTTAACTCCCGACCTCAAGTGATCCGCCTGCCTCAGCCTCCCAAAGTGCTGGGATCACAGGTGTAAGCCACCATGCACGGCCCCCAGACACCTTTTAAGTGAGGCAGAAATAAACTTCTATCTTGCTTTTTTTTTTTTTTTTTTTTTTTTGAGACAGAGTCTCACTCTGTTGCCCAGGCTGTAGTGCAGTGGTGCAATCTCGGCTCACTGCAAGCTCCGCCTCCCGGGTTCACGCCATTCTCCTGCCTCAGCCTCCCAAGTAGCTGGGACTACAGGCGCCCGCCATCACGCCCAGCTAATTTTTTGTATTTTTTTTTTTTAGTGGAGACGGGGTTTCACTGTGTTAGCCAGGATGGTCTCGATCTCCTGACCTCAAGATCCACCTGCCTCGGCCTCCCAAAGTGCTGGGATTACAGGCGTGAGCCACCACGCCCGGCCTTTAAACTTCTATCTTGTTTAAGAAAAGAAAAAAAAAAGTCTTGGTGTGGTGGCTCACACCTGTAATCCCAACATTTTTGGGAGGCTGAGGCAGGAGGATTGCTTGAGGCCAGGAGTTCAAGACCAGCCTGGGCAACATGGCAAGACCCTATCTCTACAAATAATTTAACGATTAGCTAGGTATGGTGGTGTGTACCTGTGGTCTTAGCTACTCAGGAGGCTAAGGTGGGAGGATCACTTGCGTCCAGGAGGTCAAGGCTGCAGTAAGCCATGATCACGCCACTGCACTCCAGCCTAGGTGACAGAGACCTTGTCTCAAAAAATAATAAGCCCCTGATCCCTAGCCTCTCCCTACTTTGGACCACTGTGTACACTGCTGCTATCTACAGTTTCAGTCCCATCATCTGCCCACTAAAAAGCCTACCATGGCTTCACATTGCCCACGTGAATAAAATTCCAACTCCTTGACATGACAACTGAAAGCTTGTCATCCAGCCCTAATCTGCTTTTCCAAACTTGGCTTTTATTCCATTAAACTGAATCCCTCTTAGAGACAGGAACCTCATGTTTCTCATTTCTAAATCTTCATTGCTAGTATAGTGTCTGACACATCAATGCTCAGTAAATGTTTGTGAATTGAGCCAAATTCCCTTCCTGCTCATGGACTGTGGTCTGGCATCAGACAAACCTACATCTTCTGTTTCCATCTCTGTGCCTGAACTCATACACTTCTTTTACCTGTCAAGCTCCCTCCAGGCTAAGCTCAAATATCATTTCCTCTGTGAAGTCCTGATTCTCTTAGCTAGGATCTCCAGGCATACACTTGTGGACATTATTATATTTTTCCTTTTGTTGCAGTTATTTGTGTATGCCCCATTCCTCCCTTCCTATCTCCCCCAAAGAGCCAGCTAACTGATGGCAAGGTCAAGGTTGCAATCATGTCTGGAGCTAAGTACTAGCTACACGATAGCCTCCAAATAATAGATTCTAGACAGTATGTTTTACTTTGAAGAAATTATACTATGAAATACTGAGAAGCCATTAAAAGGAGATCTAATTACACTAATATAGAAAATCTCTAAGACAAATGTATATATACCCTAAGTAAAAAAGCAAGTAGCAGAATAACAGATGTGATATAAGCCCATTTATATTTTAACCCCTCCACAAACATGTGTCAGCACATACATTTAGAAAAGGAACTAGAAGGATGCACATCAAATAGCTGAGGATGGTTACGTTTGGGCATGGGAGAGAGAAGAGTAAGGGGAATGTCCCACATGTTGCTCTGTATATTTTTGTATTGTTTGGATCTTTTACAATAGAAATTACTTTGGTTATAAAAATAATTTTTTTCCTGCTCAGATGTTACTTCTCAGGTTATAAAAATAATTTTTAATATTAAATATTACACGAATAAACAAGATATATAGCAATACAAGGGAATGAGTGGGAGGTGTTAAATAAGTTGTGCTAACAGAGCTAAAGGAGCCAACGTGGGGAAAAACTATACAAGTCCTTGTGGTTGCAGAGGGCACAGGCAGCTTTGTGGAGGAGGTGAAACTTGAGCTAGATCTTGGAGTGGGATTTTTAAACAAGTGAGAAAGGAGGTGAAGGCAGAGGGCCAGATGTTTGGGAAAAATGAATGGACTGATTTGGCTAAAGTAAGGGATTTGGCCAGAGACTAGAGAGAGGTGGCTGGAGAGGGAATTAAGGGCTAGTTGTAGGCCGGGTGCAGTGGCTCACGCCTGTAATCCCGCACTTTGGGAGGCCGAGGCGGGCGGATCACGAGGTCAGGATATCGAGACCCATCCGGGCTAACACGGTGAAACCCCGTCTCTACTAAAATTACAAAAAATTAGCCAGGCGTGGTGGCGGGTACCTGTAGTCCCAGCTACTCGGGAGGCTGAGGCAGGAGAATGGCGTGAACCCAGGAGGCGGAGCTTGCAGTGAGCCGAGATCGCGCCACTGCACTCCAGCCTGGGCAACAGAGCAAGACTCCAGCTCGAAAAAAAAAAAAAAAAAAAAAGGCTAGTTGTGAAGAACCTTGAATGTCAGACTAAGGCAGTGGGAACACATTGCAAGTTTCTAAGCAAAAGGATGACACAGCATACTGCACTGATGTATCAGCAGACTCGAACAGTGTGGTGAAGGTGGAAGGCTATTGTCTTATCCAGGTCTGAGGCTCTGTTCAGTAACCTGAAGGGGAAGAGGAGTGGAGTAGGAGAAGGTGGTAGTAGAAATGGAAAGGGCAAAACTATTAAACACAATATCCACCCACAGGCAGCACAAGCCCATCTGCACCCTGGAGGGACCAGAGAAGGAGCTTTTTCCTTAGATCAAGTTAGAAGAAATCCAAACAACAGAGAAAGGTGAGATGATTCTTGGAAAGATAGGAGAGTTGGCCCACCCCTGGCTGGAGATACAACTTAATCACAGAACCATTGCTAGAAAAGCCTCCACACTCAAAGCTGTCTCTGTCAGTGTGTAGGAGAAACCCTACCACAGTACCTGGGCTTCCAAGACTCATGGGGCACCCACCATGCCCAGCCTGATTAAAGACAATGGTGTTTATTAATTCATCCATTTGTTCATCAAGGTTGCATGACTATTATGTGCCAAAGAATAAGCAGAACACTGCTCTTTAAATGTTCTTAAGTGTTTATTTATAACAGGTTGTTAATAAAGTAAAAGCCTGAGTTGGCATATACAAATTTGGGTTTAAAATTTGATTTTGGTTGAGACAGGGTCTTGCTGTGTCACCAGTGCGGTGGCGCAAACACGGCTCACTGCAGCCTCAACCTCTCAGGCTCAAGCAATCCTCCTGCCTCAGCCTCCTGAGTAGCTGGGACCACAGGCACGTGCCACCATGCCCAACTAATTAAAAACATTTTTTTTTGGCTGGGCACAATGGCTCATGCCTGTAATTCCAGCACTTTGGGAGGCTGGGGTGGGAGGACTGCTTGAGCCCAGGAGTTTGAAACCAGCTTGGGCAATATAGTGAAATCCCATCTCTATTTTTTTTAAATAAAAGTAAAATATATATATATATAAAATATAAACATATAATTGTATATATATCATATAAACATATAATTTTATATATATATATATATTTTTTTTTTCTTATAGAGATGGGGCCTCACCATGTTGCCCAGGTTGATCTCAAACTCCTGGGCTCAAGCTATCCTCCCACCTCAGCCTCCCAAAGTGTTGAGATTATAGAATTGAGCCACCATGCCTGGCCTGGTGTTGTATTTTCAAGGGTATGCATACCCCCAGCTGACTAGATGTTTTCTTTCAGGTATGTTTATGCATATATTCATCCAAGAATGAAGCACTTACTTACTTCCTCCACTCTTCCCCTATGGCTGTTCTAATCAAAGAGGTATCATCCCATCAATGCAAGATTTGGCAAAGACAAGAACAGATTCCCCATCTCCTATCTATAACCTAAAGCCAAGAGTGCCCTTTATTACTATATTCAGAACTCAGAAAGAATTCCTGTGGGTTAGAGCCCCAAGCTAAGCCCTCCAAGCCTTAAAAGTCCTTGTATTCAATTCTGTGCTGGGAGGACCCTGAACGATATACGGGATGGAGGGGTGAAGGTGGAAGTGGGAGGAAGCAGGTGCCAGGCGGACAAGCCCATTCTCAAACCTGCTGCCTCGCCTGGACTGACTGCCAGACAGCTCTCAATATGCCTGGTTTGTGAGGAAGGGTGGGGGAAGGAAGGGTACATGGGTAGAACTGGTCAGCCCTCTGCATAGATAGCCAGGGTTTTGGACTGAGTATCCTCTCTTCTACACCATGTTCAGCTCAGAAGCCAGAAGTGCTCCTCAACTAGAGGCGAGATACTCTCTTCTGCAACTCACAGCCAACATGACACACACAAACAGACACTCATCTTCAAGCCTTGATGGTGAATGGTCTCAACCCAATTTCCTCACATCTACACCTTCAACCACTGCCTTCGGTGGCTTTGCTCCCTTTACCTGACTAAATGATTCCATTTCCTCTGTCCTAACCCTCTTCCCTTTTCTCAGGAATTCAGAGTCATTCTTACCCATACCAGCAATCAGGGTCAGGAAACCCAATCAGAAAGAAAAACTTGAAGAGGAAGGCGGGCATCCGGATCCTATCACTCCCCAGTGACCAGCAAGACACTCTCTCTCCAGCTACTGGGTTGGAAAGTGAGAGAACTGAATTCTGGCTCTCCTACCTTCACACTCTTCAGAACTGGAAAAGAAGCTTTTCTGCCAGGCACGGTGGCTCATGCCTGTAATCCCAGTGCTTTGGGAGGCTAAGGTGGGCGAATCACTTGAGGTCACAAGTTCAAGACCAGCCTGGCCAACATGGTGAAACCCCATCTCTACTAAAAATAGAAAAATCAGCTGGGCATGGTGGCACATACCTGTAGTCCCAGCTACTCGGAGGCTGAGGCAGGAGAATTGCTTGAACCTGAGAGGCAGAGGTTGCAGTGAGCCGAGATCACGCCATTGCACTCCAGCTTGGGCAAGAGTGAGACTCCGTCTCAAAAAAAAAAAAAAAAAAAAAAATTAGCAGGGAGTTGTGGTGTGCACTCATAATCCCAGCAACTCGGAAAAGGCTGAGGCACAAGAATCGCTTGAACCTGGGAGGCAGAGGTTACAGTGAGCCGAGATCACGCCACTGCATTCCGGCCTGGGTGACAGAGACTGTGTCTCAAAAAAAAAAAAAAAAGCTTTTCTTAATAATATTACTGCTGCCCAAAGACACGACTCCCTACACTAAGCAGCAGCAATGGAAGGGGTGTCCCCCAACTCTCACTACCCAACGTGGTATACTACAGATATCCCAAAAGGATTCCACAGCATCCCAGAAATGGATCCCCAGCCCCCTCCCTGAGTTCAGTGGTTTGACCTACTTTTAGCAGATGCCTAAAAACATCGAATGTACTAAATACATACTTGTCAACTTCCTGCTGTAACCAACCTAGGCGCTTGAACTGGAAGTGGTGTATGCAGTGAATCCCCAGAGCCTTTAGACCTTATACCTCAAGGCTGAGAAACCCACACATACATTCATTCTCTGCCACTGCCCCTATACTCTGCAATGAAGGGGAGGGTTTTGCCCTCCATCCCACCTTAGCCAACCTAAGCCCTTCCACTGGCTTTCTACAGGCTCATTTGGGAAGCTCCCTTGCCCAGATTATCCTGAAGTGGACCCTGGGTCCAAGTCTTCCGCCAGTCCATGACTGATGCTATGCATGTTCCGGAAGATGGGATTGCTGTTTGTCCTAAGAGCTGGGTGCTAAGCATTTACCTCCCAGGTTCAGTCTCCTCTTCATCCCCTATCCCCTCAAAAGAACTGGAAGGCTTCAGCAACTGCCACAAGAGGGCTCCCCTCTACTTCCTTCCTGGCATTCTAAATTGAGTACTAAGGGACAGATGGGAATAGGTCATCCTCTTCCCCAAGTTGTTCAGGGGTCCAAAGACCCCTCAGTGGCCCACCATTCAGCTAAAGTCCTCTCCCTTATCATTATGAGAGGTTGTAGCTCTGAAAGATATCTATTTGCTAATATAGAAATAAAACACCTGGCCGGGCGTGGTGGCTCACGCCTGTAATCCTAGCACTTTGGGAGGCTGAGGTGGGCAGATCACCTGAGGTCGGGAGTTCAAGACCAGTCTCACTTACATGGAGAAACCCATCTCTACTAAAAATACAAAATTAGCCGGGTGTGGTGGCGCATGCCTGTAATCCCAGCTCCTCAGGAGGCTGAAGCAGGAGAACTGCTTGAACCCGGGAGCCCAGGAAGAGAGGTTGTGGTGAGCTGACATCGTGCCATTGCCCTCCAGCCTGGGCAACAAGACCAAACTCCGTCTCAAAAAAAAAAAAAAAAAAAAAAAGAAGAAGAAAGAAAACACTTGGGAAAGATACTCTTATCAGCCCCCTGTCACCAAGCAGAACTCTGGAGAAGCCTGGAAGGAGGAAAGTGTCATCTGATCTTGAGGAGTAGGTGGGTAATGTTCAAAGTCATTGGGATTGATAAGACATGTCTGGTTGGAGTAGTTTGAGAGCTATGTATGGGTGGAAGCACTGGTCCTTGAGGGTGATGGCCTATTAATAACAGAAGTGCTGAAAAGGAAAATTGGCAGGGGAGGCAGCAGGGAAGTAACTGAATACAAATTATATGCTTCACACTGGTACTTGGGGCTCTCAAACTTATTATATGCCTAAATCCTATCCCCTTCCCACAACAGCAGGCTGGGAAGACCTCTGTCCTCAAAGCTTAAGAAAATATTAAGATTGGGGAAGGCTTGCCTGGCTCACCCAGACCTCACCCACCCTAAAGGTAGCACCATCCCTTTCTTTGCCTGGAGCCAGACACTGGCAGCAGGGGAGGAACAGAATAGTGGTGGGAGTGCGATGGGAGGATGGAGGCTTTATGGAAAAGGTCTATTCCTCAAGACATTTGTGGGATCTCTGGATGAGGCTTGGCATCCTGACAATGAAAAACCACACGCCTGAAGTAGAGCTGATGCAGGGCCATCAGTTGTAAGAAGGATTAAGGTCATTACACTGCCCAGACGTTTATCCTTCATGTTTATTCACTGCCAAAGTCCAGAACAAGACTAGTGAGGGGGTCTCTGTTCAAACTAGAAGCACCTCATGTGCAAGGCTGAGGAGATCTGAGAGTAGAGGCACATGGGGCCCTCCAAGTTCAGGGCCCTTCAGCCAGTGAAGTCCATACAGTCTACCAACAGGTGAGAAATACGGCTGATTTCAGGTTTAAACCCTTTAGAACTAGAGGAGGAAAGTCACGAAGCCCTCACACTCTGATGCCCAATTCATTTGGGCTCCCCCTCACCCGCGGGGTATGATGGGAAGAAATAACCAGTGTGGAGTGGCACTAAGTTCCTCCATAACCTTACTCTCTATCAATCAAGTGTGCCTTTTACCCCTTTGCTGAAAGAAGGAGCACTATGGAGAGAGGGACCAGAAACAGGACTCCCCTCACCATGAAACTACTGTTCCACGGCTGCTGCACAGCAAAGATGAAGGTCGGCTCCAAAGCTGCATAAAACAAGTTTAATTTCCAACCAGGGTCACAGTCATCGCGTTATCCCACATTTTGAGCAAGGATAGAGAAGGTGAGTTATTAAACATATACAGTCTACATTCCAGAGGAGGAACTGCAGTTACCACTATAACACCACAGACAAACTTTGGGGTCGGGGGAGCGGGAGTCCTCAGGAAGCAGAAAGCTGGAATCAGGGAAAGCATAAAATTAAACCTACCAGAGAGGAGAGGAGAGGGAGTGGGCAGAAATGGAATGAAACACCCAATCCCAAAAGAGCTGTTAAGTGAATGGGAATGTAGAAAGGACCACCCCTGCCAAGGGCTTAGCAGCCAGGGATACTACCAAGATCACTTACTGCCCCCTGCTGGACAGATCTGGGGCAGCACCAAGGCAACCTCCTAACATTTCCAGCCCCAGATTGGTCCCTGGAGCCCCCAAAAAAACAAGGTGAGGGGTGAGGCCTGAAGTGAGGAAAACCTATTTAGGACTGACATCTAACTAGAGAAAGTCAGGGAATGAGGCAGGAGAAGAGGCAAAGTCCTCCTGAACCACAAAGATAGAGTGGAAAATCCTAAGTAGGAAAAAATACATGGAAAAGGGCAAATGAGCAACAGCAGTGAATGAGTTGAGATTGAAAAGGAAAGAGTTCAAGGAAGGAGAGGCAATGGGGCAAGACAAAATAAATCTGAGGAAACAGAGCAAATAAAAAGTATGGAGGGAAGCATCTGTGGGGCCAGGGAAATGAATACATTTTTAAATGAAATAGAACCTCCAACACCACCCCCCACAACCACCACACACAAACACACCCACACCCATATACACAGACACTCACACACACACACAGGCCTAGAGAGCAAGATACCTGCACACACCTGCTGCATCCCGGGTAACACATCACTAAGTAACTGGCACTGAGGGAGATACCCCTGGAACCTCTCTTTCACAGTTCAATCTTGGATGGGGTTACTAATATTGATCCACCTGCTATCAACAAAAGTGGCCAGGAAACCTGGCCCCATGGAGTGGGGCTTGGGACAGCCCTACTGGGAAGGGGTCCCTCAGCCATGCTGTGGGGGGCCCTGGGCCCTGACCTTAGCAGGTTATGGGCGGCTGTCTCGGAGCTCAGGGCGCAGCCAGCACACACAGGAGCCCACAGGACAGCCACGTCTTCACAGAAACTACAGAAGTAGGACCCAGGCGAGGACCTCAGGAACAAGTGCCCCCTGCAGACAGAGAGACGCAGTAGCAACAGCTTCTGAACAACTACATAATAATGCGGGGAGAATCCTGAAGACCACTGCATCCCACAAGCACTGACAACCACTTCAGGATTTTATTTCCTCCACTCTAACCCCCAGATCCATTTATGAGAAGTGAGTGAGGATGGCAGGGGCATGGAGGGTGAAGGGACAGCAAGGATGGTCTGAGGGCCTGGAAACAATAGAAAATCTTCGTCCTTTAGCATATCCTGGACTAGAAAACAAGAGTTGGAGAAGAGGGGGGTTGATACTAAGGTCAGCTATGTCACCCCACTTCCCAGCTCCTCATTAGAATACCCAGTCAGCCCTGGTCAGGCCAGTAGGAGTACTAGGGTGAAAAAATTCTGACCAAGGACAGATGACCCATCCAACCCCTAAGATCAGAAGGGTGGTGGGACACTGGAAGGCAGGAATGGGATTGGCCCATGCCTCACCTTCTCCTAATAACAAAAGAGAATGAAGATGGAAAACCTCAGGCCTTCGCCTCCCTTCCCCCAATGCCCTGGGTCCCTAACACACACCATGGACTTGCCATCCCCACCCCCCAGTCAAGCTCCAGAGGAACAGATCTGAAGATGGTGGGGAAGGATCAGTTGAACACTCTAAGCTGATAAGAGTGAGTGGGTTCCTCTCTCCTTCCCAACAGTAAGGCAGAGCAGAGTGGCATCTCCTTGGGAACAGTCATCTAGAGATAAATGCCATCCTCCAGCCCTAAGAAGGGTGGAGAGAAGAGTACAAGGAAAATGGTGGTGGAGAATCAATCATCTGTCCTATCATCCAGAAAAACCTACCTGCAGAGAGGAGGGTAACCAGTCAAAGACTGGGGCAGTCCGGCTTGACTAATGCCCTCCCACCTTCTTCCCTTAATCTCACCAACACGGAAGGGGCAGATGACAGGCTCCAGTGGGCAGTGTCCTGGCTGCAAGCCCTGAGCTTCACTCCACCCCCTCCCCGCTCCCCCCGGCCCCCACAAATATATCTCTCTATACATGTATATACAGGCGCACACATGCACGCAAACACAGAGAGGCCCGTGCAATTTCCATGTAGAACAGGGAGAGGGTGGCAAAGGAAAGGCAAACAGGGAGTAGAAGGGCTTGTGGGGACAGGGAAAGGACTCAGATGCCAAGAGGACAGCAACCACTGCCAAACAAAGAGAATACCCCACTCGACCTCCCGAAACCCAGAGGGTGAGAGAGAGAGGGGCCACCCCATGAAACCGTAACAACTTTGTTTTTGTTTTAAATCCAGTAAATTGGAATGACTCATCATCAGGACAGCAATTAGGGATTGGTCATATAGGTGGACAGGAAAAAGGAGGGGAGGAAGGGGAGGCAAGGCTCTTGCTGGGCATGCGGACATGATACCCAGGGCCCTGGCCACACTTGCAATGGAGAGGAAGGGGTAGGACTGGGGCAGGGTGACAGTAGGTATGTCAGGGGTGGGTGGGGTGCTTGGTTAGGGCTGTCTGGCTCTCACTTCTTGTTTTTGAGCTGATTGGCCAGCCAGTCCAGGCCTTCGTACAGCCCGTCCCCGCTGGTGGCACAGGTGGCCTGAATGTACCAGTTACGGTGACGAAGGGAATGCAGGCCCAGCTTGTCTGTGATCTCAGCAGCGTTCATAGCATTAGGCAGATCCTGGAGCACGTGGGAGACACATAAAAAGAAGCCTCAGGATTTTTTAAAGGCTTCTAGAACACCCATCTACCAAAGAAATGTGTACCAGCACCTTCCCCTCCTCCTTTATTTTAGGAAACCCAGAACAAGATCCTAAGGAGCTACTTTGGATTTAGTCACCTAGAACTCAAGATCCAAAGCACTAGAGGTCACTGTACTGAAGAATTGGAAACCAAATACGAGGATGGTGGGGAAGCAAGAGACGTGATTCAGACTGACCAAAGAATCAGGTCTGTCTGACAGCAGGAGTGAGGCCAATTCTCCTAAAGTAGATAACAGGCAAGATGAAAGAAAGATTTGAGACAATTCCTGAGGACTGAAATGTTGCTAAATAAAGCCTGGGGTGGGGCACAAGAAGAGGGGCATAAAGAAGCCAAGTGCTCAGTTTCCCACGCTTCTAACATTGAGAGCATACTAAAAGGGTTAACCATATAATAGGCCCAAGAGCCAACAATTTCCACAGCCAGTTTGCTGTCTCCCAAATTCAGGGGTGGGAAGAAGTCTCACCTGTTTGTTTGCAAAGACAAGGAGTACAGCATCCCGGAGCTCGTCCTCCGCCAGCATTCTCATCAGCTCTTCCCGGGCCTCATTTACTCGCTCCCGATCATTGCTGTCGACCACAAATATCAACCCTAGGAAGGCAGAGCATGGGCTGCGCTAAGATGACAGGTAACCCCCTCCCCCCAACCAAAAGACCACACCCGCCTGACACCCTCCAAATATTTGCTCCCTTTCCTCCCTTTCTTCTGCCCCCAGGAGCTGCAGCAGGGTAACAGTTAGCCACCCATAAACAAAGACAGCCACACTCTCTGCTCATACCCAACCAACCCACGCTAGGCCTGAGCATACCTTGGGTGTTCTGGAAGTAGTGTCTCCAGAGGGGTCGAATCTTGTCCTGGCCACCCACATCCCACACTGTAAAGCTGATGTTCTTATACTCCACTGTCTCCACATTGAACCCTTTGGAAAAAAAACAGGCAATCGCCACTTGGCCTCAAACACTAGCCCCGCAAACACCACCACAATGAGTTTGGTTCTGCTTTCCCCCAGTGGTGGCCATAACACCAACAATGGAACAAAAGCTAAGGCTTCCTCAGACCTGATAATCGTTAACCTAGCAGCCTGAAGGCCAAAATGAAAACCTAAGAGAAGTCAAAGAGGATGAGGAAGTTGGTTGAGAGGTTCACAGTTGCCTGGGTAATGTCGGCCAACTTTCCTGACTTTTCCACTCAGTCTTTGGTGCTCCCTCCTACAAAATGACTCAGCCCTACTCTGGTACTTTGGCTACCAGAGTCGGCCTCAGCTAAGATGTGGGGCCTGAGAGGCAGAGTGAAGAAAGGGAAGTAAGCTGGCATCCTGGAGCCCCAAAGGCAGAGCCAGCTGACAATGCTGACTGGAGCCCCCATCTACATAGCAAATGTAGGGAGACCTCCCTTCAGCAAACTGTAACCAAGATTGGCCACCAAAGATCTGAACCCAAGTAATTCCAAGCCTTTGGCAGGAACATCAAAGCCTTTTACCTGCTTTCCAAACAACACAGAGAAGAAACCAACTCCGTGCCTGAGGGCAACTGTTGAGTGCCAGGCCATGGAAGTTCCCGCATCAGGGAGAGCCAGGTTAGGTGGGCAAACAGCAGCCTCAGCACCTGGTAGTAAGCTAAACAACACCACCCTCTTTTCTGAACCCCCCAAATTGTATGGACTTGCCTGGGGAGAAGAGGCCAGGTTGGGGAACCAGGAATAGGTCCCTGCCCTGCCTCAGCTGCCGGCGTGAAAGCCCACATCCAAGCTGTGCTCTTACCAATGGTAGGGATGGTGGTGACGATCTCCCCCAGTTTCAGCTTGTATAGGATGGTGGTCTTTCCTGCGGCATCCAGGCCCACCATCAGGATGCGCATCTCCTTCTTCCCAATCAGGCTCTTGAGAAGGTTTCCAAAGATATTGCCCATGATCACAGCAGCTGCTTTCTGGGGACAGTGGGGCCCAAGTAGGGGCAGTGGCAGTCTGGTTTTGGCCTGGTCCCTGGTATGGAAGACTTGATCCTAGACAAAGGAAATGTGAAATCATACCATCATTTGCTTGTCAGGACTTCCAAGTAAATAGAATTTCCCAAGGTCATGGCTAGAGTTCATTCATGACAAACGGAGAGCCTGAGGGGACTATAAATACCAAGCCCCACTCAGATACATACTGAGTCTTTGGGAACAGAGACAAAGCAGTAAACACTAAGGATCCCTGCTCTGCCAGTAATCTAACCATGTGACTCTGGGCAAGTTACTTCACTTTTCCATATCTGCACCTGTAAATGGAAGGGGGATTGAACTAGATGATTTCTGAAGTCCCTTCAGTTCTGACATTCTACCCTATACCCCAAGGCATTGCAAGATCATTAATGCCCCTCCCTCCCCTAACCTTACTTACCCTGAGACTTCTGGCAAGGGTGGGAGAGGAGGGAGCGGAATAAGGAGTGGCTCTCTGTGACTCCTGACAAGGTTCAGGCTTGCCAGTTTCCCAAGGTTTATGCTCTCTCCTTTAATCAAGAGACTCTGCCTCTTCCCTTCCTATATTTTTGCAACTCCATCTTTCTTCCACACCAAAATAAATGAGGAATAAGAAAGCCGCACTCTTAAAAGAAGCCGATCCTTTACACTCTGTGGAATGCCAGCTGCTAATGTTGTGCCCTGTTCAAACAACAGTGCACTGGCAGTAGAGAGGTGGGGTATGGCGGGGCTACCCCTTTACTCCTCAGCTAGGTGCATCCTTGGTTTACTGTGGCCCATCCAAGGAGGGGGCTGTCCCACATGGTCGCTGCAATGAGGCAGTCATCTCATTGGTTCTCTGCTTCTTCCCTAAGCCTTTCGGCCTATTCTTCATATAGCATCTAGGGTGGTTTTAAAACCAAACTCAGGTCATATGAGTCCTTTGTTCAAAACCCACTCGTGGCTTCATAGCTCCTTTTCAGTAAAACCCAAGGCCCAAACCATGGCTTACAAGGTCCTACAAGACCTACACTCCCCTACTTCTCTCATGAGATCTACTACTCTCTCTTTGCTTACTCCACTCCAATTCCCCAACACTTTCCTTTCCTGCCTCAAAGCTTTTTTTTTTTTTTTTTTTTAAAGAGGCGAGGTCTTACCGTGTTGCCCAGGCTGGTCTCAAACTCCTGGGTTCAAGCAATCCTCCTGCCTTAGCCTCCCAGGGCACTGGGATTACAAGCATGAGCCACCATGCCTGGCCCAAAGCTTTCATATTTGCTATCACCTCTGCCTGGAATGCTTCTCTTCCAGATAACCATCATAGATTACTCCTTCACCCCCTTCAGTTACTTGTCTGTTTCAATGTCACCTACCAAAGAGGCCTCCCACAACCACATGTATAACACACACACAGACACACACCACTCCCTACCCCATTTATCCCACTTTACTTTTCTTCACAACATTTATCACCATCTGATACATTATATATTTATTTCTTGCTGATTGTTTTATTCTGCCTAAGATATCAGCTCCTTATGTGTTTTGTTCACTGCTCTGTCTCCAGTACCAAGAATAGTGCCTAGCACACAGTACTTCAAAAACTCAACTAATCCCCAGGGTCTCTACTGACTTTACTGAAAGCTCACTCAGACTGGATGCTATGCCTGGCATATGGTAGGCACGTAACAAATACCTGCTGAGGCCGAGCGCAGTGGCTCACGCCTGTAATCCCAGCACTTTGGGAGGCCCAGGCGGGTGGATCACCTGAGGTCAGGAGTTTTGAGAACAGCCTAGCCAACATGGTAAAACCCCATCTCTACTAAAAATACAAAAACTAGCCGGGCATGGTGGCACACTCCTGTAGTCCCAGCTACTCGGAACGTTGAGGCAGGAGAATCGCTTGAACCTGGGAGGTGGAGGTTGCAGTGAGCCGAGATCACGCCACTGCGCTCCAGCCTGGGTGACAGGGCGAGAATCCATCTCAAAATAATAATAATAATAATAACAACAACAACAACAAATACCTGCTGAAAGGATGAACAGGACCAAAAGAATCATTATGAAGGTATAAAATGTCTATCTGCTCACCCCAGCCATTGCCCCAACAGACAGAATCAGATTCATTCATTCATTCCCTTTCTTCTTCCCTCTCTTCTCTATGGCACAGGATAGCCACAGAAATGCATCTTTGAAACAATAATAAAATGAGGATTCAGAATCACCCATACAAACCAGTTCTCTGTGCCTGCAGGAGGCATGTGTCAGCGGGCAGCTTATTCAGCAATCACCATATGCCAGCTGCTGGCATTCTTTAGAATCTGGGAACCAGAGACACACACACACCCCAAACTCAGCAGCCAAAGGGACAGGTCAAGACAAAGTGCGCCCAAACCCAAGAATGTGAAAGGTGGACGGGGAGGAATCCTATTTACAAGCTAAAGCATGGGGGTTTGGTGGGAGTTTGGTTGTTTTTACAAAAACTTCTGACATTTCCCCCAACACCCTTCTCAGTTTGCAGCAAATTCCAGACTAGTGCAACTGAGCCAGATCAACAGTCCCTGAAGACCAAAGTACTAGTTTGTCCGAAAAAACAGAAACAATGAGTGCTTATGAAGTGTTTCATCTTCAAAAGGCCTCCCCAGACAGCCACTAATGAGCCAGGCGTGGCACTCTCAGTAGGTTCCCCAGATGAGCCCTACCCGTGACCTAGAGGGTTCACACACCAGGAAGAAGGGCTAGCTCAACCTTAGGGTTCAACTTCAGTCAAGCCACCCGCTAGCCTTCCTCCCTACTCTTCCTGCCTCAACCCACCCAGGTGGACAGACTCCTGAGGACCCCTGAGCGACCTACCCAGCTAAGAACAGCTCTCACCAACCTTGGCAATTTGTAGTAGTGACTTTTGGTCATACTACTAACACCTCATGAAATTTAAACCTTTCCCAAGTCTTCCTAGTCTTCTAGCCTTTATTCTGCCTCTTGCTCAGGCAGCCTTTCCTTCAGCTCCAGATGACACTTTGCTTTAAAGGTTTGGTATCAGGCTTTGGCCCAGATTCTGAATTAAATTTATGCCACACATTTATCTTGCTGTCCTTTATAACTGAAACTATTGCTGATTAAATGCTTACCAACTGTGAGTATAGTGGTGGCTGAAAAAGATATAAGTAGCCAATATGCCTTGCCCCAGAACACAGGTACACTGTCCTTTGATTTGCTTCTTTGCTCGGCTGTCATGCTGAAGTCCTGGTTCAAAAGCTGATCCCAGTGTTACACCTATTATTTCCTGGCATGCCACATCAAGGCCTTACTTTGAATGACCTTAACCACTCAATGTGGCACTTACTACCTTGTGGAGTTTTTCTTCTTTTATAAGTCTGTGTATTTACTGCCTCCCACGTTAAGCTGTGTATTCCCTATGTGCAAAGACTATGTCTACTTATTTTGAATCTGTCCTCCCTCTAGTGTGAAGTCGACTGTGGGAGTTCAATTAAGCACATTGGCTGATTTAAGCCTCATCTGAGGATGTCCTTATATTATTTCTTCTGTCCAGTAGGATTTGGTATCTCTGTGTAATGCACAGAGAGTTGCTTAGCTATCCTGTCCATTCTCAGCCATTTTCCACACATATTTGACCCAAGGACTGGTTTGGGAACAACATAAAAGGACTAGAAGACTAGAATTGGTGGGATTCTCTCTTGCCATTTAATATACAGTGGGACTGATGAATAACTGATAAAATATCTAAATAGCTGGCCAGGCATGGTGGCTCATGCCTGTAATCCCAGCACTTTGGGAGGCTGAGGTGGGCGTATCACCTGAGGCTGGGAGTTTGACACCAGCCTGGCCAACATGGTGAAGCCCCATCTCTATTAAAAATATAAAAATTAGCTGGGCATGGTGGTGCGCGCCTGTACTCAGGAAGCCGAGGCAGGAGAACCGCTTGAATCCAGGAGGCAGAGGTTACAGTGAGCTGAGATCATGCCGCTGGCACTCCAGCCTGGGTGACAGAGGAAGACTCTGTCTTAAAAAAAAAAAAAAAAAAAAAAAAGGCCGGGCACAGTGGCTCACGCCTGTAATCCCAGCACTTTGGGAGGCTGAGGTGGGTGGATCACCTGAGGTCAGGAGTTCGAGACCAGCCTGGCCAACATGGTGAAACCCCGTCTCTATTAAAAACCCAAAAATTGGCCGGGTGCGGTGGCTCACACCTGTAATCCCAGCACTCTGGGAGGCCGAGGCGGGCGGAACACGAGGTCAGGAGATCGAGACCATCCTGGCTAATACAGTGAAACCCTGTCTCTGCTAAAAATACAAAAAAATTAGCCGGGTGTGGTGGCTACTCGGGAGGCTGAGGCAGGAGAATTGCTGGAACCTGGGAGGTGGAGGTTGCAGTGAGTCGAGATCATGCCATCACACTCCAGCCCAGGCAGACAACAGCAAGACTCTGTCTCAAAAAAAAAAAATTAGCTGGGCGTGGTGGTACATGCTTGTAGCACCAGCTACTCCAGAGGCTCAGGCAGGAGAATCGCTTGAACCCAGGAAGCAGAGGTTGCAGTGAGCCGAGATCACGCCACTGCACTCCAGCCTGTGTAACACTGAGACTCTATCTCAAAAAATAAATATCCAGTAGCTATCATGTGTCTCCCTGGCACAGCCCAGGACCTTGAAACTAATGGATGTTATGACTCCTCCTCTTTATTTATTTATTTATTTATTTTTTTTGAGACAGTCTTGCTCTGTCACCCAGGCTGGAGTGCAGAGGCAGAGGTTGCTCACTGCAACTTCTGCCTCCCAAGTTCAAGTGATTCTTGTGCCTCAGCCTCCCGAGTAGCTGGGATTACAGGCATGTGCCACCATGCCTTGCTAATTTTTATATTTTTAGTAGAGACGGGGTTTTGCCATGCTGGCCAGGCTGGTCTCAAACTCCTGGCCTCAAGCAATCCACCTGCCTCGGCCTCCTGAAGTGCTGGGATTACAGGCATGACCCACCACGTCTGGCCATGACTTTTCTTTAAGTATAATCTGGAGCTTGACTTAAATGAGCATTTCAAAGGGGATGCTGGCTTTCTTGTCTTGGTTTTCCCTGTCCCTTGCTAATACCAGAGAGCATGCTGCCCTACCACCAAGATGGTAGCAGCTTTCTGCTTTGTGCCATGAATACAAATCTTTGGCTATACAGCCTATTCTCACTTTCACAATACATTCCTAAAAAAGCACTAGGAAGCAGAATGGCAAAGCAAACAAACCATGAATTGTTTCTCCGTGTATTATATAGCCTAGTTACTCTCTTTCACCACAGATGGTACTCCTGTGTTTATAGGGCAAAATGCCAGGGTTCCATTGGCTGTTGGATACCAAGAATAAGCAGTTAAGACTGAAAGTGAGTGGCTCAGGATGAAAAATGGAATATACTAACATCTCTGTTAAAAAGAAGATACCTCCAGGTTCTGTTTTACAGTCAGAAACTTTATTATCACAAGTAAAAATAACAATAGGAACCCAAATATGTGCTCTAGTACAATCTGTGTGGGACACTGTAGGAATTCAGTTAAGCACATCAGTTGATTTAAGCCTCATCTAAGGATATCCTCACTTGAGGACAACTCACTGCTCCCACCTCATCCCCCCAGGAGAAGCAGGCTGTTGCTGTAACTGGCTACTCAGCCATCTTTCCTTACATATGTTGCAGGAACGTGCCTGCCTCAATCTCCAGGTGCTTTTGAGAGTCACACATCCCAGTCGGCCACACATACTCCCTCTACCTGATTCCAGTGAATGATCCAAGAATGTGCTATGAGACACCTCTGAGGGGACTCCTGATCTGGCACTACCTCCTCCTCTTCAGCGTCCAGGGGAAGGAAGACCAGGGTCTCCCAAACCCTCTGCTGCCAGGCAGAGTGCAGTAAAAACAGCTTTGTTCTTAGATAATTTTCAAATTGAAATATCACTAAGAGATGCTATTTTTAGCACAGCTAACCAAACAGACCAATACAATTTAAGGAAACAAAAGCAGAGTACGCCTGTACTGAGTTTTCTTGGTGCAGCTGGCTCGTGACCTGTGTAAACTCCAAGTTTTTGTCTCAAGAGCACTGAAATCAGAACATAAGAACTCCTAGATGATATCTTAACTATTTCGACTAGACTTAAAGATTTCCCAAAGTTAAGAAACAGCTTCTGATACCAGCTTTCATCCATTCATCAAACTTTTTTTTTTTTTTTTTTTTTTGAGACAATCTCGCTCTCTCGCCCAGGCTGGGGTGCAGTGGCGCAATCTCGGCTCACTGCAACCTCCGCCTCCCAAGTTCAAGCGATTCTCCTGCCTCAGCCTCCCGAGTAGCTGGGACTACAGGCGCATGCCATCACACCTGGCTAATTTTTTGCATTTTTAGTAGAGACAGGATTTCACCATGTTAACCAGGATGGTCTTGATCTCCTGACCTTGTGATCTGCCCGCCTCTGCCCCCCAAAGTGCTGGGATTACAGGCGTGGGCCACCGTGCCTGGCCTCATTCATCAAACATTTATTGGGCATACTGAACTAGGGATACAGAGAGGGAGACAGTTTCTGCCTTCATGAAACTCAGTCTTTAATGGAAAAGACTAGTGAAGACAGACAGGACTACAAAACAGTGTGAGAGTAAGAGTAAAGCACATAGTATTATGTGAACAGAAAGCTGGAGCAGTAAATCAACACTGAAGGGTAAAGGGTGATTCTGAAACATAATTCTCAGGTCATACCTGAGCTGGCTCCTAAAGGAAGACGAGGAAGTAATCAGACAATAAAGAGGGAGTTGGGCAGGGGAAGTGTGTGCAAAGGCATAAAGACTGAGCCAGGCACAGCAGGACACACCTGTAATCCCAGCACTTTGGGAGGCTGATGCAAGAAGATTGCCTGAGGCCAGGAGTTCAAGGCCAGCCTGGGCAACATGGCAAAAGCCCATCGCTACAAAAAAAAAAAAAAAAAAGCTGGGTGTGGTGGTGCGCGCCTGTAGTCCCAACTACTCAGGAGGCTGAGACAAGAGAATCACCTGAGCCCAGGAAGTTGTGGCTGCAGTGAGCCATGATCACGCCACTGCACTCCAGCCCAGGTGACAGAGTGAGAGAATATGTCTCAAAAAAAGAAAAAGAAAAAAAGACCTAAGTTTCAGATAGCACTTTAAAAAAATTTATATAATCTTTTTTTTTTTTTTTAAAGAGATGAGGTCTCACTCTGTCACCCAGGCTCACTGCAGCATCCAAATCCTGGGCTCAAGCAATCCTACTGCCTCAGCTTCCCCAGTAGCTAAGACCTACAGGCCCAAATCATCGTGACGCAGCTAACTTTTTTATTTTTATTTTTGGTAGAGATAGAGTCTCACTTTGTTGACCAGGTTGGTCTCGAACTTCTGACTTCAAAGGATCCTCCAGTCTCAGCCTCCTAAAGTGAAGATTACAGGCAAGGTGTGGTAGCTCACGCCTGTAATCCCAGCACTTTGGGAGGCCGAGGTGGGCGGATCACAAGGTCAGAAGATCAAGATCAGCCTGGCCAACATGGTAAAACCCCGTCTCTACTAAAAATAGAAAAATTAGCCAGGTGTGATGGTGTGGGCCTGCAATCCCAGCTACTCAGGGTGCTGAGGCAGGAGAATTGCTTGAACCCAGGAAGCAGGGGTTGCAGTGAGCCAAGATCACATCACTGCACTCCAGCTTAGGTGACAGAGTGAGACTCGGTCTCAAAAAAAAAGAAAGAAAATGATGAGGGATGGGGCTGGAGAGATAAGCAGGGACTGGATCATGAAGGGCTTTAAAGGCCATGCTGAGTAACGTGATCAGGTATGTGCTTTAGAAGTTTCAGGAGTAAATTAGAAAGGGGAAAGACTGGAGGCACAGAGACTGCTTAGGAGGTATAGTAATACAGGTGAGAAATCGCAAGTTCTCAACTAGAAGTGGAGATAGAAGAGGGCAGATTTGAAACATCAAAATGGTAGAATCCACAGGATTTAATGAGTGCTTAAATGTAGGCAGAAGAGAAGAATAATCAAAGATGATTCCCAGGTTTCTGGCCTAGGGCTGGGTGGCATTTCTTCAGGAAGAAAATACAAGAGGAACAGATCTGAGGGTGAATATGTATGTTTGTTTGTTTGTTGTTGTTGTTGTCTGAGACGGAGTCTCACTCTGTCGCCCGGGCTGGAGTGCAGTGGCACGATCTCGGCTCACTGCAAGCTCTGCCTCCCGGGTTCACACCATTCTCCTGCCTCAGCCTCCCGAGTAGCTGGGACTACAGGCGCCCGCCACTACACCCAGCTAATTTTTTGTATTTTTAGTAGAGACGGGGTTTCACCATGTTGGCCAGAATGGTCTCAATCTCTTGACCTCATGATCCACCCACCTCGGCCTCCCAAAGTGCTGGGATTACAGGCATGAGCCACCGCACCTGGCCCGAACATGTTTGTTTTTATTATTACTGTTGTTTTTAGAAACAGTCTCACTCTACCACTCAGACTAGAGTGCAGTGGCATGATCATGGCTCACTGCAGCCTCCATCTCCTGGGCTCAAGAGATCCTCCCACCTCAACCTCCCAAGTAGCTAGAACTACAGGTGTGCATCACCATGCCTGGCTAATTTTTAAAGTTTTTTTGTAGAGACGAGGTCTCGCTATGTTACCCAGGCTGGTCTCGAACTCCTGACCTCAAGCAGTCCTCCCACCTCAGCCTCCCAAAGTACTGAGATGACAGGCATGAGCCACTGTGCCTGGCCCCTCAGTCTTAGAAAAGGACCTATGGCAATGTTCTCTTGTCCAGCCTTTGGATGTTGATGATGTAGAAGGATGAGAAGCTAGAATAATCTGGAGACCATAAAGAGAGGGAGACAGACATTAAAAACTCCAGGATGTCAGAGCAGAAAAATGGGAAAAACTCAGCTGGGTCCTTAATTACAGTATCAAGCTGGTAAATTAAACTTTTTCTTTTTTAGAGATGGGGTCCCACTATGTTGCCCACGATGAAATACAATGGCTATTCACAGGTGCCCTCATGGTGCGCTACAGCCTCAAATTCTTGGGCTCACGCAATCCTGAGTAACTGGGACTATAGGCATGCACCACCACGCCTGGCATCTTTCGTTTTCTGAGATGGGTCTTGCTCTGTCACCCAAGCTGGAGTGCAGTGGCGTGATCGTGGCTCACTGCAGCCTCCACCTCCCAGGCTCGAGCAATCCTCCCACTTCAGCCTCTGGAGTAGCTGGGACTACAGGCATGCACCACCACGCCTGGCTAATTTTTGTTTAACTGAAGTTTCGCCATGTTGCCCAGGCTAGTCTCAAACTCCTGGGCTCAAGTGATCCGCCCACCTCGGCCTCCCAAAATTCTGGGATTGCAGGCATGAGCCACTGTACCCGACTGGCTTCTTTTTTTTTAAATCATAGTAAAATATACACAAAATTTACCATTCAAACCATTTTTTAAGTATACAATTCAGTAGCGTTAAGTACATTCACACTGTAGTGTAACTATCACAACTATTCATCACCTGAACTTTTTAATCTTCCCAAACTGAAACTGTACCTGTTAAACAGAGGATCCCCAATCCCCCTGTCCCTCCAGCCCCTGGCAACCACCATTCTCCTGTCTCTATGAATTTGTTACTCTAGGTACTTCATAGAAGTAGAATTGTACAATATGTGTTCTTCTGTGTCTGCCTTTTTGTTTTTTTTTTGAGACGGAGTTTTTGCTCTTGTTGCCCAGGCTAGAGTGCAATGGCGCAATCTCGGCTCACTGCAACCTCCATCTCCTGGGTTCAAGCGATTCTCCTGCCTCAGCCTCTCAAGTAGCTGGGCGATTACAGGCACCTGCCACCACGCCCGGCTAATTTTTTGTATTTAGTAGAGACAGGGTCTCACCATGTTGGTCAGGCTGGTCTCGAACTCCTGACCTCAAGTGATCCACCTGCCTCAGCCTCTCAAAGTGCTGGGATTACAGGCGTGAGCCACTGCACCCGGCCTATGTCTGCCTTTCTACTAGATGTCTTGCTATATGACTTAATAAATCCTCTCAGCCTTTTAGACACATGTGTGTTTTCTATTTTTGCAACTAATACATCCTAACTGATATATCTAGGGATAGTGTATACAGTGGGATAGAAGAAAAGGGCAAAGGCAGAAACCTGCCTGACATTTCAACATTTAAAGTAGTGGGAGCCAGGCGCGGTGGCTCATAGCTATAATCCCAGCACTTTGGGAGGCCAAGGTGGGCGGATCACCTGAGGTCAGGAGTTTGAGACCAGCCTGGCCAACATGGTGAGACCCCATCTCTATTAAAAATACAAAATTAGCTGGGCATGGTGGGGCATTCCTGTAATCCCGGCTACTCAGGAGGCAAGACTGGAGGACTGCTCGAAGCCAGGTGGTGGACGGAGGTTGCAGCGAGCTGAGATTGCACCATTGCACTCCAGCCTCAGTGACAAGAACGCAACTCCACCTCAAAAAAAAAAAAAACAAATAAATAAAAAATAAATAGGCCGGGCGCGGTGGCTCATGCCTATAATCCCAGCACGTTGGAAGGCCAAAGCGGGCGGGTCACCTGAGGTCGGGAGTTCGAGACCAGCCTAACCAACATGGAGAAACCCTGTCTCTACTAAAAGTACTAAATTAGCCAGGCGTGGTGGTGCATGCCTGTAATCCCAGCTACTCCATAAGCTGAGGCAGGAGAATGGTTTGAACCTGCGAGGTGGAGGCTGCTATGAGCCAAGATCGTGCCATTGCACTCCAGCCTGGGCAACAAGAGCGAAACTCTGTCTCAAAAAAAAATTAATTAAAATAAATAAATAAATAAATAAATAAATAAATAAATAAATAAAATAGCAGGCAGAAAAGCAGGCCAGGAAAGAATAAGAAGCTACCAGAGGGATAGAAGGGAAATCAAGAGAGCAAGACATCATAGACACCAATGGGGATAGAACATACAAAAGAAAAGAGGGAGGATCCAAAGCTAGAGTTTTGGTGTAAACTAAAACGTACCTAACTAAATAAGTTCCTATTAGCTCAATTAGCGGTGTTTAGGCTCAGGCCAGAATTGTTATGCCAGCTTCCCATCTAGGCAAAGAACAATCCTGGAAAAGACTCCAGGACACACAAACCTGAAGGACGCCACAGCTGTGAAGTGAAGAAGGATCCCGAACTGCCCTGTCTGATGGAGACCCAAAACGCCTGGGAAGGGTCTGGCTTTTACCATGGACAACCCTTAGCAAGTGAGTCAGAAAAGATGACAAGGTCTGTTTTAGAATCCTAGCCAGATAAAACAGTGACAAGATAAAAACTAGACTCATTTGTTTCTTTGGAACATTCTGTGGTACTGCCCTCTGCCCAAAAATTTCAGCTTGCCTTGTTCTTAGAATCTGACCAGCTTACAACCACTACAGCTCCTGATATTCTATGGCTGTACCAATCCAATGCCCACCTCTACAGTCTTGGATATCCAGAACACTATAAATTCCTAATCACAAAATCACTGAAAGTCCATCAATAGCCTAGACTCCTAATAATCTTCTGCGCCTAATCTGGTCCCATTGTGCAAGTCAAGATGGAGCTGACAGTAAACTGCTTAAACAGGAAGACATGATGTGGACAAGGCCAACCATTATACAGAGCAGCCTAAGGACACAGAGGAACAGAGAACTGCCTACTTAGGGAATAAGAGTTACCTGCGATCCCTCGGCATCCCAAACACACTTCTACTCTAGGACTTGCTGCAGTATTCACGTTTGTCTGTTTTGCTTTCCAGAGCTGGAACTGCCCAATGTGCCTCTAGTGCATTACAGGTCAGCTGGAGATACTGATCTATCAGCCACTGGATGGCTGGGCAGGGCTTGGGGTGGCTACAGCCCTTGGGCCAGCCATCTCAGATTTCAAGTCTCACTATTACCATTTTTTGTGTATACCATGATGAGAAAAAGGCTGGAAAGTACCTCACTAGACTGTGAGCTCTTTGCCAGCACAGACTATGCCTTATTCATATTTCACATCTCCAGCATCCAGCACCAACGACTGACCTATAGCTAGTGACTGACACGCGTGTTGAGAACGGTTCTACTGAGGGTGGCAAAACACTTGTGGGGTTGAAGAAGACTGTATTCTATAGGTGGTCACTGATCCTTTTCCCTGTATCTGACAAACTGAAGAAATGGTTTCCATGTCCTCAGAGCCCACAGGTTCTGCTTGAAGAGAGGAGAGATCATGTGAGGGGCTGTAATTATACCCCACCCCCATTTTCCACCACCAGTGGAGAGTAACTCCACTTTTGTCCATTTTATGTATTAGAATTCAAATAAAATTTTATTTAAGGTTTGACTATTTTTTTTTTTTTATAAAGGACATAAACCATTGCAACAGAGAGCAAATGCTCTCCTACATCTTAAGCTCATGCTGAAGTTTAAGCATTCATGCTTGACACTCCTGTGCATAAGCTAATAAAGGAAGGATTATGCCAGGCTTTCAGCAGTAATGGGAGAACTAAAAGGTACCAAGAGACCTGCCACACCCAGTCATCTCAACTTTCTTCAGGAATATGGTAATAATGGTGGATCTCTAACATTCTGAGCCATTTCCTTTCTGGTCCACATGGTGTGGCAGATCCTTTGCATAAGTCCATGGTAAAGCTCTAACACATTCATGAAATCCCTACTTTAGTCAGTTCTTTACCAGACTATAATATGAAACCTTCAAACATCTGTGGGACTCTTTCCAAACGCTCCTCATGTCTTTTCATTATCAAATAGTTTTATTAGCACTCTATCTATATTTGCAACAGATGTTCGAGTGAAGAAGGTACGGTAGACAGATAATTATACAGATATCACAATTTCTAGGCCATGATATTCTGAAACAGATACTCAAAAGCAGACATTTTTTATTAAGATTGGACTAAATGAAAAGAGTGGACTAAATGAAGATCCCCAAATACTGACTGAGACCTAAAATAAGGGCATCTAGGAATCTAAATCCCTGACCTAGGTCATCAGGGTGCTCTTTTCTGGAAGAGTGAACCATTATCTCAGAGTCACACTGACTTTTCTAATATGAATACTATTCTTGTGCCCCCATATCTTCACCCTACATCCAAATTGATGGTTCAGGGCCCCTGCCTTGCTCCAGCTTCACCTCCCACTCAGGCAGCAGGAGCTGTCTCTGCGATGCTGATGCTGAAGCTGAAAAAAGATTTCGCTGCTTATAAGCCTACGACCAGCATAGAAACTCATGGTAACAATCATCCCTCTACACAAGCACCTCAGGCAGCAAGTTGTTCTTCTGTAAACCTCTTTTCCTCTAAGGCAGCCCTGAGTGTTCATATTATTAGGATTATGATAATGGATTATTAATAGCAGCTAACAGTTATTTGGTACTTACTATATGCTTTGTACAATACCAGGTGCTTTACATTTATCTCATTTAATTCTACTGACAACCAAAAAAATAATAATTCTCTTGAAAACCATATGTCATTACCTTCTTTACAGATGAAGAAAATAAAGAGAGAAGACAAGCAATTTTACAAGAAACATGCAACTGGTAATTAGCAGAAGCAGGATTTGAATCTAATTTTGTCTGATTCCAAGATCCACTCTTAATTACTATACCATTCTGCCTCTAAATTTACCTAAATAAAAATGGTGAGGAGAGTTCAGGCATGGTGGTTCATGCCTGTAATCTCAGCACTTTGGGAGGCCAAGGTGGGAGGATATATTGGAGCCAGGAGTTCGAGACCAGCCCTAGCAACACAGTGAGATCTCTACAAAAAGTAAAAAAAAAAATTCGCTGGGCATGGTGGCACACGCATGTGGTCCCAGCTACTTGGGAAGCTGAAGTACAGGATGGCTTGAGGCCAGCTCGAGGCTGCAGTGAGTTATGATCACACCACTGCCCTCCAGCCTGGGTGGATAAAAATAAAGGTATATAGGGAAGCAGATTCTACAATTTCCTTCAGTTACATACTCAACTTTAACCAACCTGGTTTTAAAGAAGTTCCTCCTTCTAACCAATAAATCCCACCCTCTATCCTGAGTCCACTTCCTCTTATTATGACTCTAGTGTAAAAGAGTAGGGTGAACACACACTACAATATGACTCTTTGTGCACTTAGTATTTCACTCACACTCTTTCCAGTCTGCTCCCCTTTATACTTGCATTCAGTATAATAATAGCAGCTACTATTCACTGGTACCAATTCTGTACCTGACACCACACATATACATATATTGGTCCCTCCTCCAAACTCTCCAGGATCCCAATTCATATATAACACTTTGAAAGACTTAGGTCTGATGGAGAGACCCCTTTGCCCACAATGGGGAAGCAGGAAATCTGGGACTGCAGATAATGACTCTGTGTTCTAGTAATATTTTTCTTTTTGGGTCTTAAGTTTCCATTATCTATGCCTATTCTGTGCCTCTTAGGAAGGCAGAGACACAAAAACTTCTTAATTACAAAGGCTAAGGGTCTTTGTACCCTTGCTAAGCTATTTCCAGGCACTTTTGCTGACAGCCAAGCCATCTCTTGCCCTTTCCTTAAACTACAGTTAGAAAGCTTGTTGAGTTCTATCCATTTACATTCTAAATTCATTATGGGTACCTACTGTTTGCATGGGCATTGTGGAAGAGGAGATGAAATCCAGTTCCTGCAGTCGAAAAGCGTCTAGTCTCTTTGGAAAAGCAAGATAGACAACTATAAAAATTCTAACTATGCAAGGTAATAATTCTATGCTGGGAAACAGGACGCATGTGAATATGTGATACATGGGAGCCTTTCCTGGCTGAATCCAAGGTCAATCATTCATTCGGTGAAAAAGCTGAACCTTAATGGATTAGTTTCTTTCTTAGAATGAACTTTTACAGACATGTTTTTCAAACTCAAGTCCAATGGGCTATGATAATCCACTGTCCCATAACACTGTCCCATGTCCCAAGTCACGGCAAGTGGAGACACCTACTCCAACAACAAGCCCAAGACAAAATGGCAGCAAAGACTGTTACTACCTACCTGATTGAGGACAGGGAAGGAGGTATGCAGCGACTAGACTCTGTCCTGTTGCACTGACCCAAGCAATCAGACTCTTGCAGCAGATCTCCTCCCAATAAAACTTTCATGCCATAGACCAGGGGTGACCCAATCCAACAACAGCAGAGACAGGTTTTAGGTTACATTTCTCCCTCACCGGGACGGCCTTACTATTTCTTTTCACTCCTGACCACATACCACAATCCTCCACCTCCACCACCACATTCCTCCTGGCCTGGAAAGATGGAGACCCGCCTTAATGCAATCAAGACGGGAATTCCCCCAAAATAACAGCTACCACTTTGCTAATCAAGTGGCCCGTTTTAACAGGGAACTCCACCTCCCCAACTCCCGCCCCTTCCCTCAAACGATTCGCGTAAGCAATGGCTCCATTTTCTGTTCCGGGAATCCTGGTACTTCCTAAAGAAAGAAAGCGGATTGGAAGACACAAACTGAGGGCCAGTGACAAGATGCTCCCTCCTCCTGTGAGACCGCCCCCGCTCCGCCTGGGGAGGAAGGCCCCACCTCTCTTCTCCCAGGAAGATCAGATCCCCCTCCCCCTTCTCCTGCCTCCTCTCCACCCTCTCCCCACTTGCTGCCCTCTTCCCAATCTGCGGTTCCCTAGACTCGAAAGCGCAACCTCTACCACAATAGCGCCCATGTGGTGCCCCAGCAGCCTGCCCTGTTGGCTAACCCCCAACCCCTCTACGCACCCCTGCCCTATGATGGGGGAGGGGGTGTAACCACAGCAAGGCTTCTCTCCCGTCTCCTATTGCTAAGGTGGGGGAGGGAGAGGGAGTAGAAGAAAGCAGCATTCCCTAGCCCTTTAACAGAAAAGATACAAACAGCCATCACCGCCCCCGCATCACCTCTCCTCGGACGGTTTTCCTCTCCCTCAACAGCACACCTCCTGCAGGCGACAACCTAACTGCAGCCCAGGTCGCCCCCTTGAGCGAGGCGGAGGACAAATCCGTGTGCGCCCCCCACCCCCACCCCAGCTCTGCGTCCTTCAAATGCGGGGGCAGGCGTGAAGCTGGCCCGACGCCCCCTCTCTGAGCTCTCGGGTGGGAAGGATCCCACCGCCCCACGCCAAGCAGTGCCGGGCGGGGCCCGGGAGGCGCTCTATCTCCTCAGCCCTCACCCTGACCGAGCCTCTTCTCTACCGGGACCCGCCTTCCCTTCCCAGCCTCTCACCTGTTCCTGCTATCAGCTGCGCCGCTGCGGCCGCCGCCTCTGCCCCGCAGGTTCCGCTCCGCTCCCTCTGGCTCCCCAAGCCGACTTCAGCCCGGCTGCTGCCCTGGCCCACTCCCCGGCTCCCTCCTTCCTTCCCACCACCTAGCACCGGAAGCCGCGACGGCGACTGGAGCTGTGCAGCGTACCCCCACCCCCAGCCCGGGATACTTCCCACCTCCCCGATCGCGCGAGAGCTGCGCGGTAGGTAGCGGCAGTTCTCGCGAGACCCATCACCATGGCAGCGGCTGCAGCACCGGCAGCCGGGCGCTGGAGCTGGAGTCAGGGCGGGGGCAGGTGTGGGGGCTGTGGGCGGCGGAGGCGGGAGCCGGGAATGGGGATGAGACAGTGAGGACTGAGGTGAGAATCCCAAGCTCCAGGGTTGTGCCTGGAATTTAAGGACTGAGGCGGCAAGTTGGCTGCGTAGGAGACGGGCTGGGCTGAGGGGCCCAGGGGCTCCTTGGGCAAAGCCAGCATCGGGATATGGGTGAACAGTCGTTGCTGTGGCATGCCTTACCCAGCCAGACTTCATCTTTATTTCTTAATCTGGGCTAGCTGCAATCCCCTGAAAGCCCTCACCGCACCATTGTTGTTGCTCACTATTACTGAGACTAGATTACTGTGGGGTCTGAATCAAGAGATCCTTTCCCATAAGGAAGAGGAAGGAGAGTGATGAACTTAAGAGGCTAAAGGAAAACAGCTGGACTCTGAGCCAGTTAAGTTGGAACTTGAAAGACGGAGAGTGGAAACCTAATATTCAGAAGTGTGGTTTGAGGAAGTGTGCCTAGATGAGTAGGGATTTTAGTATCCCAAGGAAAGGTGAAGGACTTTGCACCCATATTTCTTGCTTCCTACCCACTCCTACTTCCCTCACACTCCGTTTTGCACCTGGTCTAGACATGCAGAACTGCCTTGAAACAAAAATAGCTGTGATAGAAGGGCACTAGTAATGCTAAGAACAGAAGGTTCCTTTTTTTTTTTTTTTTTTTTTTTTTTGAGACAAGAGTCTCACTGTCGCCCAGGCTGGAGTGCAATGGCACCATCTTGGCTCACTGCAACCTCTGCCTCCCGGGTTCAAGCGATTCTCCTGCCTCAGCCTCCTGAGTAGCTGGGATTACAGGCGTGAGCCACCGCGCCCGGCCAACAGAAGGTTCTCTAAGTGCCCTGTCTCCTCATTTACAGCAGTATAAGGGAACGAACACATGGCTCTTCCCTAAGGCTTGAGCCAAAATTGTTGCTCTTATGAATGTATTGCCTTGGTTGGTTTTGTTTGTTTGTTTTCTTGCTTCCAAGAAGAACTAAGCTGGGGCCAGGCCCTGTGTTCACACTTGTAATCCCAGCACTTTGGCAGGCTGAAGTGGGCCGATCACTTAAGGTCAGGAGTTTGAGACCATCCTGGCCAATATGGTGAAACCCTGTCTCTACCAGAAAATACAAAAATTAGCCAGGCATGGTGGCACATACCTGTAATCCCAGCTACTTGAACTGAGGCCAGAGAATCGCTTGAACCTGGGAGGCGGAAGTTGCAGTGAGCCAAGATCGTACCACTGCACTCCAGCCTGGGCGACAGAGCAAGACTCTGTCTCAAAGAAAAAAAAAAAAAGCTGATAGGTGCCATATATGTCGATCTCCTTGTCCTCATCAATCCCTGGTGTATGCACTTACAGTCCCTTAACCCAGTCTGTTTTCTGTCTTATGTTAACCTGATAACATGACCCTAGAATGTCAAGCTAAGGGGACCTTAATTTAAGATGGTAAGGGATGAGATGGATGACAAGGAACCTGTTTATAACAAGGAATTATATCTGTCCTGGGCACTGCTATTAAGGGCTGCTGCCCTGCTAATCTCTGTGGGTTGTTTTTTGTTTTTGTGTGTTTTTTGTTTGTTTGTTTGTTTGTTTGTTTTTGAGATGGAGTCTCGCTCTGTCACCCAGGCTGGAGTGCAGTGGTGCAATCTCAGCTCACTGCAACCTCCGCCTCCCAGGTTCAAGCGATTCTCCTGCCTCAGCCTCCCGAGTAGCTGGGACTACAGGCGTGTGCCACCATGCCCGGCCAATTTTTTGTTTTTTTAGTAGAGACAGGGTTTCACTGTGTTAGCCAGGATGATCTCAATCTCCTGACCTCGTGATCTGCCTGCCTCGGCCTCCCAAAGTGCTGGGATTACAGGCGTGAGCCACATCTCTGTGTTTTTTTTAAGATACGGGGTCTCACTATGTTGCCCAGGCTGGAGTGCAGTGGCTATTCACAGGAGCGATCATAGCACACTTCAGTCTTGAATTCCTGGGTTCAAGTGATCCTCCTGTCTCAGCCTCCTGAATAGCTGGGATTATAGACATGTGCCACTGTGCTGGGTAGTTCTGTCGGGTGTGTTTTTGTTGGTGGTTTTGTTTGTTTGTTTCTTGCTTTTTTTTTTTTTTTTCTGTTTTTGAAACTGGATCTTGGCCGGGCGCGGTGGCTCAAGCCTGTAATCCTAGCACTTTGGGAGGCCGAGGCAGGCGGATCACGAGTCACGAGGTCAGGAGATCGAGACCATCCTGGCTAACACGGTGAAACCCCGTCTCTACTAAAAATACAAAAAATTAGGCAGGCGTGGTGGCAGGCGCCTATAGTCCCAACTACTCCTGAGGCTGAGTCAGGAGAATGGCGTGAACCCGGGAGTTGGAGCTTGCAGTGAGCCGAGATCGCGCCACTGCACTCCAGCCGGGGCGATAGAGCAAGACTCCGTCTCAAAAAAAAGAAAAGAAAAAGAAACTGGGTCTTGCTGTGTTGCTGAGGCTGGAGTGCAGTGGCACAATCGGCTCACTGCAGCCTCAACCTCCTGGGCTCAAGTGATCCTTACCACCTCAGCCTCCCAAGTAGCTGGGACTACAGGTGCACGCCACCATGCCTGGCTAATTTTTTTTTTTTTTTTTGAGACAGTTTCGCTCTTGTTGCCCAGGCTTGAGTGCAATGGCACAATCTCCGCTCACTGCAACCTCTGCCTCCTGTGTTCAGGTGACTCTCCTGTCTTAGCCTCCCAAGTAGCTGGGATTATAGGCATGTGCCACCACGCCTGGCTAATTTTTATATTTTTAGTAGAGACAGGGTTTCACTGTGTTGGTCAGGCTGGTCTTGAACTCCTGACCTCAGGTGATCCACCTGCCTCAGCCTCCCAAAGTGCTGGGATTACAGGCGTGAGCCACCATGCCCAGTCACCCACCTAATTTTTATGCTATTTGTAGAGACAGGGTTTTGCCATGTTGCCCAGGCCAAACTCTTGAGCTCAAGCAGTCCTCCCATCTAGGCCTCCCAAAGTGTTGGGATTACAGGCATGAGCCACCGCGCCTAGCCCAGCTCTGTGTTTTTAAGGGCAAAAGACACCTCCAGTATTTTGTTGTTGTTGTTCATGTCAAATGGATAGTGTGCCAATGTAACAAGGTTTGAGGGTGGCACATCTCACATGTGTGTAAGTACCCAGTCATTATGCTTATGAACTACAAAAGGATCTTCCTCCAGTCTTACTACTCCTAGAGTGGGTTTTTTGATATTTCCATGTGATTACTCTTTCATTTATTTCTCTAGAAATTTCTAGTAACACTCCACCAGGTTATCCCACCATGCTGTCCACCAAAACTATGATTTATAAAACCTCCCTAGTGCCCTTACCATGTGCACATGCCTGTGGAACTCAGACAAGGAGGTGGAACCTGTTGATATTCCTGCCCAGTGCTTCAGATCTTCTCAAGGTTTTATCCCCAGTGCAATAGAAAGATGGAAATGGTGACAGTCTAATGTAGTAAGCAGCAGGTACCATGGTATGTTAGTCAGGACTGATTAATGGGACTAGAGAATCTCCCAGTGCTTCTGTCCTTCACCTGTCTGGAGTCTGAAGAAGAAAACGTCTGTTGCAGCATCAGAGTGGGCTGCCCATGGAGCAAACAGGAGCAGAGATAGGAGGAGTGCTGCCCAGCTGGCAATTAGCTGGCCACTGCCCCTCCCTAACTTCCCAGCCACTTGGTAAAGGCCAGCAGGAGTAGAACTCATCTGGAGCTGAAGAGGGACAAGAGGCCCGCCTTACAGTTCATCAGCCTTTCTCCCTCCCTCTGGCTGCCATTGGAGCCTAGTAAAAGCTGAAATTGTAGCCACCAGCTCTGTGGGTTGCATACTCCAACCCTGTCACTGACCCCAGTGCATGTGCTAGGAGCAGGGATAGGGAGTGGCGAAGGGGTGTGTTGGCCTTGCTGACAAAATCCATTTGGAATTTGTCAAGGTTGTGGTTTGGGGCTTAAGTTTGCCACACAGTGTGTCTGATGAAAGAAGAGGGAACGCTAGAAAGGAAAGAGGGACCCAAAGTACAGAGGAAGGAAACAGGAAAAAGCTGAAATAATCATGCTGTGACTCTGTTAGAGATTCTCCTTCCTCGTCCTGAGTGTGAGAAGTTCTGATTATAAATATTCTTTATCATTATTCTCTTATATCCTATGCCCATTCTAAGTGCATCCCCTCTTCCTTCCACATACACTAGGTTCAGTAAGTGCCTGAAGTAAGGATGGGATTTCTCCTGTCTCCATCAAATTTCCAAACCCAGAATTCTCAATGCTCAAGTGGAAATCCAGGACATAAAAGGTGGCCATAAAGTTCTGCCCTAGAGCCCAGTGTGGTGACTCAAACCTGTAAATCCCAACACTCTGAGAGGCTGGGGCTGGAAGTTCACTTGAGTCAAGGAGTTCAGGGCTGCAGTGATCTTGCCACTGCACTCCAGCCTGAGTGACAGAGCAAGACACTGACTCTAAATTAAAAAAAAAAAAAAAAGTACTGGCTGAACACAGTGGCTCACACCTGTAATCCCAATACTTTGGGAGACCAAGGCAAGAGAATTGCTTGGGTCCAAGAGCTTGAGACCAGCCTGGGCAGCATAGCAAGACTCTGTCTCTCAAAAATAAGACAAAAAACAAACAAACAAAACTGTCCTATGGCCAGGCACAGTGGCTCATGCCTGTAACCGTAGCACTTTAGGAGGCAGAGGAGGGCAGATAGCTTGAGTCCAGGAGTTCAAGACCAGCCTGGACGACATAGCGAAACCCCATCTCTACTAAAAATACAAAAATTATCCGGGCCTGGTGGTGCACACCTGTATTCCCAGCTACTCAAGAGGTTGAGGCAGGACGATCGGTTGAGCCCAGGAGGTGGAGGTTGCAGTAAGCCGAGATCACACTACTGCACTCCAGCCTGGGTGACAGAAACCCTAAGACCCTGTCTCAAAAAACAAAAAAAAGTACTGCCCTAACCTAATACTCCTCAAAATGTCCTCACTACCTTGGTACTACTCTCATTTCATCTGATTTTGAGGATAGCAGAAGTGTCTATTGTCTAGAGAAGTGGAGAGAACTATTTCTACATTCTCTGGCCAAAGAAATAACCTGTTAGAGTCAGCATCTGGCAGCTGCATAAGTGTGCAGTCATTTGTGAAGTTCTAAATGTGTGATGCGTATTCCTTGTCTGCATTGAATCTTAGAAAGATAACAGCTTAGGCCAGGCTTGGTGGCTGATGCCTGTAATCCCAGCACTTTGGGAGGCCAAGGCGGATGGATTACCTGAGGTCAGGAGTTCAAGACCAGCCTGGCCAACATGGCGAAACCCTATCTCTATAAAAAATACAAAAATTAGCTGGGCATGGTGGCCAGCACCTGTAATCCCAGCTACTTGGGAGGCTGAGGCAGGAGAATCGCTTGAACCTGGGAGGCAGAAGTTGCATTGAGCCAAGATTGAGCCATTGCACTCAGCCTGGAAGACAGAGCAAGACATTGTATGAAAAAAAAAAAGAAAGAAAGAAAAGAAGAAGGAAAGGAAAGGAAGAAAGAAAGAAAGAGAAAGAAAGAAAGGAAATAGAAAAGAAAGAAAAAGAAAGGAAGAAAGGAAGAAAACAGTGTATGTATGTATGTATGTATGTATGTATGTATGTATTGAGACGGAGTCTTACTCTGTCACCCAGGCTGGAGTGCAGTGGCACAACCTTGGCTCACTACAAGCTCCGCCTGCCGGGTTCACGCCATTCTCCTGCCTCAGCCTCCCAAGTAGCTGGGACCGCAGGCGCCCGCCACCATGCCCGGCTAATTTTTTTTTTGTATTTTTAGTAGAGACGGGGTTTCACCATGTTAACCAGGATGGTCTTGATCTCCTGACCTCGTGATCTGCCCATCTTGGCCTCCCAAAGTGCTGGGATTACAAGCGTGAGCCACCGCGCCCAGCCCAGTAAGAGTTTATTTTCAAAGATGTTGGGCTAGGGCCAGGCACAGTGGCTCATGCCTGTAATCCTAGAACTTTGGGAGACTGAGGCGGGTGGATCACCTGAGGTCAGGAGTTTGAGACCAGCCTGGCCAACATGGTGAAACCCCATCTCTACTAAAAATACAAAAATTAGCCAGGCGTGGTGGCACGCACCTGTAGTCCCAGCTACTTGGGAGGCTGAGGCAGGAGAATCGCTTGAATCAGAGAGGTGGAGGCTGCAGTGAGCCAAGATCACGCCATTGCACTGCAGCCTGGGCAACAAGAGTGAAACTCCATCTCAAAAATAAATAAATAAAAATAAATCCTGTTCTGTTGAGTTGATGTTATCTCTTAAAAGATAAAGGAATTATTTTACTAAGATGACATACAAAAGAGCTCTAAATGAGGAAGGTCATGGGAGGCTTAGACAGGCATATCGCTTAAGGTCAGGAGTTCTAGACCAGCCTGGGCAACATGGTGAAACCCTATCTCTACAAAAAAATACACACACAAAAAAAAATTAGCCAGGTGTGGTGGCATGTGTCTGTAGTCCCAGCTACTCTTGGGCCCAGACTTGAGCCCAAGAAGTGGAGTTTGCAGTGAGCCAAGATCACGTCACTGCACTCCAGCCAAGGCAACAGAGCGAGATCCTGTCTCAAAAAAAATAATAATAATAAATAGGCCGGGCACAGTGGCTCACGCCTGTAATCCCAGCACTTTGGGAGACCAAGGCGTGTGGATCACTTGAGGCAAGGAGTTCGAGACCAGCCTGGCCAACCAACATGGCGAAAACCCATCTCTACTAAAAATACAAAACTTAGCCAGGTATGGTAATGCATACCTGTAATCCCAGCTACTCGGGAGACTAAGGCACAAGGATGGCTTGAACCCAGGAGGAGGAGGTTGCAATGAGCCAAGATCTCACCACTGTACTCCAGCCTGGGTGACAAAGTGAGACCCTGTCTCAATCAAATAAATAAGGACAAAAAACATGCAAATAATTCCATGAGAGAACATGCTGGTTTTGCTAGTTTCCAGAGGGAAAAACTCCCATTTCAAGCATATGAATCTCTTTTATACATTTCCCATCAGTCTTGCATCTATATCCCAAGTTCACTCCTTTGGAACCAGAGAAAAAAGTACCTGTTCTTTTGGGTCCAAATTCAGTGTTGAGATACATTTAGGACTGAAAAACTCCAGAACAAAGGCAACCTCGTGGTCTAGAATGAGGGTCAATAAACTGCAGCTAGGGGACCAAATTTGGTCTTGCAGCCCATTTCTGTGAATGAAGTTTTACTGGACATGGCCACGCTCATTCGTTTATGTGTGGTCTATGGCTGCTGTTGATCTATAACAGCAGAGTTGAGTAATTGTGGCAGAGTTGAATAGTTGGGACAAAGACCACAAGTGTAATGTATTTACTATCCAGCCCTTTACAGAAAAAAAAACAAAAAAATTGCCAGCCCTTGTTCTAAGGCAGTGATCAAGGTGAAATCTGGAGTTGAGGCACATAGAGAGTCAATAGGGCCTACATCTGGAACTCTAGCCCTTCCCACCTAGGAGTCCTTCCTGGTTTTACAAAGGAAAAGTTGCCAACAAAGTCACTGAGATTCATTTCAAATCCTTTGCGGAACTCAGCAGGATATACATAAAGTCATTGAGTGTAGGAAGGTAGGAGAATTCACCTAGAAAAGAAGCTATGGACTGGGATCCCAAGTGTGGGTACATACATCACCATCTGCATCCACCAGTCCAGTAACTTAATTTATTTTAGTTTCAAACAGGAACCAAGAACAAGTCTCAGTATGATAAATTATCCATTCCCACCCTTCCTGCTGAAGAAGGAAAAAGAGGCTCCAAGAGTCATGGGAAAACCCCTTCCTTTGGAGGGTCCCCATTAACATCTGAATGGAAGGAGACAACTTCCCTAAGGGCCTGGACAGACAACTCTCTGAGGATTCAGGGGAGAGTGCCCCTCAGCACTCTGTCTCTTTCCCAAGAAAAACCTCTCTACCACTGTCTCCCATTATCCCACAAGAGGGAGCCCAGGCTGCAGTAAAGGAGTTTGGGGATAGTACATAGGAGTGGGTGATCTCTTTCTAGATACAGATCTTACGGCTCCAAACAGTGCCTGGGGTTATCCCTCAAGGGAGAGGAGTGGTGAAACTATAGGGACTCCCCAGCCAAAAGGAGTATGAATCAGGGTTAAAGGGGCTCTGGAGCTGAGAAGTGGGAGGAGCAATACAGTGCATTTCATCTCAGTCCATTCAGGTGTCTAAGGAGCAGAAGAGGGGTGGCAGCTTCCCCTCAAGACCCTCCAATTGTTGGGGAGAAGGCTACACATCCCAGAGTCCACCTGACCCCCACCACCCCTAAAGCTGTTTCCAGGTAGATACTTTAAGCTTCCAGGGACCAAGAGTGACCTTGGAAGGAAATCAGAGCAAAGGGCTGAAAAGGCGCCCCTCTCACACAGTCCTCTTCCCCAGCCCCAAGGTAAGGCTGACCCTCACTTACACACATTCACCCACTCTGTAACCTTGCACTCATCACACAGCACATAGCAGCACCAGTGGAAGCGGCAATGGCAGCGCTCAACTCGTGTCTGCCGGAGCACGTTGTGCCCACGGCCACAGCACAGGCTGCCACAGCCATCCAACAGGCGGCTGGTCTTGTTGCAGGCCCGGCCCCTTGTCCCTGGGGAGCCCATAGTGGGGTCTCGCTCACAGAAGTCAGGAGACTTCTCAAAGTAGACCAGCTCTCCTGAGAGGCGACGGGGACGGAGACGGGGCTGGAAGGCTCCAGAATTGCGGTTGTGGGTATCAATGAAGATGGCCCGGCCCAGCCGCTCCCTCAACGCCGCCCCCACTGCCCGGAACTCTGGGGCCGCCCTCCAGCATGTCTTGAACTGGCAGCTGCCTGACGTGCCATGACACTTGCATTTCCGCTTCAGGTTTTCAGTTACCACCTAGAGCATCAGGGGGAAAAGAGGTGAAGCGGAGGGCAGCAAATGGACAGAACACAGAGGCACAGGAGAGGGAAGGGAACAGAGAACACAGGGAGGGACAAATGGAGGCAAGAATAACATGGCATATCAGAACAGAAAGGACATTGTAGTTAGCTAATAGCCAACTTCCTCATTTTATGATGGCAGAATTGAAGACAGAGCAGTGTGATTTGTCCATCTTCCATCAACAGCTGGTAATAGAGCCAAGACTCAACTCAAGTTGTCCTGACTCCCAATCCAGTGCTCTTTCCATTGTAAGCACTTATAAAATTGGGAGTCTGGCCCACAGCACGCCTAAATTCTGTAGGGAAGGTAGCTGTAATAAGAGCTACTATGCAGTCAGCCAACGATGAGGCACTATGCTGGGTATACTATTTGCTAGCTCAGTCTGTTTTTTTTGTTTGTTTTTGTTTTTTGAGATGGAGCCTTGCTCTTGTCGCCCAGGCTGGAGTGCAGTGGCGCCATCTCGGCTCACTGCAACCTCCGCCTCCCAGGTTCAAGCGATTCTCCTGCCTCAGCCTACTGAGTAGCTGGGATTACAGGTGCAGGCCACCACACCTGGCTAATTTTTGTCTTTTTTTTTTTTTTTCTGAGAGGGAGTCTTGCTCTGTCGCCCAGGCTGGAGTGCAATGGCACGATCTAGGCTCACTGCAACCTCTGCCTCCCAGGTTCAAGCGATTCTCCTGCCTCAGTCTCCCCAGTAGCTGGGACTACAGGAGCCACCATGCCTGGCTAATTTTTTGTGTTTTTAATAGAGACAAGGTTTCCCATGTTAGCCAGGATGGTCTCGATCTCCTGACCTCTTGATCCACCCGCCTCGGCCTCCCAAAGTGCTGGGATTACAGGTGTGAGCCACTGCACCCGGCCTAATTTTTGTACTTTTAATAGAGATGGGGTTTCTCCACCTTGGCCAGGGTGGTCTCGGACTCTTGACCTCAGGTGATCTGCCTGCCTCAGCCTCCCAAAGTGCTGGGATTACAGACATGAGCCACCGCGCCCGGCCCAGTCTGTTTTTATATATATAATTTTTTTAAATATAGAGATGGGGTCTCACAACGTTGCTCAGGCTGTTCTTGAACTCCTGGCCTCAAGCAATCCTCCCCTCTCAGCCTCCAAAAGTGCTGAAATTATAGGCGTGAGCCACCACACTGGCCTGCTAGCTCAGTCTTAATAACACTGTAAGATAAGTATCATTAGGTTCTTTACAGATACAAAACTGAGGCTGGGTGACTTGCTGATGGTGAGTGTCAGTCACTCATCACACTTTATCCTATCATTTCCCTATGCCTCTCAAACTCTAACCAGGCCTCGAAAGCTGGGGAGACCCAGGACAAGATGTACACACATACCTGGCGCCCCACCCTGTTGTTGTGGATTCGCATTCGTGCCTGGATGTCCCGGGGAGCTTCCCTGGAATCCAAGAAATCCCGAGAGAACTTCTCTCCAAAGTCCATGTCATGGTTACAGCCACCCCATTCCCATGTGTCCTGGGGGCCAGGGCTGGGGCTTGAGCCAGGGCCAGGGCTGGGCAGAGAGTAGGGGAAACTCTTGCCTCGGGACAGTGCCTGCAGCTGCAGCAGTTTGGCCCTCAGCCGATCCTGCTCACCACTGCCCTTCCAGCCACAGCCACAGCTCACCAGCTTGCCCAGGCTGCAGGCCGTGGCTACTGCGTGCATGACCCCAGCAGCCAGCATGGAGAAGGAAAAAGCACTTTCTCGGAAACCTGGGGATGAGAAGGGTGTGATGGTGGAGGTAAGGTTGACAGGCAGCTGAGAGTGTGGAGGCAGAAAGAAATAAACAGCCCCCCTGCAACTCCAGAAATTCCTAACTGAATCCTGACCCTGCCATTCACCAGTTGAGTGATTTGGAGGAAAGTCATGGGACAAGGAAGGGTACAAAAAGCACAGAGCCTCAGATTCTTCATTTCTAAAGGGAGGCAGGAGACGATGGGTCAAGATGATCTCTGAGGCCCATTCTCATTCTGTAAGTCTGTGATTTTCAGGTGTAGATGAAAGAGCTAGCCCACAGGGAGAGACCCCTGGAGTCGGGAGATGACTAAGAGGGAGTCCCTGAGGTCTTTGAAGATGTGTACAACCGAGTTCTACATCTGAAAGCCTTAGAAATTCCCCCAACCCTGCAGGGAGCTTGGGTGGGTGAGGTGGGAGCAGAGCCTTTGTGGTTCTGGTTTTTTTTTTTTTTTTTTAAATTCACTTCAGGGTTAATCAGTCTTTTAACCAACCTACCTACCACCATCCTAGCACCCCCAAAGCACTGGAGCTATGGAGCTGCCCTTCCGCTTCCCAAGATGTAGTTTTATATTTGCCCTTCAAGACTGCCCTTTTTATGTTTATCCTAACCTGCTATTACCCTATAAAACACTGAGAGGAGGAGAGAGGTGGGGGAGTGATTTTCCCTAAGGCCCTCTTAAAAGGTTGGCTTCTTTGTTATGTTTTGGGGGTCACAGAAGCTCAGGCTGCCAAGCCTTTCCCAGACTTAAATAAACATGCTCACCATTTGGGTGTCCAAGCCTTCCCCTACACCAGGCCCTGTAGGGAAGGAGGGGGACCCTCACTTCATTTTAGGCAGGGGCTCTCCGGAGCCCTGAGAAGACGAGAGACAGCACCCCCTTAGAGACCAGGCCTCTGCTACCCCAGGATCTAGGGCTCCTGGGCCAGCCTTCTGATCCCCCTAACTCCAACCCTCCAGGGGTGAAGCTGTTTGCACAAGTCTTGGGAATTCCCCTGCAGATGGCAGCTGCCTATTAACCCCATAGTCCCCAGAGCACTGCCCCCATCTCTGGGCTGAGCCCCCATGGGTCTTTACACCTCAGGGAGTGAACTCCAGTGGGAAACCAGGAGAGGCAGCCATGCCTCCCAGACCAGGCCAGCAGTGACCTGTTCTCTGCCTCTCCAGCCGTTCTTCACCTGCTCAGGTGAGCAACACCTGGAGCCACCACAGCACAGAGGAGGGGACTGGCTCCCCAGCTTCAAAGTCATCAGGGTCTTTGTTCCCAGCTTTGGCTCCTGGGAACCCCAGCAATTAGGGGAGCAGATTTAACCCTTAAACGGTTGGGGGCGTCACCCCACCCCCGCTGAGACACTGGGGACACCAGCCTGGGCTTGTCCAGCCAAGATGGGGGGAGAGAAAATGGTGGAGGGAATAGGGGGGCGTTTGAAGCTTCCAGGACTGGGGGCATCTCTTGTTCACAGGTGCAACCCAGATTAAGCTGAGCGAAGGCAGGAAAGGGGGGCCCTAGGGTAGGAGAGCAGGGACCCAGCTGCCTCGCTGGCAGCACGCAGGTGGAAGTTAGGCGCGCAGGGGCCCAGACGAGTGGCCAGACCTGGCTCAGAGCGGCTCCGGGGGGGGCGGGGAATTCCAGGAGAGGCCCCTCCCGGAGCCGCGAAACCATCCCTTCCCGCCTCCGCGCGCCTCGCCCTGCCCCCCACCCCCTAGCCTCCGCGGCAGCGCCGACCCGCCCAGCCAGGCTCACCGCGCTTGAGGATGGCGCTGTGGTGCGGCAGGCGGCCGCCGCCCTCAAGCGCGGAGCAGTTCCAGCGCTGGTCGCGCAGCTGGTGCTGACACTCGTGGACCGCGATGTGCAGACCCTGAAGCGCGGACGCCGTCACGTCGGGGTTGCGCAGGCACAGGCCTAGCTGCCGCTTGCTCAGGCCGGACAGCGTCAAGCACACGGTGTTGGCCGTCAGCGGCGGCTCGCCAGGCAACTTCAGGCCCAGAATCTCATTGCTTAGAGCCCTGGGAACCAAGAAGGCGTCTGGGGTCTGCGGTCCAGACCCCTCCAACTCTCCCCACCCCGGGTCGGTGTTTCTATGGCCTGGGAGACAAGGGGAACTGCTCACCGACTGCACAACGCCAGGAACAGGAGACCCGCGAGGCCCGAGGGCGGAGGCCGCGGCCGGGGCTCCTCCAGCATGTCGAAGCCCGGAGGCTCCGGTGGGCAGATCGATCAGGACCTGCGGGACGGGAGACTTGATGCGGGTTCAGGAATAGGGCGGCTCGCTTGGGGAACCAAGTGATGCCCTTCTTCGGGCTCCTAACCCACCGGTGCCACCCTACTGACCCTTCTCATTCCTCCTCAAACAAAACAAGAAGAAACACCCCTTGATTCCCAGAGTCCCTGAGGCTTGGAGGTCTTAAAGAAGAAGAGTCAAGGCGTTGTCCCAGCTCAGGACTCAAGCGAGCACCCCTGGAACCTTGCCCAATCAGACACAACACCCGGCACACAGACACATACTCACTTGCAAACTCAGACACACAGACTCACAAACACTTGCTCCACAACCTCGCCTACTGCTCCCTTTTCCAGGGCCCCACGACTAGCTTCCCCGCCCTCACAGGGCTAGGGAGAGGGATAGGGAGGAGGTTCCCCACCACCTAAGGGGGTGTCACCTCCAGGTGTCATCAAGGGCAAGTAGGCTCCATGAGAAAGGTCTAAGAATGAGTTCCCCACTCACACTGCCCCCTCCCTGAGCAGCAAGGAAAGAGGAGAGGCTCCAGGTGCAGGAAAGATGGGGAGGAGAGCCTGGCTCCGTCCTAAAAGGGACCGTGGCACAGACTGAGTCCTCTTCCCTATCCCCCACCTTGCCTAACTACAAGCTCCCCTCCTCCATAGTCGCCCGTCTGGTCCTCACCCCTTGGCTCTCACATTCATTGCATTCTAAATCTGGGGGCACTCCTTTATTCTCTGTGTCTTTATCTCTAGCAATATCTCTGGCTCTCTATGCGTCTCTGTGCTTCTGTGGGTGGATGCGTGTCTGTCTGTCTGTCTGACTACACACGTGCCTGTCTCTTCCTCGTGTGCACGTCCCTGCCCTCCCTGCTTTCCCAGGTCTAATTACCTCCAGTGGTTTGGGTGCGGGGTCCGAGACAGGCACGGTTGGGTTGCCTGGGCTTCACTATTGCTGCTTAAACCGTGGGGAGACTGCGTTGGGTTCTGTCCCCTTGTCAGAGCCGCATTCTTCCAGGGCCGGGCCACTCCTCTTCACCGCTTCCCCAGCGCCGCCGCGGCCGCCAGGAGGAAGGGAGGGAGGAAGGGAGGGAGTGATCGAGAGAGCTAGCAAGCCGGCGAGGAAAGGACTGGGGGCTCTGGCTTTGCTCTCACCGAGCTCAGGGTGGCTCTGCCGGGCTGACGGAGCTGCAGCCCCTCCCCGAGCCTGGGGCTTCCCCACCCTACCCTCCACTCCCAGCCTTGACCAGGCGAATGCAGCCTCCCCCTCCTCCCAGCGCGCGCGCGCCCGGGCGCGCGCGCGCGCACACACACACACACACACCCTCTCCCCCGACGCCTGGGTTCAGGCTTGGCCCCACTGAAGAAGGAGGTGGCCAGAGTTCCTCTCACCTGATCTGGGGTCGCCAAGGCTGCAGGGAGGGTGTAGTAACCTTCCTAGGGAGCCAGAATGGGGCCCAAATGGCCACATCTTTCATCACTTCTCTTTGCGTCAGTTTCTCCACCAAGATCAGGGTGGCTGGAAGGTGCCTTTGAGAAGATGAGGATGGAGCCAGACAGTCTTTGGGCTTCTCGGTGTGGGACAGTCACATGTGGCACCCACAGCCTGAGCGCACCCGGGGTACTCAGAGCGGGCAGGAGAAGCACAGGTCTGGGCAGCTTGGTTCCCACCCTCCTCCAAGCCCTGCGCCTGCCCCTTTGGAGGGGACAGCTTTGGCCTCAGAGTTTGGCCCTAGCAGAGGTTCAGGTAGCACCAAAGATTGTCAGCCTGCCCCGATGCTTCCTTGCCTGGCAGGGATGCTTGCCAACAGAGGTATCCTACCCTTCTCGGGATTCCCCCGGTCTGCACTTTGGGTGGCCTGGATTCCTGCTCCAAGCTGTAGACTTGCTTCTTATGGGATGAGGAGGGCCTTGGGATCCAAAATTGAGCCAAGCCCAAGGGCAGCCGGGAAAGAGCCTGGTCTTGGGGTGCACAGGCAAAGGCAAACCGCCTTAGGGAGACCCAGTGGCAGCGAATGGGTTAGGCGCCACCGTGCTCCCGCCTGACTCACCCTCGAAGCTCTAACCACTGTGGGCTATTTTTGCCAGAGAGGGGCCCCAGGCTTTCCAGCCGCCCCCCGCCCCTGCCAGACCGCAGCCCAAGGCACGGCTGGCCCCACGCGCCCCAGGCACATTGACTCAGACTGCCCCCAAGCAAGCAGAGGAACAGGGATGATACCCACAACCACAGTCACCTCTTCCTTGGTGGTGGCGTTGCAGCTCTGCTGGGCAGCCAGCCTCCAGTCTGTGCTGCTGGAGGTCCTGCCCGTGCTGCAGGGGTCACTGTTGGATAGCGGGCACAGCAGTCTGAGACAGGAGATCGAGCAAACTTACATCTGTTGGGATATTTACAGATCACCTTTACGTGCCAGGCTGTGAGCAGTCGGGAGGTGAAAGTGCCATGGTCCCTGACACTGGACAGCCTGGACCAGACTGCTTTTCTCTGATTCCCTACCTCTGGGATGGGTAAGAGGGAGCACTAGAGTTCCTGACCCTCCTTCCCATTTAGAGGACAAGAGCCAAACCATGTGTGGTTTTGGAGGTCACCAGAATCTCCAAGCCCCATCTCATAGTTTTCATCCTTACACCTGGATTCATGATCCCCGCCAGTGTCCTTATCCTTTTTCTTGCAGTCAGCCTGGGATTCCTGCCAGGTCCTTGGAAGAGGGGAATGAGGTTGCCTAAGCCTCTCTTCTCCATGGGGACCTCATGGACATTTGTATTTCTCCATGTGTCTCTGGGTCCCCCTTAGGTTTGGGATTATTTTTTGCCTTCTGGTTCTACCCTTGTCAGGCTCCAGCATACAGCCAGGTGCCAAGAAGGGGCGAGGGGCAGAACTACTACAATAGGTTTCAACTTCCTGGTGACCCTAGGTCTCCCCAAGCAGGACTGTTCCAAATCCAAGGACCCAGAGTCCTGCTCCTTCTCTCTACTGAAGCCCAACTCTGGGACAAGAGGCCACAGGCCGGCAGACTGGGTGGCCTGAGCTGGCCCGCAGTGCCCTCAGCCCGACCGGCTGGCCTGAGCACTGACCCGCAGGCGGCTAGAGGGCGGTGGGACAGGCGGGGCCTGGAGAGGGCTGTGGGTGCACACCCATTGCCTAATACCCCAAGCACGCGGCCAGCTCCAAGAAAGGGGAGGGACGGGAACCAGAGAGACCTTGACGTGGGTCAGGGCCAATGACAGGAGGGGGAAAGTGGGGGGCTTTCATCACTGCAGGGAGGGACTAGGAGCAAGCTGGTTCCCCTTCCCCTCAATGAGAAGAGTGGAGGGCTGCCCTTCCCATCCTAGGGATGGAGGGTGTAACGAGAGCAATGTGGGAAGAACACTGGGGCCCTGGAGGGCGGGGGTCAAAGAAAAGAGTGGGGGCCCCTGGAGATTGGGGGATGTCGAGCAACTGAGGCGGTGGCTAAAGCCTCAGAAGCCTCCTCCTCCTCCCCCCCCCCATGTTTGCCTTGGCCCGGGGTCCCGGGTGACTCATCTGTTGCTGAGCCGCTGATAGGGGAGGCCAGACCCGGGGAACCCAAATTATAGGCCCAGGAGGGATGGATGCGCCCGTGGCGGTGAGCTCAGCTGCGCTGCCCACCCTCCGCTTAATGCGCCTTCTGCTGCAGCACCGTAGGCCACCACCTGGAGGCACCAAAGGGTCTGCGGGCCGACTGTATACTGGACTCTCAGGAAGGCCCCACTTTCAGCAGTCCACTCCAACAAATCCATGGGATTACCTTAGACAGAATTTTGCCCCCTTCTGTACTCAGGCCTAATGGATGGGCTGTGCCTTCCCAGCCCAAGGGGGCAGTGCTGCCTGCAGGTGCTTCAAAGGAGGGTAGGCTCCTCTGCCCACAAACTCTAAACCCTGGAGCCCTGCTTCCTCCCCAGATCCCAAAGTCAAGGCAAAGCCCCTCTCCCCTCTAACATCTCACCTCTAACCCTATTCCAGGGGGGTGGTTTGCTACTGATTTTCAACTTCAAGCCTTTAAAGTCATCCACGGTCAAAACTGATACAGAGAAAAATGAAGCAGGGTAAAGGAGATTAGTAGTGGGATTCTATTTTATAAAGGGGGAGGGAAAACAAACTGAAGGAACAAATACTTGGAGAGATCTGAGGAAGAGCATTTTAGAAGACAGAAAAGCAGGTGCACAGACCCTTAGAAAGGAGCATGCTTGGTTCAAAGGATTAGAAAAGAGGCCAGTGGGGCTAGTGGGGAGAAATTCGCAAGGAAGAGAGTGGTAGGCAATGAAGCTGGAGGGCTAGGAAGGAGGCCCCTTTACTTTGAGTGACATGGGGTCTCGCTGGAAAATTTTGAGCAGAGAAATGAACTAATCAGACTTCTGTTTTAGGAAAGATGGCTCTGGGCTGGGCGCAGTGGCTCATGCCTGTAATCCCAGTACTTTGGGAGGCCGAGGTGGGCAGATCACGAGGTCAGGAGTTCGAGACCAGCCTGGCCAACATGGTGAAACCCCGCCTCTACTAAAAATACAAAAATTAGGTGGGAGTGTTGGTGGGCGCCTGTAATCCCAGCTACTCGGTACGCTGAGGCAGGAGAATCGCTTGAAACCGGAAGGTGGAGGTTACAGTGAGCCGAGATCATACCACTGCACTCCAGTCTGCACAACAAGAGCAAAACTCCGTCTCAAAAAAAAGAAAGAAAGAAAGAAAGAAATTGGCTCTAGTAATTAAATCAACCCTTTTGATTTTTGCAGTAAAATGGATCACTGAAATGGAGCAATAACGTGGGGTCTAATGAAGTTTTTGGGTTTTTCAGATGGGTACTATTGCAGCATGTCTGCATGCCTATGTGTATGTTCCAGGAGAGAGATAAGTGGATGATGCAGGAAAGAAAGAGGGGACAGTTGATATCATGATTATTTGATCTAAATAGAAAGTTGGGTGCTTGTTTTGACAGCACATATACTAAAATTGGAATGATACAGAGATTAGCATGGCCCCTGCACAAGGATGACATGCAAATTTGTGAAGCATTTCATATTTTAAAAAAAGAAAAGAAAAAGAAATGTCAGCCAGGTCATAAACAATGTGACCCAGATCTAGGGGCCTTACCCTCTTGCCCCCTACTCCTGGTGGGTGGAATGTTGGAACAAAGCACAGCGGCTCCTTTCCTCTCTTTCCACCTCTGCTTGACAACAGTCGTCAAAGACAGGGCTTCCATATTTTCCAGCCAGCCTCCCACCCTCACGGTGTTGTATCAATCCACCAGGCCAAAAGATGTGACCCAGGCCCCAGTGGGAAAAAACTCATAAGGGATAAAGGACAGGCTCCCCATGGTACATTGTCCATTTACTTGAGCTATCTATGCTGGGTGCTCTCTGCAGGGACTACTGGCTTTTGGATCTACGGAGGGTGCTGGACCACTACACCTTTTCCCTCCGGGGTGGATCCTTGGAAGGGCCAGATATACTAGGCTGGGCAAAAGGGAAGAAAAAAGGGAAAGAAGGACATTTCTTTCTAAAATAACTTTCATCAGGCTTCATTTGGGTTAATATGCATCTCATTTAAAACACAAGTGCCCAGGAATATTAATGAAACTTACCTGGCATTTATTCCTTAGAGTGATTTCCCTGCCTTAGAAGGGAATCCTAGTCATTTCTGGGACTTGAGACTTTAGGTTCAGGCCTGGGGAAATTTCTCAGTCAGAAGGCATCCTAAAAGACAAGGGAGATGAAAAAAATGAGAGCTAGAACTCAAAAGGGAGGCAGGAAGGCCCCCAAAATTATTTTTACCCATCAATTTTGAGAAGGGTTCCCAGCCTGTAATTGCTGCACACTGGCAAGCAGCTGGTAAGGTCGAAAGAGCATGGGCTTTGAGTCAAATTGGTCTGGGTTTTAATCTGGCTCTACCATTGATTCATTTATTAGACGTGGACCTTGGACAAGTGCCTGATCTATTTTTAATTCTGCAAAATGGGGAGAGAGAAGAGATCTTCCCTCCTTCCAGGGGCCATGTGTGTGGTGGTGGGGCATGATAACCAGGCTGGCAGTGCCCCCTATTCCCCATATAGGGAAAAGCAGCCACTTTTTTTTTTTTTTTCAGATGAAGTCTTGCTTTGTAGCCCAGACTGGAGTGCAATGGCGTGATCTCGGCTCACTGCAATCTCCACCTCCCGGGTTCAAGCCATTCTCCTGCCTCAGCCTCCTGAGTAGCTGGGACTACAGGTGTGCGCCACCACACTCAGCTAATTTTTGTATTTTTATTAGAGATGGGATTCCACTATGTTGGCCAGGATGGTCTCGATCTCCTGACCTCGTGATCCACCTGCCTCGGCCTCCCAAAGTGTGGGGATTATAGGCATGAGCCACCGCGCCCAGCCTGTCACTTCTTCAATAGGAGGCCTAAATGGCCTTGAAGCTGAGTAGGAGTCCCTGGGAGAGAAGAGAAAAGTGTACAATGGATGAGATGGTCACAGGCACTCTGGGTATCCCAGTGTGGTGGGAACTAGAGCTTTAGGGGAAGACAGAAACTTGGCAGAAACATCCAAAGAGAAGCAAACACATGGAGGCACAAGTTTCCTCATCTAGGTTCAATGCAGCCAGCAACCCTTGTCTTCCCAGTCCTCTCCATCACCATACATACAGTGGACATCTGCACTACTTCCCATCCTTTCTGAGCCTAGGCCTCAGAGACTTAGCCACTCCAGGCTGGGTTCACCTCAATACCATCTTGGTTGTAGGCTCAGCTCTCTCCCCCAATGACATGCACTGGTTGACACATACCACAGTGTGACACGCCATAGGATGCCACGAGGTACAAAGGGCAACAGAATGACGCATACACACATATTTAATCTTCCCATGCACATGCTCATCCACCCACTCCACACACAGTCCAGACACTCTGCATCCCTCAATCATGCTTCTGAGTCTCCTGTCGACAGTTGCCACCTCCTTCCTGACACACTGCCCCAGGCGGTGACTGTGACAAGGTGACTCCATGACCTTTTCTGACTTGAGCTAAATTCCAAAATTCTTTGGAAAGTTTCCTAACATCCTTCGTCAGAACAAGGAGTTTCTGCACGTACCAACACACAGGAGGATGCACCCTCAGAACACAGCACATTCTCACTCCCACCCATATTCACGTTGTTCCACTTCACACACACACACACACAGCCACTTGTGCGCTTCTTCTGGCGCACATGAGCAAACTGCCTGTTGCTTTAGGTTTCTCTCCACCGCTAGGCTCCTTTTGGTTAGCTCACCCCCACAACTCATCCCCGGGATTTCCCTGACCACAGCCGCACTCACGCCCCCGTCTCCCCTTTTTCCTTCTCTGTCCAGCCATCGGGGGTTCCTGGGCGGTTAAGCATCTCCCCGGAGTCGCTGCCCAGAACCACAGCTTTCCTTCCGACACTCAGGATGGGGGAGAGAGGGGACGTCGGAGGGGCCCGGGGTGACGTCGAGGGGACAACCCCACCGCGGGCGGCGAGGCGGGCTGGGCCCCTGGCGGGCTCTCCCCGCAGCACACTCTCGCCGCGCCCCCTGGCGGATGCTAGTCCTCGACGGGCTCCGGACGCTCAGCTGAGTGAGGCGGGCGCGCGTGGGAGGGTGTCCCAAGGGGAGGGGTCCGCGGCCAGTGCAGGCCCGGAGGCGGGGGCCACCGGGCAGGGGGCGGGGGTGAGCCCCGACGGCCAACCCGTCAGCTCTCGGCTCAGACGGGCGGGAACCACAGCCCCGCTCGCTGCCCATTGTCTGCGCCCCTAACCGGTGCGCCCTGGTGCCACAGTGCGGCCCGGAGGGGCAGCCTCCTCCCGTCACTTCAGCCAGCGCCGCAACTATAAGAGGCGGTGCCGCCCGCCGTGGCCGCCTCAGCCCACCAGCCGGGACCGCGAGCCATGCTGTCCGCCGCCCGCCCCCAGGGTTGTTAAAGCCAGACTGCGAACTCTCGCCACTGCCGCCACCGCCGCGTCCCGTCCCACCGTCGCGGGCAACAACCAAAGTCGCCGCAACTGCAGCACAGAGCGGGCAAAGCCAGGCAGGCCATGGGGCTCTGGGCGCTGTTGCCTGGCTGGGTTTCTGCTACGCTGCTGCTGGCGCTGGCCGCTCTGCCCGCAGCCCTGGCTGCCAACAGCAGTGGCCGATGGTGGTAAGTGAGCTGGTGCGGGGTCGCCACTTGTCCCGCGGCACAGAGCCAGGGGCCAACCCTACCCAGCTCCCACGCTCTGGGATCCGTCTGCCGACAGGCTCCCTCCCCACTCTGACTTTCCTCCGCGACACCGAAGGGCGATCTGGCATGAAACTGCCCCAGACTCCAGCTCTGTACAAGTGGGGCGAATGATCCGCCCGCGGAGGCCTAAGATACCCCAGGCAGGGAGCCCACTCTCATCTAGCACCGCCCTTCCCCTTTGAGCGCCAACTCCAGCCTCACGGCGGTGGCCTCACCACAGGTTTCCCCACCTCGGGAAGTGAAGGGCCAGGAGTTCGCCTAGAAAGGAGGGGAGAAGAGGGTGGGACTCCTAAGCATTTCACGCCTTGGGTGGGCAAGAACTGCAGGCCATGATTATCTCGCTCAGGCTGACCGGAAGAGGCTCGGAGATCCAAGGTAGACACTCGGTCTCCGGGTACCTCCTCTGTCCAGTCTCCGGACCTAGGGCTCAGGCGAGCAGCCCTGGGACTACTGGGCACACACAAGTCTGGACGCCCAGTTCTTTCAAATTAGTGAGCCTGGGAGAGCGGGGTCATTAGCGTATTATTAATCTCCCGCCATTCTCTCCAGCCACATACCCCCAGGAAGAGGACCGGGTGGCACAGTTTTTATGGTTAGGGTGCGGATCCCCTTCCTGAGCCTGAGCTATCATACGTCCCACCAGGGGTATTGTGAACGTAGCCTCCTCCACGAACCTGCTTACAGACTCCAAGAGTCTGCAACTGGTACTCGAGCCCAGTCTGCAGCTGTTGAGCCGCAAACAGCGGCGTCTGATACGCCAAAATCCGGGGATCCTGCACAGCGTGAGTGGGGGGCTGCAGAGTGCCGTGCGCGAGTGCAAGTGGCAGTTCCGGAATCGCCGCTGGAACTGTCCCACTGCTCCAGGGCCCCACCTCTTCGGCAAGATCGTCAACCGAGGTGGGTGCCCAGGAAGGCGACGCTTCCGGGAGCAGGGGAAACGCGGGGTCACCCCCAGGGCATGGGCGGGCGAGTTCAGAGAAGGTGTCCCAGGCGCCTGGAGGGTCACACAATCAACCTTGCCAAGTGCCTCGTGCCCAGAGCCAGCTCGGGGCCAGACTTCTACCAGGCGTTTTCCAGCCGTGCACCCTGGAAACGAGCTTAACTTTTCTGAGCTACTGCCCCAGATAAAGAAAGTTTCGGGTCGCGGACGCCGGCTGACCGCCGCTTTCCCCCAGCCTCTCTCAAAAGCGCCTGGGAAGCTGCTCTCTGCAGGCGTGTGTCTGGCCTCTCGCCCAGCAAGGCTTGCATCGCCAAAACGGGCCGAAAGTTTTGGGCTGCGAAGAAGTCTTGGGGATGTATGGTTCTTCCGCTCCCCTCTCTTCGGTTTGTCTCTCTGGGGCTGCTCCACTTCCGCTATCGAGCCAAAATGCGCCCTAGAATCTCCCAGTAAGGTGTGATTACGCCCGTGGACGTGGCTGCGTGCCCACGCACCTGCTTTCTCTACTAGCCCTAGAGACCAGCTTTCCAGCACTGCCGGCCCTGGCTCTCAGGACTCAAAGTGCGGAGTCGGGGGTGGGATTCCGGTCCCAAGCCCTTCATGAGGGTGCTGGCCGCGCCCCGCGTACCCCCTCGCTGATCCCCGCTCCCTTCTCCCACAGGCTGTCGAGAAACGGCGTTTATCTTCGCTATCACCTCCGCCGGGGTCACCCATTCGGTGGCGCGCTCCTGCTCAGAAGGTTCCATCGAATCCTGCACGTGTGACTACCGGCGGCGCGGCCCCGGGGGCCCCGACTGGCACTGGGGGGGCTGCAGCGACAACATTGACTTCGGCCGCCTCTTCGGCCGGGAGTTCGTGGACTCCGGGGAGAAGGGGCGGGACCTGCGCTTCCTCATGAACCTTCACAACAACGAGGCAGGCCGTACGGTGAGCTTTGAGAGGCTCCGCACCCTAAGCGGAGCGGCAGGGGCCAACCTCGGGCTGGGGAAGTGACGGTCGGTGAGATAAGGCAAGGGGCACCAGGAGAGGGCGTCCTGGGAGAGCCGGAGGCTTGGAACGAAGACGGAGAATAGAGGAGACAGTGGCTGAGGGCAAAGGTATGTCTGGCCCGCGGACAGGTAGAAGAGGTTGCAAATCAAGCACAGTCTCTTCGCTGTACAGATTCGAAAAATAAGCCTGAGAGGCCGAGACTGACTCGCCGCGGCGGAGCAGGGTTGGGCAGGGTTTCCAAATCTCAGCGGAACATTTCGCGCCTCCCTTCCCCTGGGCTCAGCTAGGCCTGGGCCTTTGCTGAGGTCCGGCCCCCGTGGAGTCCGGGAGAGGGCAGTGTCTGGGAGGGTGACTCTGGCCCGGTGCCCTGGGACACTCTTTCTTCCCCTATCCCCGCAGACCGTATTCTCCGAGATGCGCCAGGAGTGCAAGTGCCACGGGATGTCCGGCTCATGCACGGTGCGCACGTGCTGGATGCGGCTGCCCACGCTGCGCGCCGTGGGCGATGTGCTGCGCGACCGCTTCGACGGCGCCTCGCGCGTCCTCTACGGCAACCGCGGCAGCAACCGCGCTTCGCGGGCGGAGCTGCTGCGCCTGGAGCCGGAAGACCCGGCCCACAAACCGCCCTCTCCCCACGACCTCGTCTACTTCGAGAAATCGCCCAACTTCTGCACGTACAGCGGACGCCTGGGCACAGCAGGCACGGCAGGGCGCGCCTGTAACAGCTCGTCGCCCGCGCTGGACGGCTGCGAGCTGCTCTGCTGCGGCAGGGGCCACCGCACGCGCACGCAGCGCGTCACCGAGCGCTGCAACTGCACCTTCCACTGGTGCTGCCACGTCAGCTGCCGCAACTGCACGCACACGCGCGTACTGCACGAGTGTCTGTGAGGCGCTGCGCGGACTCGCCCCCAGGAACGCTCTCCTCGAGCCCTCCCCCAAACAGACTCGCTAGCACTCAAGACCCGGTTATTCGCCCACCCGAGTACCTCCAGTCACACTCCCCGCGGTTCATACGCATCCCATCTCTCCCACTTCCTCCTACCTGGGGACTCCTCAAACCACTTGCCTGGGGCGGCATGAACCCTCTTGCCATCCTGATGGACCTGCCCCGGACCTACCTCCCTCCCTCTCCGCGGGAGACCCCTTGTTGCACTGCCCCCTGCTTGGCCAGGAGGTGAGAGAAGGAAGGGTCCCCTCCGCCATGGGGTCGGCTCCTGATGGTGTCATTCTGCCTGCTCCATCGCGCCAGCGACCTCTCTGCCTCTCTTCTTCCCCTTTGTCCTGCGTTTTCTCCGGGTCCTCCTAAGTCCCTTCCTATTCTCCTGCCATGGGTGCAGACCCTGAACCCACACCTGGGCATCAGGGCCTTTCTCCTCCCCACCTGTAGCTGAAGCAGGAGGTTACAGGGCAAAAGGGCAGCTGTGATGATGTGGAAATGAGGTTGGGGGAACCAGCAGAAATGCCCCCATTCTCCCAGTCTCTGTCGTGGAGCCATTGAACAGCTGTGAGCCATGCCTCCCTGGGCCACCTCCTACCCCTTCCTGTCCTGCCTCCTCATCAGTGTGTAAATAATTTGCACTGAAACGTGGATACAGAGCCACGAGTTTGGATGTTGTAAATAAAACTATTTATTGTGCTGGGTCCCAGCCTGGTTTGCAAAGACCACCTCCAACCCAACCCAATCCCTCTCCACTCTTCTCTCCTTTCTCCCTGCAGCCTTTTCTGGTCCCTCTTCTCTCCTCAGTTTCTCAAAGATGCATTTGCCTCCTGGAATCAGTATTTCCTTCCACTGTAGCTATTAGCGGCTCCTCGCCCCCACCAGTGTAGCATCTTCCTCTGCAGAATAAAATCTCTATTTTTATCGATGACTTGGTGGCTTTTCCTTGAATCCAGAACACAACCTTGTTTGTGGTGTCCCCTATCCTCCCCTTTTACCACTCCCAGGCTTGGAAGCTTACCTCTCTCAAACAAATAGAATATGCTGTTGGGGGACTGGTTTCCTAACCTTGCCAGAGGACCCTGAGATTCTGACCCTTGGATGACCCTAACAAGGCCACTGGGAATCCAGCTCTCCTGAGAGAGGAACCTGGTCAGTAGCCAAACAACCCTGCAGGGTTCTTCTTCCTCGTGGAACAGCAACTGGCTGTGTGATATGGACAAGTACATATACTTGGTGAATGGGGGTTAAACAACCTCAGTGCCTGCTTTTCCTGCCTGGAACAGCTGTTGAGAAAATAGCTACTATTGAATGATAACTGTGACCATCTTCCAAAAAGTAGGAAGAGAAACTAAAGCAGAGTGCTGCTGCCCCTAATGTGGAGCTATTGGTCCCTGAAGCTTGGCTTCTTCAGCTGTGGTCAGGGCATTGGACAGGGGTGAAGCCCTTCCACCAACAGAAAAGTAAATACTAGCCTGGGGCAGTGGCTCATGCCTGTAATCCCAACACTTTGGGAGACCGAGGTGGGTAAATCGATTCAGCCCAGGAGTTTGAGACCAGCCTGGGCCACACAGGCAGCCCCACCTCTACAAAAGAAAAAAAAAAAAAAATATATATATATATATATATATATATGTGTGTGTGTGTGTGTGTGTGTGTGTATACACTATTAGGTATTATATATGTATATCTATCTATCTATCTAATAAATACCTTATCAGGAGCCCCACTCCCAATCTTGGGCTCAGGGAGATCCAGATAATAGGTGATGAGCCTGGTGCTGGACCGAGAAGCTCAGAGATGCTGGTGGGAGAGAAGGGAGCAGGTAGGCTAGAATCCAAATGCAGGCTAGGCTTAAACCGATGTAACCAAAGGAAACCCTAATGTGGTCCATAACCAAACTACTAAGCTAGCCATTCCCATAAAGATCCAGAATGAGGATTTTGTTACTAACACCACCAATGTGATACCTCTGTGTGCACATTCACCAGAGTCAGTGGGAGTTCTAATCCTACCCACGGCCCTAAACCTATCTCTAACTCTAACCCTCTTCCTGTTCCTAGGTCTAGGTTGAACCTTAGCCTTAACCCTAACTTCAGACAAACACTAACCCCTTCTAAGCTCTAATGTCTGTCCCTAATCCTAACCCCTCCCCACAGGGGAGGATCAGAAGGGCAAGGGGAGCTGTGAAACACCCAACCTATCCCCTAAGAGCAACAACTGCTCCCAGTCAGCTTGAGAATTTCCCCTTCTCCCCTATTCCCTCCTCTCCTGTTCAGGCCTCTTCTGCTGTTGGTGCCTCCCACCTCTCCCTGGATGTGTGACCTGCAGTGGGCCTTTGGGATATGTGTAGGGGTAGGGGAATGGAGCCAGGAACTGCTCAATCCTGCAACGACATCCCTTTCCCTTCCTTTCCACCTGCCAAGCTAGCACCATCTCAGTTCTGATTCCTCACCCTAGGGGAAGAAATAAAAACCTATTGATCCTGGGGAAGAGGCACCTGAAAAGCTTTGGGTTTCCATAAAGAGCACCCTGCAGAGAATGCCCAGTCTATAAGCCAAAGGGCTATTAGATCCCTCAACTCCCCAAATAAGAAGTTAATAGGCTGCCAGAGGTGGGAGGGGGGGCTTGGGCCCCTGCTGGACAGTGCCCAGAGTTGGGACGAAGCAGCAGGGTAGAGTCAAAGCATTGGCAGCTGTCTCCAACTACTTTTGCCTAAATTGAAACTCTAAGAATTGGAGTCAGTATCAGCTTTCAGGCTTGGAAGCTGGGGCACTCTGAACCAGGTTGACAAACAGGAGCTGGAGGAACAGCAAGGGAAAGTGGTGAATTCTTTTCTGCCCCTACCCAGACTTTCAGCAAATCTCGTACTTTCTCAGACTCAGTTGCCTTGCCTATCAAACAGGGATGGTTATTGTTACTTAACCTTTCAGGGAGGTGATGAGGTTCAGATGAGATGATGTACATGAAAGCCTGGGTCATTTGAATACTCACTGACACCTCTTCTATACCAGGCATCTGCCAAATGTTGGCAATACAATGATTTATAAACCACAGTGCCTGCTTGGAGGAGGTTGACAGTCTGGCCAGGGGATCAAGCACATCCTCAGATATTGTTAGCATATGGAGGGAGTGCAATGAAGGCTCAATGAAGTGTAAAGCCTTCTGCACATAAATGAAGTTTAAGGGCAGACTCCCATACTCAAGCCCTCGGCATGGAGGCTCTTCTCTTCCAAGGGCTGGAATTTCAAAGGTGATGGTGCTGGGAAGTGCAGAATTAGGCTGGGCCCTCAATGGGCACTAATAAAACACACACACACATACACACACACACAAACAAGTAAAAGGGCAGAGGGATCTGCAAAGCACTACATAAAAGCTAATCATTTTGTTATTGTGATCATCTATGCTATCCTCACACAGGGCTGGAGCGGGTAGATCCTGAGGAGAAGAACAATTGTGCATAGAAAGAAGACTCACAAAGGTCTCAGGGGCCACAGTAGGCTCAGGGTGGTGGCCATAGGATGGTGTCATCAGGACTGTGCTTGATGCGCCACCTCTCACCACCTCTGATCTTCAGGTGCCAGGACGCTGGATACACGTTGGCCTGAGCAAGTGAGGGAAAGACTAGTCCTGAAATATCCTGGGGGGAGTGGAAAAGCTGAGAAGAAAGGCAGGCTATGCACAGTCCCCAGGGGGTCAGCAAGCCAGCACCACACACACTCTGCCACACGCACCCTGGAAAAACCCTGTCAGTGGGGCTGCAAATACCCTAGGGTCCAGCCTCCCCCAAAGCCTCCCCCCTCGCCCCAGGCTGGCTCAGTCCTCCTCTCCAGCGCAGAGGGAGAAAAATAACAAAACGAGGAGAAAATAAGCTGTTTGGCTGTGGTGTGAGCAGGAATATCCATGCAGGGCTGCCCACCACTCACCCTTACTCACTCTTTCCACACCCAGCCGGGGCGCCCAGCATGAGACAGACCACCCCCCTGCCCCCTCCCCCGTCTGGTCTAAAAGCAGACGCTGGTGAGCGAGCAGCAGGTTATAAATATGCCCAGGGAACTGCCGCCAACTCGCTCCCTTGTCATCCCCTGGGAGGGGCAGGGTGGGGTGGCTCCCAGGGAGGAGCCAGGGCTGCCCTGTTCCCTGAGGCCCAGGAGGAAGTGGGGCTTCCTAGAGGCTACCATATTTTTTCCCCCTTTTCAAGGTGAAGGAACCACTGCCACTCCATTTTCCCTGAACATTTGCTCATCTCTTCAGAGATGTGGTCCCTACCCTCCCTGGGCCCTGGCTGGAGGCTCGGAATGAAAGGGCCCAAAGTACTCTGTGTCATGGTGCAGCCCGCTGCTACTTCTCTTCTTCACATGCATTTGCTCTCAGCAAAACAGAAGTTCATTCATTCATTCAACAAGCATTAACTGAAAGCCAGCTGAATGCCAGACCCTGTGCACAGGCCCACCTGTGTGCACAGTGTGTGCACACACAGGTGCAAGCACACACAGCTGCCCCTACTCCATGTGCTCACATCACCTCCAGCCCCCACTAAGGACTTCCTGGCTTCCACCTGCCAGCCTCATCAGGAAAGCAAAGCTTCACGCTCCTGGTTGTGCCTCAGAGTAGGTTAGGGGGCATGGGGTAGGGGGTGGCTGAGAACAGGACCCCAAACACTTCTGCTTCCACTACTTCCCCTGTAAATGAGGGGGTCCTTTCTCTCCTTCCTGCCCAATCATCCTCCCTAAGTAGGTGCCATGTGACGAAGAAAGAGCCATTCTTGGGATGCTGAGGGTACCTGTCCAGGCCACCAGAGCCTCCCACCTCCCAGCAACTTGCCAACTAGGTGCCAAGCTGGGGCAAGAGGGGGCACTTCCACCCTGTGAAGCTCCCAGCTCTCCTCCCCCAGGGCTGAACCCCTCCCTTTTCCCTCCTCCCTATTAATCCTCGGAAGTTAAGGGGCCGTCCCTGGCGGCCCCTCAGCCCTATTGTGGCCCCTCACCCTCCTCGGCTGGCGTCTAATTAACTCCTCCTGCCCCTGGTTTTGTATGCCCCCCTTACCCCACCTTGTCGGCCCCGCCCCTCTGCTCGGCCAGCTCCCCCCCACGGACATTCCAGCCAGGCCGGGCCAGTGTGCCAGGGCAACCAGGGCCGGACCGAGGCCTAATCCTCCCGCCGCCTGGCCCGGCTGGGGGAGCCCCACTCACCTCCCCACTCTCTGGGGGCTGCCCGGCTCTGCTGTGGCGGAGACACACAATCGGGACAAAGGCACAGCCCCCAGGGGGCTAACTCAGCCTTCACGCCCAGGTTGTGCGGCATTTGGGGAGTTTAATGAATTGTCCATCACGCCTTTCAGGGCCCGCCCGTCAGCCTGGATTAATCTTCGGAGCCCTGGTGGGGTAGGAGACACTAAGCCTGTATTTATTACTCTCCCATTGTCACTAATTGAGGTAATTATCTGTGACTCTGGCCTGGCCAACAATGCGGCATTCACTCCTGGGACCTCGATGGGCCTGGCTCCCACTCTCAGCACCAGCCCTCCCTCCCCTCCTCTTCCAAACCCGCCAAGGACTACGATGGGCCCTGGAGCATGTTGGGAAAGTGGACAGCGTCCCACAATGCCTCACCTCCCCACCGGTGTCTCCCATAGCCATCACTACAGAGCTGTCTCCTGGTCCCCCCAGAGAAGGTGAAAAAAGAAGGCAGCCTCTGCCAGGGGATGGATTTGGCTGGCAGAGCCCTCAGGCCAGAGAGGGACCTGTTTCTGAGGACTTTGGTTTTCTGGACTCTCCAACTCCTCATCTCCAGATGCATGACACCAGGGTCTCACAAGGTGCTTTTGCAGATCCATCCTCATGTCCCTATAGCCTCTAGGGTGTTAAGAGGCTCTAGCCTGTACCAGGCCTACTCTGGGGAGATCCCTAAACCTACCAGTGCTGGCAGAGTGGCTGTGGATGTGATGGGAGATGTTAAGAGAGACAGCAGGAAAGGTTCTGTCAGGGGAAGAGCAAAAGGAGCCAAGTCAAGAAGGAGCAGTCAAGAGTCACAGCATTCCTGGGGGTCACACTAATGTGGCCATGCAGCAACTTCAGGGAGAAACTTGGATTTGGAGGGGCAAGAGTTCCAAAGAGCGGATTTCACGTGGAGACAGCTTTCTGGGTCAAGGTGGTTGGCCCTGGGGAGCAGGTATGTGTGTAAAAGAAAGACAGAGAGAGAGAGATAAGAAAGGAAGATTTAGGCAGAACTAGATTGTGAACTCCTTGAGGGCAAGAACTATGTCTTTGTGTCTTGGTCACTGTTGCTTTTATGAGAGCTTAACATTGTACCTTGCACGTAATAGGCACTGTCAAGTGAATGGATGAATACAGATGAAGCCGGCACTTGCTTTAAAACTGGGATCTGTGAGCTATTCTCTTCCACAGCTGCACTCAGGCTCCTCATTCTCTCAGGACTTGCTGGAAGGAGATGTCTAGACCATCCCTGGACGGTCAGCGGTGGGCACTTCACCAGCTGTTGACACGACAGACCCCGGCCAAACTCAGAGCGGTAGTGGGGATAGCGCCACCTTGTGGTGACTCTTGGGAGAGCTCCTGGAGAGACGCTGGCCAAGAAGGCAGGGTCATCTCTCAGGAGCAGGGGATCACCCCGGGCTGCAGCCATCCTTCTTCCTGTATGTCTGAACTGCATTGTTATGCCAGCGGTCCTGTGGCACAGTTTTATCATTTGTTCCTTCTTTATTCCAGCATTTTCTGAGAGCCTGCTCCACGCCAAACTTGTCGGATATACAGAGCTAAATCAGCTAAATCACCTCCAGCAGCTCATGGTCCAGCAGGGGATTCCACAAGGTAACAAGACCAACGAGGTTACGATCAAGCCGCAGGAAAAAAAATTATCCAGGTGTTGAGGAGGCACTAGAACATTCCCAGCTCAAAAACTCCATCATTCACCTCTCCCTCAATTCCTCTCACCGAAGTGCAAATGGTTTATCTTCATTACCAAGAAACAGTCTGGGCATGGTGGCTCACAGCTGTAATCTCAGCACTTTGGGAGGCCGAGGCGGGTGGATCACTTGAGATCAGGAGTTCGAGACCAGCCTGGCCAACATGGTGAAACCCCTGTCTCTACTAAAAATACAAATAAAAAATTAGCCAAGCGTTATGGCGCCCACCTGTAATCCCAGCTACTCTGGAGGCTGAGGCAGGAGAATCGCTTGAACCCAGGAACTGGAGCAGAGATCACACCACTGCACTCTAGTCTGGGTGACAGAGTGAGACTCCATATCAAAAAAAAAAAAAAAAACCCAAAAAGCAAAAAAGACAAGAAATACTTCAAGTTCTGGCTCCCACACATCTTACCAGGACTCACTCTTCTGCCCCACTGCATTCCCTAATGCCTCTGCTCCCTGTGAAAGCCACGTGTTTTCCCACCTCTCTGCATTTTCCCACATCCTAGAATGTCCCCCTTCCCTGTCTCCCACTGTTGAAACCCATCTCAGATGTTCCTTCCTCCATGAAGACTCTTCTGATTTCCCTTGGTAGAGTGGTCTTGCCCGTTCTAGCTCCTGAAGCACCATGTAGGTAGGTGCTTTCATTAGCAGCACATACTGGGTGTCCCATTGGTGGTTGTCTGTGTATATTACTCATCCTCCTACTAGGCTAGCCCTTGCAGCACTGACCTGGGCATATCATATGCCTTTGTTAAATGGTGAATAGATGGATACATGAATAAATGGATGCACGGACAGAGGAATAAATCGATGGAAGTATAAATGGGGCCAGGCGCGGTGGCTCATGCCTGTAATCCCAGCACTTTGGGAGGCCAAGGCAGGCGGATCTCCTGAGGTCAGGAGTTCGAGACCAGCCTGGTCAACATGCTGAAACCCTGTCTCTACTAAAAATACAAAAATTAGCCAGGCATGTTGGTGGGCGCCTGTAATCCCAGCTACTCAAGAGGCTGAGGCATGAGAATCGCTAGAACCCTGGAGGCGGAGGCTGCAGTGAGCAGAGATCTCACTAATGCACTCCAGCCTGAGTGACAGAGTGAGACTCTGTCTTAAAGAAGAAAAAAAGTATAAATGGCCAGATAGATGACAAATAGGTTGGTGGATGGGTGGATAAGTGGATGTGGAATGTGTAGATGGATGGGTGGGTGGATGGATGAATAGATGGATGAATGGAAAATCTATCCATAAAAGGACTCACAAAAGGCTATGTAGGCTGAGTGCAGTGGCTTATACCCGTAATCCCAACATTTGGGGAGGCCAGGATGGGAGAATCGTTTGAGCCCAGGAGTTTGAGATCAGCCTGGGCAACATAGGGAGACCCCGTCTCCACCAAAAAAAAAAAAAAAAAAAAATTAGCCAGGCATGGTGACACGTGCCTGTGGTTCCTACTATTCAGGAGGCTGAGGTGGAAGGATCACTTTTGCTGGGGAGGCTGAGGCTGCAGTAAGTTGTAATCATGCCACTGCACTCCAGCCTAGGTGACATAGCAAGACCCTGTCTCAGAAAAAGAAAAAAGAAAAAAAATGGCCAGATGTGGTGGCCCATGCCTGTAATCCCAGCACTTTGGAAGGGTGAGGCAGGCAGATAGCTTGAGGTCAGGAGTTCGAGACCACCCTGGCCAACATGGTGAAACCCTGTCTCTACTAAAAATACAAAAATTAGCTGGGCGTGGTGGTGCGCGGCTGTAATCCCATCCACTTGGGAGGCTGAGGCAGAAGAATTGTTTGAACCCGGGAGGTGGAGGTTGCAGTGAGCTGAGATCGCACCACTGCACTCCAGCCTGGGTGGCAGGAAAGAAAAGAAAATTTAAAAAAAGCCTAGGTAGCACCAGAGGCTTCAAGGGAGGGAGCACACCCCATGCTAGGATATGCAGAGGCAGAGGCAGTATCCAGGCCAAACTTTCCTTCACTAACATCTGCACCCTCAGCAACTTGTCTCCCAGAGGCCTAGATACATTCCACTCTCCATAAGAAGTCATGGTCTGGGAGCTGCTCCTCTTTTCATCCTCCCTGGTCCCTCAGGAATGCTTTCATTAACATATATTATGCCATCTTCCTGCACTGCAATGACTGTGGGTTTCCTCTTCCACATCTCTTTCCCTATATCATACACACCCTAGCTTGAGAGCTCCCTGAAGGGAGGAAGCATGCCTGAGTCTCTTTTGTGTCCCTAGCACCTGGCATATATGTTTAATGAGTGAGTAAACAAATGAACAACTGAGTGAGTGCTGCCTCTTCCCCATAGACACATTTTACACACTTCCTGTGTCCTCATGTTCAGTTATCTCTCCTGGCCCTCTCCTCCTCACACACGTCACACTCACACTCCTGACCTTGACACTCTGAAATTCCAGAGTTATATGCTGGGGCTCGGTTTCCTTACCTATTTGTGGCTGATCTAGGGAAGTCCCAGCCCTCCCCTGAGAGTCTGAAAGAGACGGCTCTTGACTCCTCTAAAGCCATATTAACTGGGTCCCATGGAGGGCAGAAAGGGGCTTCCCTAGGAAGAAGCTCTCTATTGGGAGGGTAGCAGGATCCTGCACTAACCTGAGGTCTGCTGCCCCAAATTGACCACATCCTCCTGTGTCTGCTGTCCCTACTCCTGACCAGTGAGGCTGTCCCAAGGTAGGGGGTGATTGTGGCCTCTGTCTCAAGGCTGGCTGGCAGACACAGCCAGATTTAGAAGTCATTTTCGCAGCAGGGAGCCTCCAGTGTCCCACCCACAGAGCCCTGGAAGGTCAGTCTGAGATATGGCTCACCAGGGGCTGGCCCCTAGACCTGGAGTCACTCCTCCCCTTCTTGTCTCTCTCCTTTTTTTGCCCAGAATTTTGGCAGCTGGTGCTGACTCTATCCTTAGGCAAAGATGGAGTAAGTTCTGGGGGAAGGGGTGTGCTGCACTGACACTCTAACCGCCCAAGCACTGCCAGGGCACCATTCACCCAGGCACTATTCACCCAGGCACCATCCACCCATTAAAAGGGCTGTCCATACCCACCCCAGGTTTCCCCCCTCCTCTCTACTGACATCTGCTGCCTGGTTCTCCTCCTCCCCTACTTTTTTTTTTTTTTTTTTTTTTGAGACAGTGTCTTGCTCTGTGGCCCAGGCTGGAGTGCAGTGGTACGATCTTGCCTCACTGTAAACTCCGCCTCCCAGAGTCAAGTGATTCTCCTGCCTCAGCCTCCCGAATAGCTGGGATTACAGGCATGCATCACCACACCCAGCTAATTTTTTTATTTTTAGCAGAGACGAGGTTTCACCATGTTGGTCAGGCTGGTCTCGAACTCCTGATCTCGTGATCCACCCACCTCGGCCTCCCAAAGTGTTGGGATTACAGGAGTGAGCCAGCGCACCCGGCCTTTTTTTTTTTTTTTTTTTTTAAGACGGAGTCTCGCTTTGTTGCCCAGGCTGGAGTGCAGTGGCCTGATCTCGGCTCACTGCAACCTCCGCCTCTCGGGTTCAAGTGATTCTCCTGCCTCAGCCTCCCGAGTAGCTGGGACTACAGGCATGCGCCACCACACCCGGCTAATTTTTGTATTTTTAGTAGAGATGGGGTTTCACCATATTGGCCAGGCTGATCTCGAACTCCTGACATCATAATACACCGGCCTTGGCCTCCCAAAGTGCCGGGATTACAGGCATGAGCCACCGCACCTGGCCGTCCTCCCCTACTTCTAATTCTCTCTGTCCCATCATCCTGTTCTCATACCCCAACACTAATAAAATAGCCCTAGGGAGAAATAATAATCAGAGCTAACACTTAATCACCTACTATGTACCAGGTGTTGTTTTTTCTTTTCTTTTCATTTTTTTTCTTTTTAATTAAATAAATTTAAAAGAGAGAGAGAGAGAGGGTCTTGCTATGTTGCCCAGGCTGGTCTCTAACTCCTGGGCTCAAGCAATCCTCCCACCTCAACCTCCCAAAATGCTGGTATTACATGGGTGAGCTACTGTGCCTGGCCAATTGTTCTAAGTGTTTTACATATTGAATTATTTACTCCTCCCAACAACTCTAAGAGAAAAGCACACTGTTCGTTTGTTTGTTTGTTTGTTTGTTTATTGAGACAGGGTCTTGCTCTGTTGCCCAGGCTGGAGTACAGTGGTGCAATCATAGCTCACTGCATCCTCAAACTCCCGGGCTCAAGCAATTCTCCCACCTCAGTCTCCTGAACAGCTGAGAGTGTTCAGGAGTGGGACTACAGCTAATGAAAAGCACTTTTAATAACCTCAGTTTATAACTGAGGATACCAAGGCACAGAGAGGTTGAGTAACTTGCCCATACATAGCTAGTATGGGGTAGAAGCCCCAGAAACCATATTCTAAACACATTAGTCAAGTTGTTCAATTATGTTAGCAGTGTGGGTGAGATTTTAGAAATTGGCTTCCTGTGTATTCAACCTCAAAGGGGCTCAGGCAGCATGGTAAAGCCCACCCTCATAGGGCCAGCCCTTCCACTGTTGCATACTGCTCACCTCCTCTACCAGTCCCAGAGCTCTAGAGCCCTTTGGTTGTAGAAAAATCTAGGCAGATGCTTTCATCACTGCCCTGGTCTTTCTCAACTTTCTTTTTTTGTTGTTGTTTTTTTGTTTTTTTTTGTTTGTTTGTTTTTTTAAGACAGAGTCTCACTTTGTCACCCAGGCTAGAGTGCAGTGGTGCGATCTCGGCTTGCTGCAACCTCCGCTTCCCAGGTTCAAGTGATTCTTGTACCTCGACCTCCCCAATAGCTGGGATCACAGGCATGCACCACTACACCCAGCTAATTTTTGTATTTTTAGTAGAGGTGGGGTTGGACCATGTTGGCCAGGCTTGTCCCCGTCTCAGGTGATCTGTTCACCTCAGCCTCCCAAAGTGCTGGGATTACAGGTGTGACCCACCACACCCCGCCCTTCCTCAACTTTCCTCTTCACCTGAAGTCCAGCCTCTTCCCAAGCCTGAAGGTCCAAGGCACATACTCCTCAGCTGGACCAGGCTTACCCCAATCTGGCCTCAATTTTCACTCTTGCCTTATCTTCTACAACTGCCATAAATGTACTCTCAACTGCAGGCAAATCAGACCATTGAGCAATTTCCTAAACATACCCTGCTTACCTGCATCCATGCCTCTATTTTGGCTGATCCCTCTACTTGAAATGCCTCTTCACCAAATTCTACCACTGAGGTCATCTCCTCCCCTCCATGGAGCCTTCCCTTATCTCACAAAATCCATATGATCTCCCTTGTTTGACTCATTGTAATACTTAACACATTGCTCACCTTCACCCCATTGTCGGAAAGGCCTTACTCATCCCTATCCTGGATCCAGCACAGTTTCTTGCTCCCAGTAGGTGCTCAGTACATGCTCATAGTTAGAATTGGTAGTAGGTAGATAGAATTGTAGGTGAAAGGGAGACAGGTCTCAATAACCTTTATTTGTTTGTTTTTTTTGAGATGTGGTCTGGCTCTGTTGCCCAGGCTGGAGTGCAGAGGCCCAGTCTTGGCTAACTGCAACCTCCTCCTCCCAGGTTCAAGCAATTCAGCGATTCTTGTGCCTCAGCCTCCTGAGTAGCTAGAATTATAGGTGCACACCACCACACCTGGCTAATTTTTGTATTTTTGGTAGAGACGGAGTTTCACCATGTTGGAGGCTGGTCTGGAATTCCTGACCTCAAGGGCAGATCTCAGGAACCTTTGATCTCTGCCCAAGGTGACACTCCTCCAGCTAGAGCTAACTTGAAACCTGGCAGTCTGGGTTCCTGGAAGTCTCTGGGATGAATCTTCCTGGATAGCTCTGACCAGTGTCTTCCCTCCGGTTCAGAAACCCAAAGAGGAGACCTTCCTCCACTGAACCAAGGCCAGCGGCCCAGCTCCTGTCAGATCGTCGCCACCCCCCACCGCAGGCGGTCCTGCCCCACTCCGAGTTCTGCCCAGAGTCCCTCTGGGTGCGGGCGGGAGTGAGGTCGAGATAATTGGAGACTAAAGCCATAAGTGGTTTGAGAGCGGGGTTGGGGATCTGAACGCTGAGCGGGAGTTGGAGTTGAGGGGTCTGGGTTGGAGTGGGAGCAGAGGCGGGCAGGGGGCCGGGGGCCGGGGGCCGGGGCAGGACTGGGCGACTGAGTCTGGGAGAAGCCCCCGCGCCCGCGGAGCCGGCAGCTAAATTTACCCCGGCTGACTCAGCCCTTGCCCGGAATGGGGGTTGGGGGGAGGGCGCCAGGGCAGTGGGAAGAGCCGACAGGGGTGGGCTGGGGGCAAGGAAGGGAGAGTCCCGGCTGGGGGAGAAAAGAGGTGGGCCAGGAGCTCCCAACGAAGAAAGCAGCCTCCTCCCCTCACACAGAGCGGGAAGTAGCAGAGGAGTCCCGGGGGAGGGCCACTGTGGGGAAAGGGTCAGTGAAAGGAAGACGATGCCAAGGCTGGATAAAGGGAAGCTTAGATTTATTGAGCGCCGACTGTGTGCCAGGCAGTGTGCAAGGCGCTTTACATACATTATCGCATTAAATCCTCACAACAACCCTGCGAGGTAGGTGTTTATAAACCCCCATTTGACAGATGAGGAAACTGAGGCTCAGGGAGGTGAAGTGATGTGGCCAAGTTCACATGGCTAATAAATGGCAGACAGAGGAGGTGTCCAAGGATCGGAGAGAAAAAAAAAAAGACTTCGGTGTCTGAGTCCCAAGCCGGCTGGGGTGGATGAGTACAAAGATGGGCCCGGTGGGCTCCAGAAGTCTGGGAGGCCGGAGGCCTGCTCCCGGCCCCGCACGGCTGGAGACTGCAAGGCGGGGGACCCGCGCTCGGGAACCAGGGATCGGATCGAGTGGCAGAGCCGGGATTAGCAACTGGGGAGATCCGCGCCCTGCGCGCGCCCTGTAGTGGCTATAGAGAGTATCACACCCCACGCCTGCTGGCTTCTGGTGACCAGCCTCTTTCCTTGCCTGGCCGGTTTCTGGAAGAGGCCAAGATGGGAGAAATTCTCAGGATTTTTTCAGGTGGGCGATACCACCTGGGAGGGAAATCGTGGCCACGCCTCAGAGCATCACTAAGGAGCATTGGGGTGGAGGAAAAGGGGAAGGCCTAAAGAGGTCCCAAGCTGATTCATTGGTGTCCTTCCCTCCCCAGCTCAGACCACCACAGGCCAGGGTCAGTGACAGGGCCGCTATCTTGCCCTGCCTTGGGGAGCCCTCACCTAAACCTGGGAGACTGGGATAGGAGTGCCTCACTCCCTTACCTCTTCTGCAAGCCTTGGGCAGTCTCCTGAATTGATCATGACTTCGGGTGACACGGAGGCTGCCCAGAAACCCTCAAACTCTGTTCACTTATTCCCAATTCTCATTCTTGGCTTGTCGAGGGGAGGATGAGATAGAGTCCTTTCCAAAGATCTCAAAATGTCAGAGACGGAAGGATGGACCTTAGAATACCATCATTTTATATACCAGGAGGCCTGGAGGCCTGGAGAGGGAAAGTGACTGGCCTCAGTCAACCAGCAACTCAGTGGCAGAGTTGGGATTGAAATCCAAGACTTGTGACACCAAGGTGAGCCCTCCTTCTGCTTTGTTGGTTGTTGCTGGACCTATGCCTCTTCTCCCAAGAACCCCTCTGTCATCTGATCACTCTGTCACCAGGTCCAAAGCCTCTCCTTCACTTTTTCCCTCCTCCTCAGAGGCCCTGCCCTACCCTGCCCTCCTGTGGCTGCCACCATCCCTGACCTCCTGCCTGATCCTGGTTAGGCCTCTCTGCTCAGCTCCACACCCAGTGCATCAGCCCCTGCGAAGAGCTCACCCTTGTGCCCTGAACATAACAGACATTAATTAAATCTGCTCATTCTCACCTCTCCTGAAACAAAATCATTAATGGGCATATGCTTCCCTTCCTTTCATTTATATTTCAAGGATGAGAACAGGTATGGGTAAAGATACAAGGAAAAGAGAAGCAAAGGAAGTCTGTGGGGAAGAATGGGGACCAGTGGACCCAAGGATGGATGCGTTGGGGACACAAATACAAGAAGGGGCCTCTCACTGCCTCTTCCTATTTCCCTGTTGGGTCCCTCTGATGTCCCTCACCCCGAAGAGGACCTCCTCGGTTTGGCTTATGACATCTAGGATCTCCCCGACACTGTCGCTCAGTTCCGCTGTCTTCCCATCTTCCTCTGGCGAACTGTTTCCAACCCCGGGCAGGGTCCTCTCATTCCGCCAGGAGGCGCCCGGGGCTTCTGTGTCGCTTCCATCAGAGGAGCCGCTATGGACGCTGAGCTCCTCAGCTTCGTCCGTGTCCGAGTCAGGGGCTGTGTGGCGGCGGATACGGGACACGGCTTCTCGCAGGGCCCCGGCGTAGGGCCCTGGGGTCCGCGCCCAGCCCCGGCCGGCGCGCCGCTGGACCACCGCCACTTCCGAGCCCTCGGCTCTGCCCTGGGCTCCCGAAGCTGCTGGGCCTAAGGCTTGGTGCTCTGGGCTACCTGGCTGCGTGGGGGCGTCCCGCAGGTTTACTTCGGGGGCCGGGAGCCCCAAGATGCGGAAAGTGCGCTCCTCCAGTGAGGAGTCCCCCGGCCTCCCGCCCTCAGCTTCGCCCCCGCGGCCCCCGCCGGGCTGGTGTAAAAGGCGACTGCTCGACAGCCGCTTTTGGCAAGGGGAAGGAAAGACCGTGGCCCCTTCACCCTCCTCCTTGCCGGGCTTCGATTGGCTGGGGGAATCCCCCACCACGCGTGTCACCCCAGAGGGCAAAAGCTGCACCTGCTGGGTTCGGGGGGTTGGAACATATTGGGATCGTATCACTACGCACGTGGCGTCAATGACAAAGACGCCTTCCCCACGGGACAGGCCCTGGGAACTGCGGGGCAAGGTGTGGGCACGGCGGGTCGCCTTCCAACCCTCCAGGGTCTCCGGTCCTGCCCCCTCTCCAAGACCCAGAGATTCTCTCCATCCGGTGCCTCCGGGAGCCCAGGGTCTGGGGAGTGTCTGGCTATGGCGGGGCGGCTGCTTTTTAGGGGAGGGAATCCAGCATTTGGGAAGCCAGATCTGTTCTCTTCCTTCTTTCCCTTCCCTCGAGCCCGTGAGGTGGTGCCTGGATCTGGGAGCGGGACGCGGGGCACAGGGAGCCGCAGTTGCAGACCCCGCAGGAGCTATCTCGGTGCCTGCGCTCCCTGTAGCTTTGGCTTGGGGATGGCTGTCGCTACCACTGTTCAGGTCAGCAGCAGCCAGCCCCAGGCTTTTCTCCACGACCCCCTTGCCGGGCTCTGGCCTTGCTCTGGCCGCTCCACAGCCTGGGGATCCCCCCAAGAGACCTTGCCCCTGTCGGAGACCCCAAGCCCCGAGGACGTCCCGGTAGATCCGAGGATCCAGCCTCTTCTTTGTGCGCCCTCCCTCTGTCCTGGCTGGAGTCGCAGCTGGGGCTGATGAAGCGGGCACCTGGGAGTTCCCGGGGCCTCTCTTAGTCCCCAAGGTCCTATGGGGGCCTTCGTAAGAAGGTGGAGCCACGTAGGGTGGCGGCCGGTCCCAGCGGCGTCGTGGGGCCGTCCCGGCAGAACCTCTCAGCAGCAGGTGAGCCTCGTAGCTTGGGGGCCCGGGCCGCCGACCTCCCCAGGGCCCCGCCCACGCCGACCCTGGGTCGCTCTGCGGCTGCGCGGATGGACGGGGCGCTCGCCCCACAGGCGCCAGGCGCTCCGGCCGCAAGGGAGCAGGGAGCCCTGCCAGCTGGGCCACCCGAGGGGCGTTGCGGGGCTCCGGGCGGGGCCGACCCGGGGGGCTCCGTCGGGCCCCACCAGCCTTGCGCCTTTTTCGCTCGGTCTCCTTGGCCTCCCGCTCCTGCGACGCCGCTTTCCTTTTCTCTTGCTCCCGAGCTCGGACCTCGGCCAGGGGCCCCGCCCGCCAGTTGGTCGCCTCCTGCAGCACCCTGGAGGCCCAGGGCCGGCGGGGCGGCGGCTGTGGGGATCCCGGGCGCGGCCCACACCTGGGACAATGAGCAGGAACCCAGGTGAGCAGTTTGTGGGGGAAGGGAGCCGAGGTCCGGGGAGCTGGGAGCACTGGAGACCACTTGGGGCAGCCATGTGAAGGGGTGTGTGTGAGTGTGTGCGCGTGTGCACGTGCGTATATGTTAGGACTGAAGTCGAAGCGGGACTCCTCGCCATCTCTCCATGCACACTTTAACAGCGTCTGCCCCATCTCACCTCCTGCCCTTTCTCACACCCACTTCTGTTCCCCCAAACAACGGGATGAGTCAGGCCCCAGCCCTCGGGAGCGGGCAGGGGTGGAAGACGTGGGAAAGAGAAGGGGGACCAGCAGTGCTCGCTGGTGCCTGCGGGGAGGTCCGGACCCCACTCCCCGCCCCACCACTCTCTTCCCCTCACCCCTGCTTCACTCACGTGCGGTTCTGGAACCCGCGAGCCCAGTGGCTGGCCTGGAAGTCCATGGGCTGTCGAGAAGGGGCGCGGCGACTATAATGACAGGAAATAGTCTTCACTTCTATCACCAATAGCTTGGACTTCTGCACCCAGAGGCAGCTGCCAGACTCCTCATCCTGGAGCTCCCGGGGGCTGTCAGGCCCCTCGGAGAACAGTGGGCCATCCAGCATCCTGCCCCACCCCACCCCGGCCCCCCACCCTCCCACCCGCCCCAGGAGCCCCCTCCCAGCCCAGGGAGCCGGCGCCCACTGCAGAGCCGCGGGCCCGGGGACTGGGAACTATATATACCCGGGCACACGTGTGTGTGCCTGTCTCTGTGTGTGCGCGCGCATGTGACACCGCGCGGACTGCTCCGCGCTGCTACCTCCCCCATGTGCACGGCCGCCCCCTGGGGCCCGGGATTGGACGCCCCTTCCCACTGCTGTTGTCCCCCAAGCCTGATGGGATCGCACGAGTGGGCGGGGGAGGGACTTATGATTCTTGCCAAGCTGACAGTGCCCCCTCCCCCGCCCCTATTTCTTCAACCTTCCTGCCGTTTTAACCCTTTACTCTCCTGCTTGTCAGGTTGCCTGACCACCAGGGTTCTGCCCCTGGCTTCCTACCTCAGATTTCAGTTTCCCCAACATAGAGTGATGAGATTGGAACTCAAGGTCTCTGCCTGCCACTCTGCTGGTTTCCATGGGGCTGGGGTGCAGGAGGGGCTGGCCCACGGCTGGGGGGCTATTTTTAGCGGCAGTGGCTGTTCGGGTGCAGAGATGAGATGAGTAACCAGCTCCCATGCGGTGGAGAGAGGAGGCGGTGGCTTTTACCAAGCTTTTGTGCGACTCTGAGGGAGAGCTGCCTTCCCTAAGCTCAAAAAGGGTGACCCCTACACCCGTATCTCCTTGTCAGCTCAGTGCTGCAACCTAGGACTGCTGGTACAGCAGGACACAGGCGTCTGCCTTGGCCACCCAAGCTGCCCTACCAGTTCCATTCTACATGTTTGTCCTTGGGCAGCCAGGGAGCCCTCCCACAGCAGCAGGCTTTCACCTCCAATCCAGAAGCCAGGATTTGGGGGTTATATTGTTCTGTGCCCACACAGCCTGCCCAGCTTTATGGAGGACAGAGTAAGTGCTTATGCACTCTCACCCTTCCAGAGGGGGATGGAGGAGAAATGATGTGTTTGCTTGGCAAAACTAATCCCCTAGCAACTGAAATGATAAAAGTGGCCTTTATTTTTTTCAATGTAGAACTCCCCCTCACCACCACCACAATGCCTAGTTCACTCAGCCCCCACCTTAAGTGGTGCTCCAGATGCTCACCTTTTGGGCTGCCTCTGTCCTGGGGGGCTGTTGCTTATATCCACATGATCCCTCCTCCTAAGCTTATACCAGGTGTCCCCTGATTCACCATGGTAATGTTAGTGGCAGCACAGCCCACGCCAACCCTTCCATGCAGAGACTTAGCAACCATGCCTGGCAACCATGGCAGCAGCTTCAGTGGAGGGGAGCAGTGCAGAGAGAGGGGAAAGAGAGTGTGTGGGGCATGGTTCCTCGGGAAGAAGGGATAATTTGCCTCTCTGGAGAGGAATAGTAAGAATAGAAGCTTGTGAGTCTCCCAAATTTCATCCCTTGTCTCTCCCTCAGCTTCGTCCTCACACTGAGACGGATAGGTTGGGTTTTAGAGGGAAATGGGAGAAGCAAGAGTTCCCAATTAGTTTTCCGCTAATGTACATGGAGCCCTTTGGGTCCAGACCCTTCCTTTTAAGGGGAAGGGGAACAACCAGAAAGGTTGTGGGGCAGAGACTGACAGACTGAGAAACAACTCAACAAAACCAGGCCTCTGCTCCCTAACACAAACCTTTAGAGAGAACGCAAACATCCCCTGTCCCATCCACCCTACCCTCCTTGATTCCACACACCTGCCAGCTGCACTGATGACTTGACTCGAAGATACTTCCTTCCACCCTAGGTCCTACTAGAGTCCTGAGGCTTTTTAAAGCCCTTGCCTCCTCCCTAGGCAAATCTTCCTTAATGAGGGAATGTGACATAAGGGGCCATCTGTCCTTTCCACCATGTGCTTACCCTCCTGACACATAAACATACTCTAATTCTAATAACTTGGAAGCCTTCCTCCCCCAAGGTTGAGAATGTGCTGTGAGAGCTGTAAAGGGGTGAAGGCAGAAGCAGGGGCTCCTCCACAGCCATGATGCAACACTGAAAGCTGAGCTCTGATGAGGGCCACCTTCTTTTTTTTAAAATAAGCTTCCTCAGGTCGAATCTGATGAGGGCCTTGATGCTTTTCCCTGTGTTCCATCAGGAGAACCCAGTATGCCCTGGCTGGAGGGTTATCAGAGGGGTTAGGCACTGTGGGGCAGGGGCAAGGAATGACTCCGAAATTGCTCCTAGCTTGGATGGGAAACTGTATCATACCTGCAAGGCTGGGGTGAGCTGGCACCCAAATTTAGCTCATACTCCAGTCTAGCAGTTCTTCTGATGTTGGGTGCTGACTGCTGTTTGGGTCTACATGCTTTCAATACAGGGAATGGATCTGATGGAGTGACCACTGCCCTGCTGTTCTCCCACCATCCAGCTCATTCTCACCTTGGAAGAGGCAAGGGATTTGTAGGTTTAAAGATAGTGCCGGCCGGGTGCGGTGGCTCATGCCTGTAATCCCAACACTTTGGGAGGCTGAGGCAGGTAGATCACAAGGTCAGGAGTTCGAGACCAGCCTGGCCGATATGGGTGAAACTCCGTCTTTACTAAAAAATACAAAAATTAGCTGGGTGTGGTGGCGCGCGCCTGTAGTCCCAGCTACTCAGGAGGCTGAGGCAGGAGAATCACTTGAACCCGGGAGACGGAGGTTGCAGTGAGCTGAGATTGCGCCATTGCACTCCAACCTGGGCGACAGAGTGAGATTCCATCTCAAAAAAAAAAAAAGATAGTGCCAACTCAGCAAAAGCCAAACAGTCCAACCTTCCCCAACTAAGAAAAGCTGATAATGGTGGCAGGATTCTCTGCCCAAAGGAGACCCTTAAGTCTGTCTACTCGTGTGTGTGTACATGTGTGTGTGCGTACACACGTTATTATTATTGTTAATGACCAGTTGAAGAAGCCATATAAAGTAGGAAGGTAGTACCCATCAACTGTAAAAATCAAACACTGCAATATCGTGAAGAGATTCCTGTCATTTAATTAGATTTGCCACAAAAAGCAATAACCTTAGCTAACCACGCTGCCCTCCTCCTCCACCTAACCCCCATCTCCCTTCATATGCACAAACACAGGAACCCAAAGCCCCTCCTCCCCACAATCCTCCCCACTCACATTATGGGAAGAAATGTCACTAAATGGACTTGGCCTCCTCCATATAGCATGGAACAGGTGAATAAAAATATCTTTATGAAGAATTTTGTTGTGCTATTATCTTAGGGTTGAATCAGGGCCGAGATGGAGGCAGAGGCAAGTGAGGTCTGGGGATCTCTTAGAGATCAGAATTTGTCTGAGAGGCACAGAGCCTATAGTTCACCCAGAAAGGGGGATATATCTAAGAGGACAGGGGCTAGAACTGGCTAGGCTGAAAGTTTTTTCAAGTGTATGTGTGAGGGTAAGGGTAGCTATAAATCCATTCTCTTTCCTCCCCCATACCTTCCCTAGCTCCCAGATAGAAGGGCAGGGGACCCTGAACAGGGAACAGAGTCACAATTCCCTCATGTTTCATCTGATTCCCACAGAGCTTCCAGCAGGCAGTGAGTTGGGCATATCCCCCGGTGCTGCATGACCCCTTCCCCCAGCTCAGGGCTGCTTCTCTCCACCTGTGAGCACCAGGGCCTGCAGGATGTCAGACAGTGATACAATTCCCTTGACCACATCATTTTCATCCACCACTACAAGTCGGTGAACCTGGCACAGAGCAACAAGGGAGAAAGGGAATGTTTAGTGCTGGCCTCAGGGGAAGCCCCTCTGCCCCTACTCTCCTTGCCAAACCCCACTCTCAAGGCTGCTCCCCTCAGCTCCTTTAGGGTTGCTGGCCTCCCTACCTCTGCTTCCACTAGCCTGTTGATGATGGTCTCCAGAGTCTCATGCAGGTAGCACTTGAGAACACCCTCAAAGTAATGTGATCGATGTTGCAAGGCTTTAGTCACAGATACATCTAGGTTGTTGTAGGTCTTTTCTGCTGCCAGATTCTGGGGAGACAGAGGAAGTAGCTTGCAGGGAAGCAAGAGAGCCAGCCTCCAAACCCTGAACCCATCCAACCTCAACAGAGGGATTCAGGGCAATTGTCAGCCACAAGCCATACCCAACTCATTCAATTCCTTTTCAAATAGGATTTGAAAGCCTGGAAGCTTCTAAGACCCTTAGATCACAGAAGAGACTCCCTTCTCCCTCTCCATATTTAACAGTGCCCCCCCCACCACTTCCCTACCTCCCAGACCCTCCACAATCACTCACGATAACATCAAACTTGGAGTAGATGTCCACCACACGCCCTAGGGGGACAGAGGCAGCTCAGTAAGGAGGATCTGGGATCTAAAGCTCCCCCTACTCATAGAATCACCCTCCTGGCTAAGCTGAGGGGAAAGCAGATCTTCCCGGAGCCACCCTGACTTGCCTGGATCTTCCCTCCCTCTCCTTCTGCCCAATCTCTCACCCTTCTCATCCACCACTGGCAGGGCTGAGACTCGATGCTGTACAAAAATCCCCAGAGCCACATAGACGGGGGTGGTAGTGCGAACCATAGCAATATTGGCATAGGTGCCAATCTGTAGCTCTTCCAGAGACTTGGACATGAACTCTGGCTTGGGGAACTCAGTGATCTGAGGAAAGAACCATCAGCTTAACTTTCAAGGCACCCAAAGCCACCCTTGGATACCCCCTCCAACCCAGTATATTAGAAATAAGGACTGGGTGTGCCGGCTTATGCCTATAATCCCAGCACTTTGGGAGGCTGAGGGGGACATATTGCTTGAGCCCAGGAGTTCGAGACCAGCCTGGGCAACATGGCAAAACCCTATCTCTATAAAAATACCAAAAAATTAGCCAGGTGTGGTGGTACACACGTGTAGTCCCAGCTCTTCTGGGGGTTGAGGTCGGGGGTCACCTGAGACCAAGAGGTTGGAGGCTGCAGTGAGCCATGATAGCGCCTCTGCACGCCAGCCTGGGCAACAGAGTAAGAACTTGTCTCAAAATAAATTAATAAATAAATAAGAAGTGGGGCTGGATGCAGTGGCTCACACCTGTAATCCTAGCACTTTGGGAGGCTGAGGCGGGAGGATCACTTGAGCCCAGGAGTTTGACACTAGCCTGAGCAACACAGTGAGACCTCGTCTCTCTTTTCAATCAATCAATCAATCAATCAATCAATGAAAAAAGAGAAAAAAGAACTGGGCTGAGGAGCACTTACAAACAATTTGAGGAACTTCAGAATGCGCTTGTGGGTGAGGATGTACAAAGTATTGCCTGATTCTGGGTCAATAACTGGCAGCCTGTGGATCTTGTTCCGAATTAATGAAGAGACAGCATCAAACAAGCTGTGAGAGGGTGGGAGATAATAAGTTCCACAGTGCTGGGGCTGAGGGTGATTAAACAGGTCCATACAGTGTATTGCTAAACAGGGAAAACTGATGGTTAGGGAAGGGGGCAGTGTACAGGCCAGACTTAAAGAGAGAGAGAGAGAGAGAGAGTGAGAGAGAGAGAGAGACTGTGTGTGTGTGTGTGTGTGTGTGTGTGTGTGTGTGTGTGTGTGTGTGTGTGTGTCTTTTCTCTCTTCTTCCCCTTTCCCTGGGTGTCTAGGGCATTAGCTAGGCTGATGGCAAAATCTCTTCCACTTTTTGGACAGATGGGTAACTGGAACTCACCTGGCATTAGGAGAAATGCAGACAAGCGGTTTAAAGGAGTCCTGGAGATACACCTCTGAAGGGAAAAGGGATGGGTCACAAAATACCACCATGGAAAAGTGTTTCCCAGAAACCCGCCATCCCTTTATCCTTTTATAACCCCAATTCTCTACATACCTCTCCAAGTTTCTATCTTGTGTTCTTCTAGCTCATAGATCTGTACCTGAAAGCAGAAGCAACAGAATCTGAGACCTGATCTCTCTGCTTCCTTAAGCCCTCGTGGCTTGCTTGGAGAAAAAGAAATGAGAATGAGGGATTTAGGGCAGGGAAAGTGATTTTGGTCATTGGGTTAAGGTTCCTTACCAAGGCTGATTTATAGTAGCGGTGCAGGATATTGATGAAATCAGTGATGGTCAGCATGCCTAGAGGACAAGACAGAGCCCTCAGCACTGCCTGAAGCTTGTCTCCCTGCCCAGCACAAGATGCCAATAATATTGTGTTCCAGAAACTTTTGCTTACCCACAAAACTTTGCTTCTTACTATCCCATAAAGGGGCAGCTCGTACACCGTTAGTCACCAAAGCAAAAAAAGCTTTCTTCACCTGTAGCCAAGACAGTAATAATCATAAAGGCAAATCCACAGGGGCAGGACTGTAAAAAAAGAACAGTGTTTGGGCATGTTGGGTAAAACATGAGACTAACTTCACAGAAGGATAAGGATATTACCCTTAGGATGAGATAGGATGAGAGGTATTAAACCACAGGCTCCAAAGGGGGAAGGGAAAAGAGGATTTCACCCACCTGCAGGGACGTATCAAATACAACCAATTTGGAGCTTGTGGGAATCAGGTCATAGCAGCGATGAGACTTCATGAAGGAAGTATACACGCTATTGTTGGATTCTGGGGTCTCTGCATAGGGTGGGATAGTTAGTAGCTTCCTTCCACATAAAAACTCCCAATCAAAAGAGACAGAAAACAAAATAGTGTTCTAGTATCTCAAATATTTAGAGCATTATTTTTTAATAAGACCCCTTATTTTATCTGTCTTGTTCCTATTGTTTCCACAAAACCTGGATAAACCTCTTAGAAACCATTTCATCCAACCCCTGTCTCCAGGTTAAGACTTTATCTATTGGTCCCTATAGGTAAAAGAAGTTGACTAAAACATAAAGCCTATAGTATCTCTCTTTAACATGTTATAGTCTAAAAATGTTTCTCATCTTTAATCCAAGCTTTCCCTTTCATATACTTAGCACATTTTCACTTTCCTCTTTTTTCAATGAAGTAAGCTTCTTAAAATTCTTCCAAGACTGTGCTGGGGATGGTGGCAAGCACCTGTAATCCCAGCTACTCAGGAAGTTGAGGCAGAGGATCACTTGAACCCAGGAGCTCGAGGCCAGCCTGGGCAACACAGCGAACCCCTGTCTCAATTAAAAAAAAAAAAAATCTAAGACCTGCAAATGGGAAAGTCATGGTCCAAGTTGGGCCATTTCTCATTAACAATAAGTTGGAGCCCAGTGCTCAATCAACCTGGCTCAAAACACCCTGATAGTCCATTCTGGGATCACCCTGTAAATCAGAAATCATCCCACCTACTCTAGACAAATGGGAGATCCTGGCTAGTTTACCTTTTTCTATTCCTGTGATTTTAATTGCTTGCTCTAAACTAGGGAAGTAATCTCCCAAAATAATAGCTTGAATGTACTACATACTATACTACATGCACTTAAAAATATTACATTGAGGCCGGGCGTGGTGGCTCATGCCTGTAATCCCAGCACTTTGGGAGGCCAAGGTGGGAGGATCACCTGAGGTCGGGAGTTCAAGACCAGCCTGACCAACATGGATAAACCCTGTCTCTACTAAAAATACAAAATTAGCCGGGCATGGTGGCGCATGCCTGTAATCCCAGCTACTCGGGAGGCTGAGGCAGGAGAATTGCTTGAACTCGGGAGGCAGAGGTTGCGATGAGCCGAGATCGCAACATTGCACTCCAGCCTGGGCAACAAGAGTGAAACTCCGTGTCAAAAAAAAAAAATAATAAATAAATAAATTACATTGGCTGGGCGTGGTGGCTCACACCTGTAACCCAGGACTTTGGGAGGCCAAGGTGGGTGGATCACCTGAGGTCAGAAGTTTGAGACCAGCCTGGCCAACATGGCGAAACCCCGTCTCTACTAAAAAAATACAAAAATTAGCCAGGCGTGGTGGCACGTGCCTGTAGTCCCAGCTACTCAGGGGGCTGAGGCAGGAGAATTGCTTGAACCCAGGAGGTGGAGGTTGCAGTGAGACGAGATTGTGCCTCTGCACTCCAGCCTGGGCGACAGAGTGAGACTCCGTCTCAAAAAAAAAAAAAAAAATTACATAATTTAATCCTTACAACAAATGTGTAAGTAATGTCCTCATGTTTCAGATGAGAAAATAGGTGTAGTTAAATAAACTGCTCAAGGTCACACCATTAATAAGTGGCAAGAAAGACTCAAACAAACCCAGATCTGTTTCCAAACTTCATACTCTTAAGTCTTTAATCAATTTGGTTTTTAATATTTATTTTTTTAACCAAAGTTATATAGACTCACAGTTAAAGCAGTCCAACAGTTTTACAAATTTTGTTAAGAAAAAAATGCACTCCTTGCAACCCACCTCCCTGTACTACCCTTCCCCAGGGATGAGAACATCTATCTACCTTAGTTGATTATTTTGGTACTTAATTCTATGTCCTTAAATAACATGCTTGTATTGCTAGTTTCCAATTTTTTTTTTCATTTTGGGGCATTATTTATCATCTATCTACCAAAGAAGATGAGAATTTCTAGTTCTCTCTCCTACTAGGACTTCACCACAAACACGTACTTCCCATTCTCCTCATTATTCCAGGAGCTAAACCATAATGTTGGTTATATCCGTATTTCAATCTTTTTTTTTTTTTTTTTTTGAGAGGGAGTCTTGCTCTGTCACCCAGGCTGAAGTGCAGTGGCACGATCTCAGGTTACTACAACCTCAGCCTTCCAGGTTCAAGCGATTCTCCTGCCTCAGCCTCGCAAGTAGCTGGGATTACAGGTGCCCGCCACCATGCCCGGCTAAATTTTGTATTTTAGTAGAGACAGGGTTTCACCACATTGGCCAGGCTGATCTCGAACTCCCGACCTCATGTGATCTGCCCGCTTTGGCCTCCCAAAGTGCTGAGATTACAGGCATGAGCCACTGCACCCGGCCAGTATTTAAATCATTTTGACTGAATATTTACTATTCAGAGATAAGCCAAATAGTAAACTCTGATTTTTTTTTCTTCCTTCACAACTTTGTTTTACCTGGAGTTAATGTCTTCTCCTTTTGTTTAATTTTCTATGTATAATTCTTATAACTAATCCAACCCCCAAATGCTTCACCAACTATTTAAATCTCCTTTCAAGAGGTTCAAAAGCATTAGACAGTCTATCAAAATTTAAACTACCCAAAGAAATCTCCCTGGAGCCTTCTGACCTGCTCAAATCTGGGCTGGTTTGTCTGGTATGCACTGCTGTCATCCTGGGATCTTTCTTCATCACCATCCTGGGTACCCCTTTCACGTCTCTCCTCTACTGGTGCTCCTATATCCTATATCGCGTTTTTATCTTTTTTGATTACTCCCTTATTTTGGTGGAACACATCTTCCAGTAGCTTCCTGAGAAAGGGTGCATGGGAGGTACGTGTTTTTGAGACCTTGCAGCCTGTAGATATCTTTATTCTACCCTCATCCTTGGATTTATAATTCGGCTGAATAGAGAATCTGCAGGAAAGCTTGGAATGTGTTTTCCTGCAGAATGTTGAAGGCATTGCTCCACTGCCTGCTAGCTGCTGGTGTTGTTGAGAGTCCAAGGCAATTCTGACTTTTTGTATGTGACTTTTTTTCCCTCTCTCTGAAAACTCATAGGATCTCTGTTTCCAGTGTTCTGAAATCTCAGGATGACTGTGCTTTGGGTGGGTCACTTTCATCCATTGTGCTGAATATTCGATGGGTCCTTTCAATATGAAAACTAATGTCCTCAAGTTCCAATAAATGTTCTTGAATTAGTTCCTCAATTATTTCCTTCCCTCTGTGTTGCCATTTTTCTTTTTCTATGACTCCTATTTAGATACTGGACCTCCTAGACTGATCCTTTAAATGTTTGTTTGTTTTGTGGGTTGTTGGAATCTTTCCTCTCCTTTTTTTTTTTTTTTTTTTAAAGAGACAGGCTTTCATTCTGTTACCCAGGCTGGAGTACAATGGCGAGATCATGGCTCACCTGCAGCCTTGACCTTCTGGGCTCAAGCAATTCTCCTGTCTCAGCCTCCTGAGTAGCTGGGACTACAAGTGTATGCCACTATGCCTGGCTAATTTTTATTTTTTTGTAGAGACAGGGTCTTGCTGTGTTGCTGAGCTGGTCTTGAACTCCTGGCCTCCCGCCTCAGTCTCCCAAAGTGCTGGGATTACAGGTATGAGCCACTGCACCTTCTCTCCTATTTTCTACTTTGTTGATTTTTAGCTCTCCTTTCTGGGAAATTTCCTCATGTTGATTTTTGAAACCTCCAGCTGGGTTTAAATTTTTGCTACTATATTTTTAATTTCCAAGAGTTCCTTTTTGTTTTCTGAAAATTCCTTCTTTAAAAAATTGTATCCTATACTTGTTTCATGGTGGAAATAAGGTTTTTTGTTGTTGTTGTTTTTGTTTTTTTGAGACAGAGTTTCACTCTTGTTGCCCAGGCTGGAGTGCAATGGTGCAATCTCGGCTCACAGCAACCTCCACCTCCTGGGTTCAAGCGATTCTCCTGTCTCAGCCTCCCGAGTATCTGGGATTACAGGTACATGCCACCATGCCCAGCTAATTTTTGTATTTTTAGTACAGACAGGGTTTCATCATATTGGTCAGGCTGGTCTCAAACTTCTGACCTCAGGTGATCTGCCTGCCTCGGCCTCCCAAAGTGCTGGGATTACAGGCGTGAGCCACCGTGCCCGGCTGTTGTTTTCTTTAAAGATATACTACTTTCACAGGTATTGAGAAATATATTCCTTTACCTAAGATTATATTAATGTTATTAAAGTTTTCTTCTCATCTTTTCCTTCCAGTTGCTTTTTTCCTGTTTGTTTCTTCTGTGTGTACATGAGGTTGGGAGAGGCAGTTTGCTTTTTCATTTTTATTTATTTTTTACCAGGGAGATACAGCCTTCAGAGTAAAACAAAGGTACATTCCAGAGTGGGGTGGGGGGCAGTTTGGATCACTTTTTTTCACAGATCCTTTCTTTAGATGTTTGGTAATCCCTAGTTTAAAGGAGAACTTAAACCATAACTTAAGAGTGGAGGCTTTAAAGCTGAGTGGAAGCTCTAAGTGTGTAAGTGAGCCTTGCTGACAGTGAGTCATTTGGATAGGGAACATTCAATACTTATATATTTTAGGACTTCCCTTCAAGAGGATTCTGGAGAGAAGGATTATTCAATTTCATGCTTGGAGGGTGAAGGCTCTTCTGCCAGCGCTCTGGAAACTGAAAAGGGGAAAAGGGCTGGAGGCTCAGCATCGAGTATAGTTCACTACATGCTCCTGTTTTCAGTGCAGTACTTCAGCCCTAAGCTGTGCCCGAGTCCCTTGCCAGATTTCCAATCTCTGCCACAGTTGGGAGGCAGAGTTGCCCACTGTACTCAATGGGGTAGGGTGTCTTGGGATCTGACTGTTTCTTAGACCTTCAATGCTTCTTGGCTTTCCTCACTGCTAGTTATAATTCAGTTTTCTCAGGTCTAAGTCATTCATCACTCTTTTGTCTGCTTTTCAGCTTCCAAAAATTCATTGCTATTATCTCCTCTCCTGTTTTCCCTATGGTGTGTTTGTGTCTTTTTCTTTAAAAAAATTCCTTTATGGTGGTTTTAGGGGAGTTTTTGTGAATATATATTCAATGTACCATCTTTTTTTTTTTTTTGAGACAGTCTTGCTCTGTCACCCAAGCTGGAGTGCAGTGGTGCGATCTCCACTCACTGCAACCTCCTCCTCCTGAGTTCAAGCGATTCTCATGCCTCAGCCTCCCAAGTAGCTGGGATTACAGGCACGTGTCACCATGCCTGGCTAATTTTTATATTTTTAGTAGAGACGGGGTTTCACCATGTTGGCCAGGCTGGTCTCAAACTCTTGTTCTCAAGTGATCCACCTGCCTCAGCCTCCCAAAGTGCTGGGATTACAAGCATGAGCCACTACGCGCAGCCCAATCTACCAATCTACCGTCTTTAACTGGAAGCCTACCATTGTTATTCAAACTTGAGAATTCAGACTCCCAAGAACACGTCTTTGGACACCAGTTGAAGATACATATACTACATTGATAGTTAAATACTATCATTCAGGCCACAGGCCCATAAACATATTGGATTTGGCTTTCTCAGTGTTTGTTTATAATTGAGACAGGATCTCACTCTCTGCCCAGGCTGGAGTGCAAAAAATTTTTAATTTTTTGTAGAGACAGGGTCTCACTAAGTTATCCAGGCTGGTTTCGAACTCCTGAGCTCAAGTGATCCTCCTGCCTTGGCCTCTCAAAGTGCTGGTGTTACACTGTGCCCAGACTTGAAGATCTGGCAAAAATAGGTCTTAGTTGACCAGACCTAGATAGTTGTCGCCTTTTTTTTTTTTTTTTTTTGAGATGGAGTTTCGCTTTTATTGCCCAGGCTGGAGTACAATGGCATGATCTCGGCTCACTGCAACAAAATCCGCCTCCCAGGTTCAAGCGATTCTGTGATTCTCCTGCCTCAGCCTCCCAAGTAGCTGGGATTATAGGCGCCCACCATCAAGCCCAGCTAATTTTTTCTACTTAGTAGAGATGGGGTTCCACCATGTTGATCAGACTGGTCTGTAACTTGTGACCTCAGGTGATCCACCTGCCTTGGCCTCCCAATGTGGTGGGATTACAGGTGTGAGCCACCACACCCAGCTGCCTTCTTTAGTTTTTTGAGACAGAGTCTTGTGCTGTCGCTCAGGCTGGGGTGTAGTGGCACAGTCTCGGCTCACTGCAACCTCTGCCTCCCAGGTTCTAACAATTCTCCTGCCTCAGCCTCCCGAGTAGCTGGGATTACAGGCATGCAGCTCCACGCCCAGCTAATTTTTTATTTTTAGTAGAGACAAGGTTTCACGATGTTGGCCAGGCTGGTCTTCAACTTCTGACCTCAGGTGATCCACCCACCTTGGCCTCCCAAAGTGCTGGGAATACAGTCATGAATCACCATGCCCGGCCCAGCTGTCGCCTTCTTTTCATATGTAGTTCACTTCACTGCTTGGTCCATGTAGGCAATTTGAGTTTCTAGTTTCTGCCTTGGTGCTAATGCAATAGGCACTGGCCAGCACTGGAACTGTCTTCCCTGTGCTCTGGATTTTAGAGGTTTAGTGCTTCTATTACCAGATTAGTTCTAAGAGCCTTTTCCTAATTTTTTTTTTTTTTTTTTTTTTTTTTTCTGAGACGAAGTTTCACTCTTGTTGCCCAGGCTGGAGTGCAATGGCACGATCTTGGCTCACTGCAATTTCTGCCTCCCTGGTTCAGGCAATTGTGCCTCAGCCTCCCAAGTAGCTGGGATTACAGGCATGCGCCACCACACCTGGCTGATTTTGTATTTTTAGTAGAGACAGGGTTTCACCAGGTTGGTCAGGCTGGTCTCAAACTCCTGAGCTCAAGTGATCCACCTGCCTCGGCCTCCCAAAGTGCTGGGATTACAGGCGTAAGCCACTGCACCAAGCCCTTTGCATAATTTTTGGTGTACATTCAGTGGCTTTAGTGAGCTTGCTGGGTGATAAAATCCTGGTAGCACTGTTTCTGGACTATGCAGAAAATACCCAGGACTTCTAAAACATGGTAGCCAGCCCAGAGTTGCCTATGGAAGTTTTGCCTGTACCTCAGATGTTTCTCTCAAGTGGTTTGATAACTGAAGATATTAATCATCCCCACTCTGCCCAAGATTTATTCCTGGGTGATCTTGCCAAACTACTGTCACTGATTTTTGTGGTTTGGCACATTATCTGGTCCTGCTTTGATTTTCCCAGGGGAGAGATTCAAAAGCATTGTTGAAGACATTGTTAGGATCAGGCTATTGTTTTCATGCCCAGTTTCCTTTCTTCAGTAAACTTACCTTGAGGATGCTCATTTTCCAGAGCTGGGGAGCTATCTGAAGAAATGACCTGGAGAGATAAGAAAACAGATTCAGCTTAACCTGGTTCCATCCATTTTAGCCTAGCAACATTAGGGGAAGGGCTGGTGAACAAATAATGACTTTCTTTAAAGCACTATAAAGCCACTGCCCCCGCCAAACCCTTTTTTTTTTCTGTTTTTGAGACAAGGTCTCGCTCTGTCACCCAGGCTGCAGTGCAGTGGTGTGATCACAGCTCACTTCAGCCTTGACCTCCTCGGGGTCAGGTGATCCTCTCTCACCTCAGCCTCCTGAGTAGCTGGGACTACAGGTGCAAGCCACTATACCCAGCTAATTTTTGTATTTTTAGTAGAGATGGAGTTTTGCCATGTTGCCCAGGCTGGTCTTGAACTCCTGGGCTCAAGTGATTGCCCTCCTTGGCCTCTCAAAGCACTACGATTACAGGCACGAGTTACTGCACCCAGCCTTATAAGGCTCTTCAGAAATATGATCTCATTTAATCTTCATAACAACCCTGAGGTAAATACTATTATTAGCCTTATTTTCACAGATTGTCTCTGAGGGTCAAGAGACATTAAGCAACTTGCCCAAGGTCACATGGCTGATAAGGGGTGGAGTAGGCATTCAAACACCTATCTTCTGGTTCCAGAGCTTGTGGTTTGCTTTTGTTTACATCAAAATTTTAATAAATAACATACTTGAAAAAACAAATTTTTAAAAAACTACGTATACCTAACAAAATAATTTCTTATAACTGATGAAGAGTTTGGTTGGGTTTATCTTGGCAGTGTTCATTTTTGTAAATTTTTTTGTTTGTTTTGTTTTGAGGCAGAGTCTCGCTCTGTTGCCCAGGCTGGAGTGCAGTGGTGTGATCTTGGCTCACTGCAACTGCCTCCTCCTGGGTTCAAGCAATTCCCGTGCCTCAGCCTCCTGAGAGCTGGAATTACAGGCGTGCACCACCACACCCACCTAATTTTCATATTTATAACAGAGATGGGGTTTTACCATGTTGGCCAGGCTGGTCTCAAACTCCTGACCTCAACTGATCTGCCCGCCTCGGCCTCACAAAGTGCTGGGATTACAGGCATGAGCCACCACGCCCGGCCATTTTTATAAAATTTTTGAATGTATTTACTCCATTCTGATGAAATTCTACCTCTCTGGAATCACAGAAGAGAAGAAACCAATACTGCTACAATATTGTGCCTTCCAGAAATGCTTCTATCCACTTCTGAGCTGAACGAGCATTATCTGCAAAGCTCATGTTCTTGTACACTATACTGCCTAATGAAACATTAGGTCCTAAAAGCTAAGACTAAAGATCTGAGCTTAGGGCTAACCCCTACAAGATTCTCACAGATCTACTTTATTAAAACATGGAAGCCAGAGAGACAGCATTGTCTTCCCCAAACACAGACACTCACTAGGCATAGTTGTAGGCACTAGAACCACAGACACTGGTTCCACCATTGTCTAGCTCCATGGCAGAGAGAGAGCCATAACTGGGGAGGATCCCAGTAGCTGACTGTCAGCCAGTCAAAACCTGAATGACTGAGAGGTGGATAAGGAACACGAATGTTCTGAAACTGGGAACTTGAGTCCACTCAGCACCCTTGTGAGTCAAAGGCTGCTATAGCCAGGGGATGCTGGTTTTCCAAGTTTCCCTTCCCAAGATAGTCTGAGATTAGAGAGTGCTTTGACTAGACAAAACTTAGAACCATTTCTGTGCTCCCTCAAGTGGGAACATTTGGAAATGCCATTGTTATTTAGGAACCCAGAAGGGATCACAACAATTTTCATCTGCTAGCATCAACAGTCTTGGCTCCATTTTCTCTGGGTGATATCTCCAAAATAAAACCATACTTCATCCCCATAGCTTCTGTAGTAACATGACATTAAAAACTTCAACCTGGGAGGTTGGCTGACAAACTTCCTAAACCAGGGAAGTTTAAGACAGCCCTAAACTTTTCTCCCTTAATGGGCTAGGGGAGAGTGCAGGGAGTAAGGGGGATAATCTCCCTCTCTTCCCTCTGGACTGCATAAGACTGTCAGCTTGGCCTGCCATTTTGGCAAGACTATCAGAACAACAGCCTCATCACTTATAAGTGGGAGAGAGGGCTGTGATAAAGATAGACACATGATATATCAGAGTCTCACAAAGATCTACACAAAGGCACAAAAACAGCTACTTCTGTAGAATTTACCCATCATATGATATATACTGTACTGTGCTACAGTTATTTTGTTCATTATCTATCCAAACAGATTATAAATTCCTGGAAGCCTAGAACTATCTTATACTTTGTATCTCCCATACCACCAAGCACAGGGTTTTGCATATAATTCACAGTTGTTTTGTTTTTTAATTCTCAAAGAATGATGCACACTGATATGAACAGATATGCCCAAGACTAAGTTACAGAGGGAGGAAAGAAACATAGAGCTAACTAGAAATACAGATACCAACATAAGAGAGTCAAACACAACTGCATATGTGACTTTTTTTTTGGGCGGGGGGGCAGAGTCTCGCTGTGTCTCCCAGGCTGGAGTGCAGTGACGCGATCTTGGCTCACTGTAATCTCCGCCTCCTGGGTTCAAGCGATTCTCCTGCCTCAGCCTCCCAAGTAGCTGGGACTACAGATGCCTGCCACCACGCCCAGCTAAGTTTTTTTTTGTATTTTTAGTAGAGATGGGGTTTCACTATGTTGGCCAGGCTGGTCTTAAACTCCTGACCTCGTGATCCACCCGCCTCGGCCTCCCAAACTGCTGGGATTACAGGTATGCGCCACCGAGCCTGGCCGTGACTTTCAACTTTCTGCCTGTTTCACCATATCAGAGGGGGGATTATGTAATTACATCTACTCCTTTCTACCTTTTCTTTTTTTTTTGAGACAGGGTGTCACTCTGGCATTCAGGCTGGAGTGCAGCGGCACAATCACAGATCACTGCATCTTCAACTTCCCCAGCTTCTCCGACTTCTGCCTCCCGGGCTGCTGGGACTACAGGAACATACCACCAGGCCCAGCTACTTTTTGTATTTTTTTGTAGAGATGGGGTCTCGCTATGTTGACCAGGCTAGTCTTGAGCTCCTGGGCTCAAGCCATCCGGCCACCTTGGCCTCCCAAAATTCTGGGATTACAGGCAAGAGCCACTGCTCCTGGCCTCCTTTCTACTTTTAATAACATAAGGGACCTGAGAAAGTACCAGTGTACCACGTAAGTACAAAATATTACAGAGACACAGTCTACATCTGACAAATAGACTCGCAATTTCTTCCAAACTTCTGATCTACATTTCCAATTATTTGACAACCATAGATGTCACAGAGACTCCTCAAATGCTTGAATACGAAACAAAACATTTGTCCCTCCAATCCTATTATTCTCGCTGTGGTTCCCATCTTATTTTTTTGTTTGTTTTGCACAGCTGTCTTCTTAACAGTTATCAGCTAAGCTGGTATGTTAGAAATGTCTCAGATCCATCTCTCTCATTGCCAATATCACAGCCTTAATTTAGGCTTTTACCTCTCACCTCTGCAACGTTGTTTAAACTGGGGTCCTTGGCCCAAATCTATCTGTTCTTCAATTTATCTTTCATGCTTTCACCAAGTTTGTTCACCAAAGCATCTCGGATTTGGAAGGGACTTTCATCCCCATTAACAAGAAACTTTACTTTTCGAAGTAGCTCAGTCCATGTACAGAAAGCTGCTACGAACATTCCTAAAGGACATTCACTGACTTGCTCATAAATCTTCCATGGGTCCCCTATTACAAAACAAAGTTCAAATTTAGCATGGTGTGTAATACCTTCAACCTGATCTTAGCCTGCTTTTCCAGTCTTTTCTCCCACTGTGACCAAAATCCAAAGCCAGCAACATCATGCCGCTGGCTCACCCCCAGTTCTCTACATACCCCAATTTCAGTGCCCTTGCTCACACTGTTCTCTCAATTTGCAGTGCCCTCTCCTAGGTCCAAAGTAATTTTTCTCTCAGCTATTCTGTCACAGTCCTTTGTTTTCATATTGATGATAGCATTTATTATAGTCTACCTTTAAATAACAGCTGTTGCTGGCTTGCCCTCACCCTCACTCCAGTTAGGCTGAACATTTTCAAAGCAGGAGTTTTCTTTCTTTTCTTTTTTTTTTTTGGAGACAGGATCTCACTGTGTCACTCAGACTGGAGTGCAGTGGCATGATCTCAGCTCACTCCAGCCTCCACCTCTTTGGATCAAGCGATCCTCCCACCTGAGCCTCCTGAGTAGCTGGGACTACAGGCACACACCACCACCACCACCATGCCTGGGTAATTTTTGTATTTTTGTTTCTGTCGAGATAGGCTTTCATCATGTTGCCCAGGCTGATGCTGAACTCCGGAGCTCAAGCAATCCACTTGCCTTGGCCTCCCAAAGTACTGGCATAACAGGCGTGAGCCACCACACCTGGCTGAGTTTTCTTTTTCCTCTTTTTAACTTCTACCCCAGAGCCTAATCCAGTACATAAAGTGTAAAGGCTAAATTAGAAAATCTATATAAAAGTGCTTTGTAAACCATAATACATTTACAAGTAAGTAGAATATGACATGTCATTTTAAATTTAATGGAATTAGACTCCTTATTTTTGTTTAAGATTATCCTGATTAGTCAGAATTGGCTCCCTTGCCTGGGAGACCAACGGCGAATCATTTTAGTACTTTGGTCGGTTTTCTTTTTGAAAACCTGAAAGAAACAACCTCTCTGTGAGCAGAGAAACGGTGTGGCAAAGAATTACTCTGGGCATGTAATCCAAAGCAAAGTGAACCTGCAGTCCTTTCGTAACTACAGTAGCAGATGATAAAAACCAAGATGGAAAGAGTTACTCTGCCTGAAAGAAGACACATGGTTAAAAACTGTGGAGAGGGAAGTGTATGGGAGGGGTTACAGAGCGCTAGAAAAAGACTCCTGAGAGTGAGGGTGGGTGCAAACATGTAGCAGACAACCCGCAGCATCTGTGGGAGGGTGACAGGGCCCTGCCACAATTGGTCAATGCCTGCTCGCCAAGAATGAGCTATGCCAAAACCCCTGCTTAGAGTCGCAGAGCGGGCCATGACCTAAAATTGCCCAGGGACACATCGGCCTCTAGCACTGCAAGATTTCCTCTTTCAAGCAAACCTCAATTCTCGGTCTTATTAAGGGAATGTGACTTCACTGGACGCAGTATAAAGATCTTCAGATGTCCTCCTGCCGGGGATTGCAGGGATCACAGAAAGACCATCGAGGTCCAGGAGCTACCTGCAAGCGGAGATCCCTCTGGACGCCCCGTGCCTCACCCAGCAAAGCCGGCTCACAACCCTGCGCTCTCAAACCTCTAAAAGGGCTTGAGGTGCCAATAGGAAAGGAGGCCTGAGATTGCCACGGCATACGTGGGCCCCAAGGAGGGAGCCAGGAGTCACTGCCTGCTTGGGCTAAGGGTACCGCGTACGGAAAGGCGGCGGGGACGCGGCCCAGTTCTAGGAGATGCGCCCAACGAAGAAGCGGAGGGACAGGGTCACGGGATAGGGCAGACACCCGGCTGCTTTTTGTTTGCTAGACACCAGCGCCAGCCCCTGCCCGGCCCTCCCGGTCTCCTAAGGGCGGGGGGGGTCTTAGGCTCCACAGCGCCCCCGACCGCCCTCCTGCACTCCTCACCGTCTCCATTGCAAGAGGCGCCCGGCTTGGTTTCCTCGCTTTAGGAAACTCTCTTGGGGCAGGCCCCGCCCCACATCCGGTGCGGCGACGCCACTTCCGCCCACGTCATGGCAGTCGCCAGACTGGGGCGAAAGGCAAGGAACCCACCCTTCCGGCGGTGGCGGGCCTCGGTAACCGCCCTCCCCCGGGTCCTCACGGACCGCACGGATCCGGCTGACGGCGAGGGTCATGGGACGGAGGCGCTTGTATTTAAAATGTTCTTTTTTTATTTGTCGTTTAAAAACAAACTTGGAAGAAGCAAAATCCAAAACTTGCCCTTTGCCTCTCGCAACATAAATATGTACAGTTCAGAATGATCGCTGATACAAAACATGCCAAGGACAGGGGCGCTGAGGGTGGAGGGAGAGAGGGCGCTTTAAAAAAGGGAACCATTTCATCCGTTGTTACGAAGGACCAACCTTGCTGTACAGGATACACACAACACAAAATAAAGTCTTCACGGGATTCACACTTGTCAGCGATTTATTTTTTAAAAAGGGGGAGGGTCCTGGAGGTGAGGGGAGAAGACTGTAAAGGGGAAAACTGAAAACTGAGTATGTGCGAGTGTAAACCAACCCAAAATACAAACACGGGGGCGGGGGGTGGGGTGGGGGATTCTGATGCAATTATACAGGCAAGGTACTTAAAAAAAAACCAACCAAAATTCCAACCTTGTAGCTTGGGTCTGAGTTATAGTTTATATAAAAATTAAAAACTGTATAAGGTTTCTTCACTAAATTCTACAGGACTATCGGATACCTAGCATATGCTTACAAAGTCTGCCCCATCCCCTTTTCCCAATCCCAGGGCCCAAGCCCCAAACACAGCCTGACTCACGGGAGCCAATCTCCCCCTCCCTGTAGCCTAGACCTTCTGCTCTCGGAAAAGGAACATCCAAGGGCTGTGGCTTTGAGGGCAGCAGCCCAGTCTTCCTACTGTCTGATTTAATTACAGCGGTTCCTGTGGGAGTGGGGGGTGTTATTCTCTTAAACATTTGCAGCTTGAAACAGTTGAGGAAGCAGCTTTAAAAAAAAAAATCTCCCTACCCCCAACAATCCACAACCCCCCAAATTCAAAACAAAACAAAAACAAACCTAAAATCACAACAGCGACCAAGCTCCCCCTCCAGCAGGCCCGCCCGTCCACCACCACCAAGCCCACCCCTACACTCCAGACATCTGATTCTTGAAAATATTAATTACAAAATGCCCTTTGCCCACAGCCCCTAGAAGAGAACTGCATATAAGCTTCATCTTCATCCCCACGGTTCCCTACCAGAGAGGGGTTTGGGGCCTCACCCACCCCTTACCTACTCCCACCCCCAGGAAGAGGTTCAACTGCAGCACAAGCTTGGGCAGAAAGGGGAAGGAAAGGGAGGCAAGGAACCCATCACCCTCTGGCTCCCCCTGGGGTCAGCTCTCTTTTGTGCGTTATAACATAGTCCAACTATACAACAGGGGGTGGGAATTGCCCAGCCTCTATACCCCCATCTTACAGCAGTCACAGCCAGGGGGTGGGGAGTGGGGTGGGGGGTGAGGAAAAGGGCGGTAGGTCGGGTAATGGAGGGGGCCCCCCCACAAGGGGAGCTCCATGTGTCCGCCCCACACCCCCCTACCATTTATAAACTGGTTTTGTAAAAAGAAAATAGATATATTTATATAGAATATATAAAGCACAAAAATTAGTAGTTTTACATTTGCTCTCCCCGGGGGGTGGGGGGAGAGGGGAGGGTTCTCACCTCCAGCCGGCTCCCCCATGCCCCACAAGACTATGTACAATCCCATGTATAAATAGATAAATACCCCCCACCCTCCCCGCGCTGACACTAAGCTCCCCCACCCCCACATCACCACCCCTTCCCACCAGACCAGCAGCAGTTTGGTGACTGAGGGAAAGTGGGAGCTCTGGGCCACACCCTGCCTCACTAGGTATGGGCATGCCACTCAGGGATAGCCCTCACCCTACCCCCCACCCAACCCGTCCAGGGGCTGGAGGGCAAACAGGCTCATGATGAGGTTGGGAAAACAGGAGGGAGATATCCTGGTCCTAGGTTTAGCTCCCTCCTGCCCCCATGTCCAGATGGAGAAGGAAGTCCTAGAGCAACTAGGGGCCAGTCATCCCCAATCTTCATCATCATTTGCCTCAACCACCATCCCATGCCCATAATTAAAAACAAAGATGGATTTTTTGTTGTTGTTTTTCTTCCTCCTCCTACCCCCCTTCCACCCACTCAGAAGAGGGCAGTGAGGTGGGGGAGAGGGTTGGGGCAGTAGGGGGCTTGGAGAGGGTCTCACATTTCAAAACAGCAAAAAATCCAACACTTAAATGAGGTAGGTGTGGGTGCGGGGTCTCCTTGCCCGGCTTGCCCAGCTTGCCCTCCTAGGCAGCTGGGCGCCTCTTTCCCGTTCATGTTGCATTTGTCAGAGTGGAAAACAAGGAAACACAACCCATAGAGAGACAGAAACACAGAGGAAAAGAGGGAAACAGAGACAGATCAAGAGGGAGGGGGGATGGGGGTGAGGGTGGGGGCAGGACCCGGCAGGCAGGGCCAGGTGTGGGACCCGGCCTTTGGGATTGTCAAGCTTAGTCAAGTCTCTTTGCAGCCGTGAGTTGGGCCGGAGAGGTCAGTGGGAGCAGCAGGGCTGTGAGGCCCGGCCACACATCCTCTTCCCCCACCCTGCTGCCTCCCAGATGCTTCTGGGTAGTTCCCGGCCCATATCCCCCTCAAACCTGAGATGCCCAATGGCTGCTTCTGTCTGGCCCCTCCTGGAGCTGGGGGCAGAGATGCCAGCCTGAGGGCCGGTGGTGGGGAAGAGGATTGTCCCTGGTGCCCAGGGTGGGCTTGGCCTAGGGCCCTCTGCCCCAGCCTCCTGCTCCAGGGGCTCCGGGTCAGCCGGCAGCCCCAGCCCTGGGTCCTGGCTCTGGCTGCTACCTCTCTTCCCCCTCATCCCTTTCAGGGAAGAGGTTGTGGGTAGGGGGACTCCCCTGCCTGGTAGCCTCAAAGCTTCTTAGTTCATCCATTTCCGACAATTCCAGGCTCCACAGTGGCAGGGGATCTTGTGCTGATCGTCCTCAAAATCAAACTGATAGTCATAGGTTAGCTGAAAAGAGAAGAGGGCAGAATCAATGCTAGTCCCCCACAGGAAGAGGGGAGGCCAGAGAAGATATGATCTGAGGTGCCCAGCCTAGGAATCCACATTTAGGGAATGGCAGAGAAGGGGTGAAAGGAGGAGGAGCTGCTTTGTCTGTCACTCAGGATACTTCCTCTCACCTCCTCTCCTTTGGGGATTCGCCGGCTGGAGATGATGATGATTTTGTCCTCTTTGTCAAATGTCACGACTTCAGCCACACAGTTAGGGGCACAGGAATGGTTAATGTACCTGGGCAGTGGGACAGAGTCAGGGATGTCAGGCAACTAACTTGGGACAATTTTGATTCCTTGTTCGTCTATCCCCCAGAGTGCCACTCTCAGGGACCACTAAATCCCTCCTTCCTCGTCATCTCTCACCTGGCAGGGCCGCCGGTCAACGTAGCATCAATCACATGTTCATTGTTTATTCGGAACATGTAGATGCCTCGATTCTAGAAAGGCAGAGGTTGCAGAAGAAGGGACAAGAGTATCAGAGAGTGGCAGTGGTGGCTGTGGGATCAGGTAGGAGACTCAGGCAGTGGGGCTTTTGTTGCATGTTCTTCATTTCTCCTGCCTTTCCCTTCTCCCCACCACAGCTTTCCTCCTGTTCTCCTGTGACCAATACTGCCCTTGCTCCTTGGTTGAGTGCGGACTATGCACCACAATGGCCCCTCTGCCAGCTCATACCTGCTCTTCGTAGATTTTCTCCCGCCGGTTGGCCACCTCGTTCCGAATGATGGTGCCAATGTACTCGATAACCATTGTGTGCTTTTCTAGGTCCTTGGCTGCATAGAGCCCCAGGCCCTGGATACGGGAGCGAGCCAGGTACACGTTGTTCTTCCATTCGGTGCGCAGCCGCCGGTACTGAGATGACTTGGAGTGCACAAACTGCTTGCTGTAGGGGGTGTTGGTCTCGCCTGTGAAGGTGCTCTGATATGCCTTAGACATGCTGGTGCTGTTCAGGGTATGGGGCCTGGGAGGTGATATAATCCATGACAAGACAGCTCTCCCTCAGACCAAGTACACACCACCCACCTCCTCTGCCACCTCCTGGGATGTGCAACACACCAGTTAGGGGCGTGTGCTGCTGGCAAGCACTGGAAGTGCAGCCTTGGGAAAGGAGTAGAGGCAACTGGGTCTCAGCTCTGGTGAGGAAGCAACTAGCTACAGGGACCCTTCTGACACCCTGGGTGGCACAGAGAGCCCAGGGTGAGGGGTGGGGTGTGGAAGGAGATGGGGGGCACCAATTCCCCTACACTGAGCCTGTTCTCCCATCTCCCACTTCCTACCACTCTCCTGCCAAACCATTCTCAAGGCCATGCTCCTCTGGGAAGTTTTCCGCAAGCAGCCCAGGCCTAGAATTTAAGCTGATGGTTTGCTTGAATGTCTGAATCCTACCTCCTGCACATACTGGAAGCCCTGAAAATGGGGACTGTGCCTACCACGCTGGGCTAGATTTGAATTAAAACTGGCTGTGAACTCACAGCCTAAAGGTGGTATCCTTTCTTCGGACTGTCCCCTTCTCTGACATAACATTGGGCTCTGTGCAGATGGCTCAGTGCAGGGGAATGACAGCTGCCTGGCAGGATGCCTTTTACCACCTTAGGGCACCAGCCAAATTCTTGCCATCCCAGAGCAGTGGTTTTCAAACGTTTCTGGTTCTTTTTTTATTTAGCAGAAATCTTTGCTTTTTTCTTTAACAAAATGTTGACTGGAACTCCAATACATAAACTAGATGACAATGGAGCTCTTCTGGTTTAATCCAATTTGGGGAAGGAAGAGATATGCATGGGAAGGAAAAGTTCAACCCATCAGTTTAAGTGATCCAGGACTTTTTGGAACACATGCACTCACAGTTTGAAAACCACCATTGCAGGGCATCAAGGACAAGGCTGGCTAGGGATAGAGAGTCTCTGACATTCTACAACAGCCTAGGAGCCACCAAAGACCTTCGAGAAAGCCCTGCTACCACAGATTCTGCCTCCCTCTACCCAGGGACTAAGGTCCCTGGTACACAGAAAGAACAAGGACCCGCAGTGAAGAAGTAAGGGTCTGGTCCCAGCTGTGTGACCTTTGCCTAGTCATTTAATCTTTCTGGGTCTCAGTTTTCTCAGCTGTAAAATGGGGGTCATACCACCTGCCCTACCTACCTCATAAGGTTGTTGTGAGGATCAAATGAGATAATGGATGTGAAAACGCTTTGAAAAAAAAAGTATAAAGTGCTATACAAATGTAAGGTTTTATTATTTTTCTATTATATCTCTATTTATTTTTGACACCAACACTCATGGGGAAGGGAAGGTGACCCTAGCACCCATGGGGTATCTGAGGTTTGGGAGAATCACAAGCCCTCCCCCAGAAGTAAAACAGGAGAAGAAAGAGGTGACCAAGTCCCTTATATATTTCATAAAATTTCACCAGTTTACCCATTACCTCCCCAGGGTGCCCAAGATAATTCTGTCCTATATCCCAAGTGCATCTGAGCAGGTTGGGAGAGGAGGAAAAGGATACCCTACTAATACCTGCATGCCCTCTAATTAGGAAGTCTAAGAGTGATTCCCCAGTTTCTCCACGGGAACTCTGATCTGTATCCTAAATCCTCATAATGGGACCAGAGGATCCCTATCAACACCCACACCCACATCCCTTGGCTCCAGCATCACAAGCTCACCGTTTGTAGTGTGTGAGGATTTTAGGCTCTGATCGGGCACAGCCAGTGGGGTTGATCATGAGTGGCAGCTCCATAAGGGGGTGGCGCCCATAGCGGAATAAATAGTTTTGACAGCTCTCCACCCCGGGCAGCTGTGGGCACAGTTCATACTCACCTTAGCCTGAGTTTTTTTGGGGTTAGGCCAAAGTTCTCAGTGCCCGCCAAGCCCCCCAGCTCCCAGCCCCTTCCTTACTGATTCAGCTATGCGAAGCACGGCATGCACCGTCAGCCCAAAGAGCTCCTCGCCCTTCAGATACTCAGGGAAGAGTCGCAGCATGTCAGCCTCTTTTCTCATGGCAGCCACAGGCTCAATGATGCGATTCCACACGGCTAAGAAGCAGGGAAGAGAGCAGTCCTCAGAGGCAACTTCTGCTCACTGACCTCCAGTCCCTAACCCCAATCCAGAACCACAGTTTTCTGAGGCCTTCAAGCCTCCCTATCATGAAGTTGTGTTGGTCTTCCAGATCCTCTCTTGGCTTCCTAGTCTCACTCTCTCTTAAGAAGCAGGAGGTTTCCAACCCCAAGGGGTCATCACAGAGCCTTGAGATACAAACCCAGGGCCCAGGAGACCCAGCATAGGCCATGGAAGGTCCCTAGTGAAAGAGCAGGCATGCTTTGGAGTTGGAAAGACTTGGGTTCAGGTTCTAGTACTGGTCATGAGACCTTGAGCCAAATACAGTCACGTGCAGCTTAACAAAATTTCATTCAATGAGGAATCATATATACAACAGTGGTCTGGTAAGATTATAATACTGTACTGTATTTTTACTGTATCTTTTCTATGTCTAGATGCACATACTTACCGTATGTTACAACTGCCTACAGTATTCAGTACAGTTACATGCTGTACAGATTTGTAGCCTAGGAGCAATGGGGTATACCGCAGAGCCTAGGTGTGTAGTATGCTACGCCATCTAGGTTTGTGTAGTACGCTCTATGAAGTTCACACAATGACAAAATCACCTAACAATGCATTTCTCAGAATGTATCCCTGTCATTTAGCATCTGAGACTCAGTTTCTTTATGAACAAACTGGGCATAATCGTAGTATAATACTTACCTCATAGGGTTGTATGAAAAAAATAAACTACACAAATCACTTAGCTTAGTTTGTGGCTCACAGTACACACTCAAAAAAAGGTACCTGCTCTTACTGTTATTTTATCATTAACACTAAAACTAAAATCAAAATAATTCTGATTTCGTCCAGGGAAAAACAACCTCAAGGAACTTGGTTAGGATTAGGTTGGGTGAGGCAGATGATAGTCTCAGAACTGTTTCCTTTTGTTCCACTGGGGATAGCAACAGAACTAGAATATGTGAGATTAGACCAGCAAAATATTTTCAACTACAAGGGAATTTAGGGTGACAAGAGAGGCTCAAACACTTTCACTGGAAATTTTCAAGAGACCCCCTGCCTGCCTGAGGTGGGGGAAGGAGGATCACTCACATAGAAGCTACAGGTCCTCTTATAGACATTGTAACAGTGACCCTGGGAGAAACTTTTCCCATTCCATATTATCCATTTCAAGGGCCCACTGCTCACCCTGGGGAGAGGCGTCAGTGAAGACCAGGTCCTCCAGGCCCTGCTCGATGACTTTGATTACAAACTCCGGCCGCCCGTTGTTCTCACCAATAGAACAGCGATAGCAACAGCGACGATTGTTGGTGCGGAGGCTCCAATAGATGCGCGTGGCCTCGTAGCCCACGGGATAGAGGGCAGTGGCACTATGAAAGTCAGCCATCTGGTGAGGCAGCAGCTGTCCGATGGCGTGGAACACAAGGCCCCCCACACGGAACATGTGCAGCCGTTCTCCCCGCTGAATGATGCTAGCGATTTGCTTCACCTCGTCCCGCTCAATGTAGACCCGCCGGAAGACAGCAAAAGAGCTCAGCTCTTGCTCACAGGGCCCCTTGATCTTATGCATTGGACACAGCATGGTCTTGTCCTTGAAGAACATGCACTTGGCACGGATGGCACAAGCAAAATGGTAGACATTGGGGCAACGCATGCGATTGCAGCTGCTGGTGGCACCAGTTCGCTGGCACAGGGAGCACTTGGTTAGCAGTCCTCGGTGCAGGGCAACCTCCACATTCATCAGTGCCCCGCCCTGGGTCTCATACACCTCCGTGGACCAAAGGGCACAGTTGAGGTGCACCCACAGGTCCAGGTCCAGGTTCAGCAGACGGGCAGGCCCATCAGTGGCCCCGTCACCCTCCTCATGACAGAAACAGCAGCGACGCATGTCTCGCGGTACCTTGTCAGGTCGCAAGGCTGTGCCAAGCTGCTCCATAAACTCTGCCACTTCCCGCTCATCCTCCTGCCGCCCACTGCCCTTCTGGATGGTCAGCAGCAGCCGAAGCCGCTTCCAGCGCACTCCTTTCCATTTCTTGAGGCGAGGAGGACGGGAATCTTCACCTTCTTCAGGGGGCCGGGCACGGGGCTTGGGTCGGGCTGATTCAGGGGATGAGGCCAGTGGCAGAGGTGAGGGGACGGGTGGCTCAGCCAAGGGTTCGGTGGGAAGTTCAACCAAGGGCTCAGTAGGGGGACTGGCAGGAGAAGGTGCCAAGGGGGAAGGGGGCGGGGAGGGTTCTTCAGGAGGTGGGGCCGAGAGCTGTCGCACATCCAGATTGGAGACATTGTAGGTATAGCTGTGCTGAGTGGGTGGCTCTGGGGCGGGGCTCTCCTGTAGGAGGGTGCCCTGTATCATTAGTGCCAGCTCCTCATCTAACTAGCTCCCTCCTTCCCCTCACCCATATCCCACCCTCCCAAAAGGCCTCCACATTCTTTGCCCTAGACAGCCTCTTTTTTCTTTTCTTTTCTTTTTTTTTGAGACACAGTCTTGCTCTGTTGCCCAGGCTGGATCCAGTGGCACAATCTTGGCTCACTGCAACCTCTGCCTCCTGGGTTCAAGGGATTCTCACGCCTCAGCCTTTCGAGTAGCTGGGATTACAGGCACGCACCATCACGCCTGGCTACTGTTTTGTTTTTGTTTTTAGTAGAGACGGGGTTTCGCCATGTTGGCCAGGCTGGTCTCAAACTCCTGGCCTAAAGTGATTCACTCGCCTTGCCTCCCAAAGCACTGGGATTACAGATGTGAGCCAACGCGCCTGGCCGGCAGCCCCTTTTTTCTAACACCCACCCCTTTTTCTCCCCCAGACCTACCTGTTTCAGGAGGCTCAAGATGTCTAGTTGGCTCTTCAGGGTATAGCCAGGCAACACTGCATCAAACTGCTTCAGCCAATCAGGGCCAGTGTCTGGGCTCTTGCCTCCCAGACCCTTTTCCTTCCCACCTGCAGAAAGGAGTGGATCAGAGCCTCCCACCAGAATCACTCCCCTCAAGTCCCAAAGGGCTTCCCTGCCACACTCACCAGGACCCTCAGCTTCCCCCTTCTTTGGCTCAGTGCCTGCCCGGGCGGGGCTCTCTGGGAACAGCACCTCATAGGAGTTGGGGATCTTCATGCTCAGCAGCTCCGCCACTGCCACCATCACGCCATTCAGGTTCTGCCAGGGCCAGGGAAGGGATGGAAGAAACATATCAGCCAAGTGTCTGAGGTGAGCTCTACTACCAGCTGGGTGGGGACAAGGACACCTAGAACCCACTCCCCAGGGTAGTTCTATCCTATGTCACCCAGCTCTTTTCATACACTTCCCTCACAGCAGCCTTTCCCAAGCTACGCTGTGGGCACTGACGGGAGCTCCACGAAAAGGGAACTACATCAACTACATTTAGGAAATGATGCATGCTCTATCCATGACTTGGAGGCTCATGATACACGTTAGCAAATTAAAAGGACCTGAGGACTCTTGTAGTAAAGAAACCCATATTGTCATTTTAACTGTGTTTTCCAACTTTCTTTGACCACAAAAGCCCGTTAATATTTTCAAAACAGCTGACAGAGTCCCACCAAACATGACTGGGGCAATGCTGTCATGTAGTACCTGTGTCATTACACACACAGGTGCTCCTTAGTTGTTGACTTGTCTGTCTTTACCATGGGACTACGAGCCCCGTGAGGGCAGGAACCATGATTCATTTACCCGAATCTCACAGCCTCTAGCCCAGGCTTTCACATACAATAGGTACTTAGTACATGTGTTTGAACGACTACATTTTTCCTTATCCAGACAAATTCCAGGGACTGCCCTCTGATCAGGTTCCCCTCAGCCTCGAGGTACCCCTAGGACACACCTTGGCTGCAGCAGCAGAGACTGTGAGCATGACTGACACCTCACTTCCTTTGCCCTTTTCCCAAGTTGTGACAGGCAGCTTTCCAGGGACCTCCAGGTCAAGGGCCCCATAAGGTTTGGTATCTGGGAAGACTGAATGAGAAAGAGGAATTTGTGTAACACTTGGCCGCCTCTCCCCCAGCTTCGGACAACCCAGGTGAACTGGGCCTGGCCCACATCCAGAGTAGCACATACCTGGGATGCTGGCCCGAGGAATGAGGGGGATGACAGGGGAGAGGGCCCGGTCCTCTTGCTCCCACCGGCCTGAGCCCAGATGAGGGAAACGAGGGGTCTCCTCCCCCAAGATGCTCTCAGGGGATGAAGCTGGCACAATGCTGTCAGGAGAATCGCTATCCTCATCACTCTCCATCCTGGGGACCAAAAGTAGACATTTGTTGCTACAGCCCTGCAGACTCCCCTCCCAAATTTAGAGATGAATAGATGTCTTACTTGAAATCTCCATTGGCCAAAGGAAATATGAGGCAACCTGTACCCCACCCTTGTTCCTCATCCCCATTTCCGGCCCCGCCCCTACCTGACATCCTCAGTCTGATTGTGAGGGGGTGTAGGCAAGGCAGCCAGCAGGTCTAGACTCTTCACCTCTGAAGTATCTGAGGGGTGGGTAGGGAGAAGAAAAGTCAGGTGAGGGTGGCCAGGGCTGATGGTACCTTCTCCCAATATTTTAGGCCTAGTTAGCATGAGATCTCAGCTATCATGATTAGCTGTCCTCCCACCTACCAGTTTGGGGCAAACAAGGTATATTTATTGAGTCTGTCCTGCACGCCAGGCACTGTTGTTTTTTTTTGTTTTTGTTTTTGTTTTTGTTTTTTTTCCCGTAGAGATGGGGTCTTGTTATGTTGCCCAAGCTGGTCTCGAACTCCTGGCCTCAAGCAATCCTTCCATCTTGGCCTCCCAAAATGTTGGGATTACAGGCATAAGCTACCAGGCCTGGTGGCAGCTGGCTTTAGATATACTCTTTGGAGTTTGTTTAGTCATTTAATAACTCCATTAGGTGAGTACTACAATAGCCATTTTACAGTGAGGAAACTGAGGCTCACACAAGTCAATCAAGTTACTTGGATACAGTAACACAGTTGAATGAATGCAGGAACCAGAATTCAAATCCAGATCAGAGTCTAGCTCCGCACTCACTAAAGCTGGACTGTTCCTTCTATACAAAGCTTCATAAAAGATGCTCCCTGCCACCCACCTCTCCTATTGCATTTGCTCTAGACTCCAAATGTCCATTCTGGCCCCCAAGAAATCAGTCCTGAAGGGGCCCTTCCTACCTCAGGTGCCCTGTTATGTAAACACACAGGACAGCAGGCAACCCACTAACTTCTAAACTGTACAGCATACTAACTGGTTTGGACTCCAGCTACCAAACTCCACCAGGGGTGGCATCTGCTCTTGACTTACCCCTCAGTGCCCTTTCACTATCCCGGGCAGAGGCAGCATCCTTGGGGTGCTCCCCCAGCTCTTCAGATGGGGTGACGCCATTCACCATCTTCTGCTGCACCGATGGGGGTGGGGTGGGGGGCAGCGACGAGGGTGGTGTCGGCGGGTTACTCAGGTTATTCTGAGGGGTGGGGGGTGGGGTGTTGTGTGCAAGATGGCATAGGGAGACTGATATAATCTCCTGGCCCCACTCTACGTCAGCAATTCCCTCAAGTTTTCTATTCCCACCCTCACCTTCCCAAGAACTTCACTATTCCCAAAAAATATTGCCATTTTTCTGACCTTGGTAAGCAGCTGGGAATAGTAGTCAGGGCCAGTGGGCAGCGCCCCACTTCCAAAGGCCCCCCTCAGCTGGCTCTGCCCATTGACTGGGCAGCCACTGCCAAAGGGGGCAAAGAGGCTAAAATTGGTGGTGATAGCAGGCTCCGTTAGGGGCAGCAGGGACAGCTCCTACAAGGGGCAAGATGACAAAGTTCAAAACCTGCAGCCTTTGCATCGCTGTCTTGCACAGCTGGGGGACAGGGTGCCCCCTATCCTGGGATGGGACCAGGGGGACTGTCTCCTAGGGGGTCACCTGTTTCAGCTGTTTCAGCAAGGCCTCGCTGGCCCTGACCCCGTCCTCCTTCCGCAGCTTCTTTCGGGAGCTCACCAACCTGTCGCTTGCCTTCTGTACCCGCTTGGGCTTCGGTGTCAAAGGCTTCCTTGCTGCTGCATCCTAAGCCAAATAAGCCCATTGAAGGCTGCTACCCTCCTCCTCAGAGCCCTCATCTCTTCTGTCTGACCCAGGCTCACTCATTCTGCCCCCCGCTGGCTCTAGGACCCACTCTACCTGCTCCACTCTACCCAGAGTACTCACCTCCTTGTTGCTGGGGGTACCCTGTAGTTTCTGCTCCAGCCCAGCCAGCTTGCTGTCAATGTGCCCGTTGATCTCAGCTCGCAGCCCCTCGGACCCCCGCCCAGTGCTGAGTTGCACATTCTTTGCCCGGAGTAGCTTCTGCAAGAGCAGATGCCCAGCTTCTGAGCGAGGGCCTGCCAGCAGGAGGTGGTTGCTGGTTCCTGGTGCCCCTATTGGCTCCCCATTGGCCTCCCTCTTCACTGACTGGGCTCCCAGGGCACATGGCTCTTCCCGAGGTTCCTGCTTGATGCTGAGTTGGGATGCCTCAGGCACCACCTGTCCATTCACCTGGTCCAGATGCCCAGGTACCAGGCTGCTCTGCTCTGGCTTCTGGGTTTCTGCTAGGTTGTCTGGGGGATCCCAAGGTCCCAGACCCTTGCTAAACAAGGTATCTGCAAGCTGGGCAGCAGCAGGTGACACCCTCCCAGGAGGCGGCTCCAAGGTTGGCCCCTGGGGTTTGGGGGTCCCTGGATGGGTGGGAGGGAGCTGGGCCTCAGTGGGAAGCTGGGAGCTGGGGGAAGGTAACTGTGAAGGTCTCTTTGGCTCTTGAGGGCTGGATGGTGGAGGTGTGGGATGGACAGGGCCAAGGACTGGTCCTGTAGATAAGGCTCCTGGTGGGGCAGGGAGCCGGGGTGGGCCCTGAGGTCGAGGCCCTGCCCCTAGCTCCTGAAGGGGGCCTGTCTGTGGTCCAGGGAAGCCCCCAAGTTGAGGTTGGCAGCCCAGGAGGCCCTGGAGGGGAGAGGTCTGGGTCCCAGGCTCCTGGTAGGGTGGGGTCTGGCGTACTGCCTGACTCTGCTGCAGCTGCCGCTGCATGAGGAGTGCCTGTAGCTGCTGCTGCTGCTGAGGACTTAAGTGCCGCAGCTGTGGGTTTTTGGCCAGGACTCCTTGGAGCTGTGCTCGAAGCTGACCCACCGTAGGCATGATTCCAACCCCAGGCAGACCCTGCCCAGACTGGAGGACAGGTCCTGGTTTGGGAGGTTGTGGCCCTGTATTATTTTGCATGGGCCGCTCTAGCATGGGCTGTTGGGGGCCCAGAAGGTTCTGGGTCATGGACCCAGGCTGATCCCCTAAGGAAACAGAGGGCTGAGCCAGCAGGTGGGGCACAGATGAGGCCTCAGAAGATGATCCACTGCCTAGCTGCCCATGGCTTCCTCCACCTGCTGTGTGGAGCAGGCTAACTTGCTGCTGCTGTTGTCCTGGAAGCCTCAGAGGTGGCTGCAGCTGCAGAGAGCTGGGCTGAGGCTGGGGCTGGGGTTGGACAAGCAGGAGTTGTGAGTCCCCAGAGAGTGAGGGCTTTACCTCTCCTGGTTCAGTGGCCATTGACTCAGGGGTAGTTCCTATTGCTAACGGCCCTCCCTGATGTGTAGAGGGCCCCTCAGTGGCCTCTGAAGAAACGGCTGGGTCTACGGTGTTTTGTTCCTTGCCCGTCAGGAGGAGGGTTGGACCCAGGGCTCCAGGGCTAGAAAAGTGTTGAAGAGGCTTTGCTGGCATGCCAGGGCCAAGTGCCACTTGCTGCTGCTGTTGTTGCTGAGGAGACAGTAAAGTTCGACTCTGGTTTAAAAGGCCCATCTGCTGCTGTTGCTGCTGCTGTTGAAACTGCTGCTGTTGTTGTTGCTGTTGCTGTTGTAGCTGCTGTTGCTGCTGTTGAAGCTGCTGCTGCTGTTGCTGTTGCTGTTGTAGCTGCTGCTGCTGTTGCTGCTGCTGTTGAAGCTGTTGCTGCTGCTGTTGTTGAAGCTGCTGCTGCTGTTGCTGCTGTTGAAGCTGTTGCTGCTGAAGTTGCTGTTGCTGTTGTAGCTGCTGCTGCTGCTGCTGCTGAAGTTGCTGTTGCTGTTGCAGCTGCTGCTGCTGCTGAAGCTGCTGTAAAGAGCCCATGGGCTGAGCGCTCAGTTTGGGCTGCCCACTGTGTGACATCAGACTCTGCTGAAGATGGGACAGCCCTGCCATGGACCCTTGCTGTTGGTGCTGTTGTTGCTGCTGCTGCTGCTGGGCTGTGACCAGCCTGTGTCCCATAAGGCCCTGACCCTGCTGTGCCAGCTGGGGGGAACTGAGCACCCGGGACTGGGTCATAAGCACCTGTCTGTGAGGGCCCTGGGGGCCCAAAGCTCCAGGGTGCTGCTGCTGCAACACAGCCACCTGGGCAGGGCCCAGCATGCCCTGGGGCCCCTGGGGTGGTTGAGGGGACAGCTGCTGGACCAGGAGGCCTTGGTGGCTGCTGGGAGGCATAAGGCCCTGGGGCTTGGGACCCAGAGCTTGGTTTGTCTGTACTCCAGGACCCTGCTGCTGTTGCTGCTGGATTGCCACCTGTCCTAGAAGGTGCTGCTGCTGCTGTTGCTGCTGCTGCTGCTGCTGCTGCTGCAGTTTCTGGGCCAGCTGCATACGTTGCTGCTGCAGCTGCAGCTGCCTTTCCTGTAAAAGCCTTGAATCAGGTCCGAGGCTTCGAAGAGCAAGGTTGCCAGGGAAGAAGCCCCCTGAAGGGCCAGCCAGGGATCCAGCCCCACCAGAATGTTGCTGTTGCTGCTGTTGGGCCAGAGCTGTATTAAGGAAGGGGCCACCAGGCTGTCCAGGTAGGGCCATACCCCCAGGGGGCAGGCGAAGACCTCCGGCTTGCCCACCCGGAGGCCCCTGTGGTGGCTGCAGCCCATGGCCAGGGAGCAGCTGACCAGGGAGCTTGGTGAGCAGCCGGGGACTCTGGGAAGGGCTGAGAGCCAGCACAGCTGAGTGTTGTTGCTGTTGCTGCTGCTGCTGCTGCTGCTGCTGTTGTTGCTGCTGCTTGTTCCGATATTCTGCCATGAGATTAGTGTGCTCCTTCTGCTGTTTCCGGACCTAACATGGGAGGGTCGGAGAGGTCAGGCTGGGGCATGCTCCCCCCATGCCAACCCTCTTCCCTGCCTTCTGGGTGCTAGGCTGAAGTTTGCTTTCCCCCACCTGATCCAGTTGTTTCTGGATCTTGCTCTGCTGCTCTGTAACCAGCTTGAGCTTCTCAGCATCAGCTTCTGGGAACTCACGGCCAGCTTTTTTGGCAGTGCGCTGCTTGGCACACAGAGCCTTCCGGGACTTGCGGTGTACGCCAATCTGCTCCTCTAGCACCTTCAGCTGCATCTGTAGGAGCTGCTGGGTATGGAACAGCCACTCCTCATACTGCCGCTGGTCAGCTTCATCTGGGAAAAGAAGCTGGGTGTCAGGACCTGCAAAAGGGTAATCCCAATCCCTCTTCCTCCATATGACCCAAACCACTCCCCTGCACCTTCCTCCCACGCCCCATACTCACTGATCACTCCCTGAGCAAAAGTGGGCGGGTTGGGACGAGGCTGGGAGGGATCACCAGCACTCCGCTCCTGCAATGAGAGAGGCTGCTAAAGGGTCATTGTTCCCTGCTAGGCCCTAAGAAGGGTGGCCCAGTGGCATAAGACACAAGTTCCTACTCCCACCTGACCACTTACCTGGCCACTCCCAGCTGCCACATGGTTCTGCAGATCACTGCCAGGTCCCCCCGAGAGCCTCTGGGCTAGCAGAGACACTTGCTGTCTGGAGTCCACCAAAGCACAGAAGATAAGTGTTGGCAATAAGAAAGTTGGAAAGCAAAGAGACGTGGGACAAGTAGGGAGGGGGGCCAAGAAGGGGTGTGACTGGGAAAGAAAAGGGCCAACCCCATTCCAGTCCTGAGTCTTACCTGTTCATACCAGGTGCCACCCCAATGCTGCCCTGAGCCATCACTTTCTTGATGCCTTTCAAAGCCACCATCTTGGCCTTTGCAATGGGATCAATGATATCTTCTGCAGCAAATTTGTCCAGGTCTGGAGAGGGGAGAACCAAGTGAGCTGGGCTATGGGGCCAATGCTCCAGTGAATATCTGCGATTCCCTTCAACATCCTGACTTCAACCACGCCAGGCAGAACAATGGCATGGCAAGGCAGAAAGACCACTGAATTAGGAGCCAGTCGGCCTGGGTGAATCAGCTCTATTCACAGGACATGTGGTCTGTTTTTACTTGCACCATGCTACAAAAAGGGGCTCCGTAAATATTTGTTGAGTCAACCTGTGTTATTTCACCTCAGTTTACCCTTTTATTTGATACAGATGATGATCCCTACTCCGTCTACCTCACAGAGGTGTTAAGAGGATCAAATGTGACAAGAATATAAGTACACTTTATGACTCGGAAAGCATTCTTCAAAGGTAATGTTCTTAGTGCAACTAGCACAGCCCAAGCACCCAAGATGCTGGCACTGTTGCAAAGCCCTAGATTCCAGAGCTGTTTTGGGCATCACCTGTAGTCCACTCTCCTGTCTGTCTAGAATGCTGGGCAAAAAAAGAAGAAACAACCAACCACCAAAAACTTACATCATCCTAAAATCCCACACTTTGTATATTTCTCCACTGCTCAGAAAACTTAACTGAGCATCCACTTTCTTTTTTTCTTTTCTTTTTTTTTTTTAAAGACAGAGTCTTGCTCTTGTCACCCAGGCTGGAGTGCAATGGTGCAATTTCGGCTCACTGCAACCTCTGCCTCCTGGGTTCAAGCGATTCTCCTGCCTCAGCCTGCCGAGTAGCTGTGATTACAGGTGCCCACCACCAAGCCCAGCTAATTTTTGTATTTTTAGTAGAAACGAGGTTTAACCATGTTGGCCAGGCTGGTCTGGAACTCCTGACCTCAGGTGATCCACCCGCCTCAGCCTCCCAAAGTGCTGGGATTAAAGGCGTGAGCCACAGCACCTGGCCAGAGCTCCCACTTTCTTAAGGACTAACCCAAACTCCCTCTCCTGGAATCCTGAGGCAGTAAACAGTTAAGAGGAGTACCGACCAGACTTCAGATCTAGCTCTGCTAGCTGCTGTGTAATCTTGGACAAGTTACTTAACCTCCACTTCTGTTTCCTCTTCTGTAATCAAAGATAATAACAATACCTATTTAATGAGTCTGCTGTAATGATTAAATTGGACAAAAAGTATAAAGTGCTCAGTAAACTCCTTGGCAAATAGTAATTACTCAATAAATGCTATTATAATTTGAGGTCTTTTTCAATCTGGCCCCCATCTTATCTCACCAAAATTATGTCACTTACTTCACTCGAAACAGTTTACTCCAGCCTAACCAATTCACTCACTGTTCTTGAAACATCCCATAGGTTTTCCCACCATTGCAGCCTCAATGAACTTTTTCACCTATCCCAATTGCTTTTTTTTTTTTTTTAAGACAGAGTTCCGCTCTGTTGCCCAGGCTGGAGTGCAATGGCGTGATCTCAGCTAACTGCAACCTCCACCTCCTGGGTTCAAGCAATTTTCCTGCCTCAGCCTCTCGAGTAGCTGGAACTACAGGCGTGCACCACCACACCCAGCTAATTTTTTTTTTTTTTTTTTTTTGAGATGGAGTTTCGCTCTTGTTGCCCAGGCTGGAGTGCAATGAGGCGATCTCGGCTCACCACAACCTCTGCCTCCTGGGTTCAATCAACTCTCCTGCCTCAGCCTCCCGAGTAGCTGGGATTACAGGGATGCACCACCGCGCCCGGCTCACACCCAGCTAATTTTTGTATGTTTAGTAGAGATGGGGTTTCATCATCTTGGCCAGGCTGGTCTTGAACTCCTGATCTTAAGTGATCCACCTGCCTTGGTCTCCCAAAGTGCTGGGATTACAGGCATGAGCCATTGTGCCTGGCCTCAACTGCTTTTTTTTGCACCACTTCTCTTCAAGTCTTAAGCTTTCAACTTCACTACAGCCACAAAGGCTCTGCTAATTAGGCTTCATTCACACATTCATTCCATTTATTCAAACATCTGCTACATGCCTACTATATGCCAGGAACTGTTCTCTCTCTTCTTAAAAGCTACAGTGTTTCTGCCTCTACCACTAGTATGATATTTAGCCAAAGTTCTTTGTGTCCCATCTTAAGTAGGTATTTGAGGTCTCTAGCCTCAGTGCCCATTTAGTGATAACAATGATCACCCTAAGTAACTTGGCTATGTTACCAGCTGAGGTTACCTGTATCTGGGAAGAAGCTGTTTGCCAGCTGCTGCTGCATTGCCAGTTGCTGCGGCTTCATGCACATGGAAGGTGGCATGGTGCCCATGGGCTTCTGTGATAGCACTGGCTGTGAGCTCTGCTGGGGTACCAAGCCTGCCTGCCCTCCATGCTGCCCACTTAGCATATGCCCTTGATTGGACACCATAGCCATGGATGGAGCCAGGCGTTGCTGGAGGGCATGAGCTGGTGGCTGGGTGGGCATCAGTGGTTGGGGCAAGCCTGGCTGTCGGGCACCTGCAAGACCCAGGGAAAGCTGCTGTTGGGACCCAGCCAAACTGGGAGAAGAGCCCTCATGTGGCAAAGATATGGCCTGGGCAGGGCCTGGTGCAGACAGTAGGGAATGCTGCTGCTGCTGTTGCTGCTGCTGCTGGGCAGGCTGCAACTGTGCTGAAAGCTGTTGCTTCTTCTGCAGCTCCTTCTTCTCATGCTCCAACAGGTCCTCAATGAGCAGGGGTAACTCGCTGGCTACCAGTGAGCTCTCCATCTTGTCTAGCTCATCCCCAGATGCTGCAGGTCCACCAGGCAAGGTCAAAGCCCCACTCTCGAGCTCAAACTTTTCCAGCAGGGAGGATCCTCCTGGGCCACTCAGTGGGCTGGGGGTCAGCAGGTGAGCTGGTGGTCCTCCTGTGGCCCCAAAGGAGGCCTTCTCAGCTGTGTGCCCACTGCTAGAAAATGGCCCTGTGCCCATCCGGGTATCCCGGCTGCCCATCATGCTCTGTCCTGGCTTTAGCCCCAGGCCAAGGGAATTGGCAGCAGGTGCGGGCTCTACCTTGGGGGTAGCAATGGTGAATTGGCAAGGAGAAGGGTGGCGTCCACCCTCCTCCACCTTGGGCTTCACCTCAGGGAGCACAGATGCCAGGCGGGGTTCAGAGGCATCAGCAGCAGGGGGAGGGCGCTCCTCAGGGCCCAAGGGTCCTGGCTCCACCCCCCGCAGCAGGGCCTCCCGTTCAGCCTTCTCATTAGCCGATTCTACCAGCCTCAGGTGCTCATTGAAGATATCCTTCTTGTCCCCAGTGTCCAGCTCAGGATCAGTATATGCCAGCAGGTCAAACTCGTCTCCATTGAGCAGGTCATCCAAGTGGGGGTCATTGGTCTCCAGGTTTTCTAAGGTGCCAAGTTCATCATCACCCTTGGCCACATCCACACCCAGACCCAGGTGAGCAAGCTCTTCATCATCCTCTAGGGCCTTGTGGGCATCAAAATCGTCATCCAGCTCGGGATCCTCACAGGGCAACTTCCCAGCTTCCAGGGCCAGAGGAGTGGGGCGGCCAAGCTCAGTGCTCGACGGGGGCCGGTTGACCAGCTCCAAACCAGTTGGCAGGGTAGGACCCTTGGTGTGGGGTGTTGGATGAAGACTGTTGTTCAATTCAGGGGCCGGTGGGGCTGAGGGTTTCTGTGGGGGAAGACCTGATACCGCCAGGCCCCGAAGCCCTTCAGGAGCCAGTCGGTGGGGGTCCTCACTTACAGGGTAAAAACGGGGTCTCTGAGGTGGGCCCTGACCAGGAAACGGAGTGCCCCCAGGTCCCAGTCCTTTCTGTACATTGTGCCGCAGCTCAATGAACTGGGCAGGACCAGCTGGACCAGGCACTGGCTCACCAGGGCCTGGCAGACGGGTGGAAATTCCCGCCAACGGGGAACCTAGGGCTTGGCGGCCAAGTTCAGGTCCAGGAGTTGATGGAAAGCGAGCTGACATGGCAAATCGCATGGAGGTTGCTGCTGTTGCCTGTTGTTGCTGCCACAGTTGTTGCTGTTGCTGCTGTAAGGGCAGGGACCCAGGATAGGGTGCTCGCTGATAGAAAGCTTGGGAGCCTCCTACCAGTTGCCTGGAAGAATATACAGTAGTCAGTAAGATGAAATCAGAAGAAAAGGAGCAAGAACATGGGCTTACGGCAGTGAGGAAGGATAGAATTAATGCAGTGAGGGAGAAAAGGAATGAGGAAGAAGAGAAAGTGATACTGGAAAAGGATTAGTGATACAGGAAAATCACAAGAGCGTCCAACAGTGATAAAATCCATCCCCCTTGGTTTACCCCCGGGGAACCTCCTGGAGCCTCACCGGCTGTTCACATCCATAGAGGAAGGCGTGGCTGGTGGAGGTGGCCGGGAGAGTCGGTCATCGCTAGGGAAGGACCCTGGCCCCAGGATGGGGCCACTCAGCTTGCTTGGGGGCAACCCCACAAGGCTGCTCTTGTCCTAGAAGAGACAAGGTAGATGAAGGTGGAGCAACCTTCAATATCCTGGCCCCACTATCCCTTGCCACTCTACCTACCTGTGTCCCAGCAAAGGGGGTCTGGCCTCGACTCAGCTGCTCAAAGGCAGGGCTGCTGGGCTCAGCACCCCAGCTGCCTGGAGGCCCCACTGCTCCTGCAGCTGCTGCAGCTGTTTCCTTCTCCTGCCGCAGGGTGTTGCGCTGGATCTGCTGCCGAATCAGCAGCTCTCGTAGTCGCTGGCGCTATGCAAAAAAAAGAGAAGAGGAATAAGCCCATTCTACTCCAATCATAGGGCTGCCCCAGAGACAGGAGCGATATAGGGGGCTTAGCTCCAGGGTGTCAACTTACCTGCCGTTGCTTCTCCAGCTCTGTTTGGCTAAGGCCGGACATGCCTGGGTCCTGGGTACCTGGGAGTTCAGCTGTCGCCAAAGAGCTACCCATTCCAGTCCCTGGGTCTTCTCGCTTTTCGACAGGAGAGGTGATGCCTGATCGCTGTGAGGCTCCATGGGACAGGTAGGGGAGGGATCCGTCGGGTGCAGGTGGTGGCAGAACCGACGGAGGGCGTAGCGGGGACAGCCCATAGCTCTCCCCTGTGGACCCGCTGCTGGGCCCCAGGGGGCTGCCCGATGGGTGGAAGTTCCCTGTGGCTACTGTGTAGTTTGTGCTTTGAGGCTTGCCCAAGGTGGGGCCGGGCCCAAAATGGCTGTTGATCCCATGGGGTGGCGGGAGACCAGGCTGAGGGACAGGGGGCTTTAGGGAAGGCTCCCCTACTGCCTGAGGGAAAGTGAAACGCATGGGAGAGGGGGTGCCCACAAATGCACCCGTCCCAGGGGACCGGACAAAATTGGGGGGCTGCCCACTTGGGACCTTGGCATGGAGCTCACCTGCTGGCCCCGAGGGCAGGGCTGCTGGGAAACCCCCAGCCCCCAGCGAAGTGTGGGCTAGAGACCCAGCCTTAAAGGCAACTTCAGGGGGCTGGGGTCGGGGTGGCTTATGCAATGGGGCAAATGGGTCACGGGACTGAGGGCGTGAGGGTGGGCGAGAATAAGGGTCAGGGGACTGGAAGCGAGGGGTAACGGGGGATGGGCAAAAAGCTTCAGCAGACAGAGGACGGGGTGTCAGTGGAGACTGGGAGCTGGACTGGGACTGAGGACTGGCAGGCACTCGGGAGAAAGGGTCGGAGGGCAGTGAGCGAGGGGGCAGAGCACAGCAGCTCTCAGGGGGCGGAGGTTGGGGCCGAGGAGTCAATGGGGGCTGAGCATATGGGTCAGGGTAGGAGCCAGGGCGAAAGATGTCCGGGTGACTTGGAGGAGAAGGTGCCAAAGCCTGGGCAGGGGGTGGCTCCTGGGGTCTTAGGCCCAAGCCCGGGCTCTGGGGCTCTACCTGAGATGCCCGAGGGGTCAGGGGGGCTTTGAAGACATCAGGTGTCTTTAACTCCAGGCCACCCAGGTGGGTGCCTGAGGAGGGTGAGTCAACAAAGCCCAGGTTTGGGGGCCCATAGCTAGGAGAGGATGCCCCAAGCTCTTCCTTCTTCACCTCTAGGGCCTTCCGGGACTCCCCAAAAGGTGGGGGCGAGAGCAGGGGCTCGGAAGCTTTGCCTCCCCCTACCCCAGGGCTCTCAGGCACAGCCAAGTTATCCAGCGAGGGGCAGCGGGGTTTGAGGAATGGGTCAGGTGTGGAGGGCTGGTGTCTGGGGGTGCCAGGTGGGGTAGTGTGGAATTCCCCTGGCTGGCCAGCCCCAGGACGAGATGAGGCGCCCAGCATCGGGGGCTGCGCAGGGGCCCCCGTAGGACTAGGATAGGGGGGATAGGTGGGTGGTGCCGTGGGGAAGCGGGGCTCCAGGGGATAGGCAGGGGCCAGTCCAAAGGGGTCCTGCGAAGGCACTTGGGCGGGCACCTGGGGTGGGAGCTTGAGGAAGAGCTCACCAGGCGAGTCAGGGCCAGGCACCGAGCCCGCCGGCGGCTTCAGGAACCCGTCCGCAGAGGTAGACAAGCCGGCGGGGGTAGTGGGGCTGCCAATGAAAATGGTGGGGGCAGCAGCGGGGGGCGGGCTGCCCAGTGCCCCTGGCTGCGGGGGAATGCGGAGATGTAGGGCCGGTCGGTCAGTCTTACGGGCTATGTCGCCCACCTTGGTCTGCTTGTTGATCTGGCTCTCAGCCTGCTACAGGGGGAGACCAGGCATAGGGCAGTCAGGCTGCTGCAGGCAGGCCCCATGGCCCTCCACCCTCAAGAGAGGCCACCCACTAGAGGACTGCTACACCCCAGCCCAGCCCCACTCACCTTCTGCACCTTGTTGATGCGGTGAGCTGCCCGGTTATCTTTGGCCTTTTGCTGAGGGATATGGGACACAGCCTTAGGGCCTAGTGCTCGGTCTCATGCCCCGCCCCCATACTGTAGTGTTTTCACACTCCCTACCCAGAAGCGGATCCCTTCTGGCCCAGCTGCTTTAGGAGTGGGGAGCGGAAAGAACTGAGGTAAATTACCCAAAGATCCCTCCCTCCCTCTCAGTTCCCACGCTAATCCATGCTCCTTTCTGCCTCACCAGGTAGGGGGCTTTGTCAGCTGCTGGAACCTTTCTCCAGAGCTTCATGATTTGTTTGCAACGGCTTGACCAGTCTGGAGGGCAGAGAGAGTGAGTCAGAGAAGACTTGGCAGGCGACTCCTCCACCTGCCATGTTGCCAGGCTGTCTCCCTTGCCCTCATCCCACAGGTACCTGGGTAATCTTGCTTGAGATTAGGAAAATTAATGTTGGCATAGAGCACGGGTGAGATGGTGGACAGCTGGCCCAACTCCTCATCCTTCTCCCAGCGCTGAAGACTCCGCTGGTTATAGGAGAGTCCGTCGCCCTCACCCTCCGTGGTGGGGGTTGTGGGGGTGGAGGGCGTGGTGCCACCTGAGCCCGTCCAGGGGCTGTCGGGCTCACCGGGTTCCGGGCTAAAGAAGCCCCCGCGCTCCCTGGGGCGCAGGGGCAGAGAGTCACAGGGCGCAGGGATGCCAAGTCCCACCCCAGACAAACTGCCTAGAGCCCCAGGCCACTGCCCTGCCCCAAAAGAGGAGGGTCACTAACAAGGGAATGGGGAGGAGCAGGGGAAGTGCTGCAGGAGTCCGAGGGAGGCGAGGCATGAACTCAGATGGAGGGAAAGGACGAGGACTGCCCACGAAGGTTACGCAGAGACACCAACCTAGAATCCAGGAACGGGGACTGGCAGAGGCCTGGGTAGGAGTCCATTGGGCTGCTGGAGGGCAGATTGCCCAAAGGGAGTCCACCTACAAGACGGACAGGATCAGAGAAAAGAGCAACTGGCCCATCCTGGAGGCAAGCTTGATTATGTCAGTCTTCAGACCACTCCCACCTGTATTACCTTGAAGAAAGGGCCTCTGCAGTGGCGTACGGCTGCCTTCTAGGCCAGGGGTTCCACAACCCAGATGCTGTTCTCGTTCAGAGCCCAGAACATCCTTGAAGAGCTGCTGCAGGTCCTTGGATTCCATCTTGGGCAGTTCTGCGGGGGAATGAAGGACACTGTTGAGGAAGACTGGGAAGTTCAGGTGACACCACAGGTCTACAAATGATCATGGCCAGGAACAGTCCAGGACTCCCCACCAGAGAAGCTGTACAGATCACAGTCCCAAAGATAGGACCTCCTCCTTCTCCCATAGAAAACCCTTATACACAAAGAGGTACGGGTCACAGCCTCACCTTCTGTGGAAATCCTGTCTAAGTCAGAGCTAAGCATCCCTTCACCTGGGGTGCCTGGCTTCTCAGGGTCACTGGGCACTGGGGATGCCTTCACGCCCCCATCCTCAGGTCCTGTAAATGCCAGGAGAAACCCATGGGTCAAGGCCAGGATGGGTCATAGCCACTCTGAACCACAGAGGGCCATGGGACAGTTTCCAGCCTCCAACACTGACAATGCTCAGGGGCACAGCAGAGGGACAGAGGCAAGCAAGGCCAAGACAGGACACAGTAACCCCGGCAGCCCTCACCTGGTGTATCGGCTTTGCCCTCGAGGCCACGGGATTCTTCATCTGCAATATCTGGACCATCATCTCCTATGAGCAAGAGTCCCCCCTCCAATCAGAGATGTCCTACATTTGATGCCCAGAACAGGTCTCCAGTCCCACAGCCCTACAGGCCAGGACCCTTGACCCCACCCTTGACTCCTGGAGGCCAGTCCATTTCCCATCAAATAACTTGCCAGCTCCTAAGCCAGAAGAAAGTTGGATTCTCTCACACCACTCACTCCCATATAACTAACCTTTCTGCGATGTGGGGAGTTCCTTCCTTTCTGAGCCTCCATCTCCCTTGGCTTTTGGGGTCCCTAGTCCAAAGCTTGGCCGGCCCACCCCAACTGCAAAAAGGGCCTTACGGCTCAGGTCCAGCAGCTCCTTCCCAAAGAAGGCTTCCTGTGGGGCAGTCAAGGAGAAACAGCTTTCTTCATGCCCTGCAGGGCACAGACACCTCCCTCACTGCTTGGAGCCTGAGACCCACCTGCAAGTAAGCAGGGAACATGTCCTCCAGTTTGCTCTTCTTGCGCCCTCGCCGCTGTTGCTTCTTCTTCTCATCCCCTTCAGCTAAGCTCTGCTCCACGGCGCCCTCTGCAGGCAGGTCAGCAGGTATCACTGTGGACAGAACGGAAGTGTCAGACTCGGGTTGAGAGCATGCTGCTCCCAATTTGCAGGGTGACACTTTGTGCCTACTCTCTCCCACAACACCAGCTGGGTCTACCACCCTCTTGGCCCTTTCAATGAGTCCACCCCCTGGGTCTCTCTAGCATTGCCCCACCTTCTCCCAGGCCCCACTGGTGCCCTCACCCGTCTCACCCTCGTCGGGCTGCCCATCCCCACTCAACACCTCCGCCTGTGCAGCAGGCCCCTTTTTCGTGCGTGTGTGGGATTTCCGCTGTCGCACCATGAAACCACCAATGCCTATGAGGAGGCAGAGTTGTGGATGAGAAGCCGCTGGGGGACCTACTGAGCTGCCCCGCACCACCCCACCACCCCACAACCCCATCCCAGGACCTCACCAGGCCGATATGGTTTACGCTTGCGTTTTTTGCTTTCCTCGGTCTCCTCTTTGCCAGGCTCCACATCAGGGCTGACGGGGCCCTCCAGTTTAATTTCGCACTCCATGTGCTCCACACCACCTGCATATGGTGACAGAAGAGATGGAGGCAAATCAGAACTATAGGCCCTTTTAACCTTGTCATCCTGCCACTGAGAGAGCTGAATACCTTGCCTCAGAGCCACTTAGACAAGACAGCAGTGCTTAAGGGTAACTGAGTGGCAATGTAGCCCCCACCCAACATCCCACTCCCAGAGTCACGCTCCCCCTACTCTGCTGCTCCCTAAGATTCCCCAAGCTAACCTTCACCCTTGAGCAGCTCATCAGTGTCCAGGTCCCCATCCTTCTTGTCATCAGGGCCAAGGGCATCTGAGGGCTCAGAACCCTCCAATCCTGCCTCGCCTGGGAGGCCAAGCCGTCCTCGCCGTTGGCGCCGCTTGTGCAGTGGTGACATGGTCAGGTTACGCAGCAAGGCCATGCCAGTTTCTGTCAGCCACACACCTTCGAAGCGAAAGTACTGGGGCTCTGCATAAGAGGAAAGAGTGTGTGATCCCTGGATGGAAGCCCCAGGGAAACCAGAACTGCAAGTTTCAACCTATGTCCTTAGCTGAGACAAAGGCAGTGACAAAAGTCCAGCTTAGGGTCTAAATGCTGAGGAGAACAGGCCACCAAGGGGCACTGGCTGAGGCCCGAGTTCTCTGTCAGTGACCCAGGGAGATTCAGAGAGGAACTGTAACTCAGAAGCCTGCCTTTGCTCATGATTAACCCTAGGTTCACTAAATAGATTCTCTTGCTGTCTGGGGCTATGAGGGCCCCTACTTGCTGGATGCCAGCACACAGTGTCCTAGATGCCAGCAGCAGTGCCATATCACGATGGAGATGTCCCTGGCCCCTTTCACTTAGGAAAAAGAGTTATGTTCTCAGCCGGGCGCGGTGCTCATGCTTGTAATCCCAGCCCTTTGGGAGGCCGAGGCTGGCAGATCACGAGGTCCGGAGATCGAGACCATCCTGGCTAACACGGTGAAACCCCATCTCTACTAAAAAATACAAAAAATTAGCCGGGCGTGGTGGTGGGCACCTGTAGTCCCAGCTACTCAGGAGGCTGAGGCAGGAGAATGGCGTGAACCCGGGAGGCAAAGCTTGCAGTGTGCCGAGCTTGTGCCACTGCACTCCAGCCTGGGCAACAGAGCAAGACTCCATCTCAAAAAAAAAAAAAAAGAGATCTGAAGATGAAATCCTGGCAGTGAAGAGACCATGGTGCCTGATGAAAGGAACATTGCCTGGGAAGCTGGAGACCTTGGTTCTAGGCATAACTTTGCCACTAACTTACTAGGTGACCTTGGGCAGGCCACTTAACTTCTCTGGGTCTGAGTTTCCTCCTCTTAAAATAAGGAGATGAAGCTAGGGGGTTGGAGCTAGACTAGATGATGTCTGACGTCTGGTCTGGCTTTGGCATTCAAAATTTCTGTGACTCACCTGGCTCTTTCACCTTCATGGGCACCAGCTCTGGAGGTGCAACAGGCGCTATGGAGAGAAGGACAAACGGAGGTGGCTGAGGTCCTGTCCCAAAGCAAGGTACCCCTGCCCTGACTCCTCCCCCTACCCAGCAGCTGGTACTCACCCACAGGCTTTACCACGTAGGGCTGGCAGGAGACACAGTCAAAGCCTTCATCGGCTGCCTGCTCCACATCGTCCTCTGTGAAGAGGCTCTCACAGCCTGCATGCATCCACCTGGAGAACAGAGACTGGAGGAAATAAGCTCAGGCAATGCGAGGCTGGCAACAGAGCCAAAGTGAGGAGAAAGGGATGTTCTCACCGCTCACAGTGGCGGCACTGGATTAGTAGGTCCTCTTCTACATAAGGAGCATGACAGATAGGGCAGGTCACCAGGCTGGCACAGGGCCCACAGTGTGTGTAACTATTCTGCCATTCACAGTGGAAGCCAGGGGAAGCAGCCCCACACTGCATACAGGACACACACCTGGTAGGAGCAGGAAAACAGAACTTTAGTACCCAACCTACCCAAAGTACCCAGAAGTCCCCTCACCGGAAACCCAAGCCACCAGCCGGGCCTCCTAAACCCAGCCTCTGTCACATACTCAACATCATATCCACTTTAACATCTCAAGGCCCCAGGGCTCCACTGAAGATCCCAGTCTCCTTACCACTTGCACTTCCAGCCGCCCTTGGGGACGGTGAGCAGTGGGGGGTCCAGGCAGTATGTGTGGTAGCTAATATCACAGTCATCACAGAGCAGCAGGCGTGAGGGGTCGGAGGCCTGGCCACACACCTCACACACAATACACTCCACACAACGCCAGCCCTTGAGCAGCATCACCTTGGTGATCTGGGGCAGAAGATGGGAACTTCTCAGGGTGTGAGGTGGAAAAGAGGTAGAACTTCTTTTTATTTTTTTTTTGGAGATGGAGTTTTGCTTTTGTTCCCCAGGCTGGAGTGCAATGGCGCGATCTCGGCTCACTGCAACCTCTGCCTCTCAGGTACAAGTGATTCTCTTGTCTCAGCCTCCCAAGTAGCTGGGATTACAGGCACCTGCCACCACGCCCTGCTAATTTTTTTGTATTTAGTAGAGTCAGAGTTTCACCATGTTAGTCATGCTGGTCACCAACTCCTGACCTTAGGTGATCCACCCGCCTCAGCCTCCCGAAGTGAAGTGCTGGGATTACAGGTGTGCGCCACCGTGCCCAGCCTAGGAGGTGGAACTTCTAAGGGTGAGGCTGGAGGAAGCCCAATGCAGAGACTAGGCCTCCATTTGAGCACACAGACACTTAGGCAGAGCACCCTTGTCCCCAAAACAGTGACTCTAAACTTAGGCTCCCAATGATCTCTGCTGATCACAGAAGAGCTGCACTAGCCACTGCCTCATTGTGAATAGAATAGCAATCTTTCCACTAGCCAAGCCCCTAAAAAGAGACTGTGGACCGAATTAGGTCCCCCAGTTTTTCCTTTTTTTTTGAGACGGATCTCACTCTGTTGCCCAGGCTGGAGTGGAGTACAGTGGCGTGATCTCGGCTCACTGCAACCTCCGCCTCCTGGGTTCAAGCAATTCTCCTGCCTCAGCCTCCCGAGTTGCTGAGATTACAGGCACGCGCTACCACACTCGGCTAATTTTTGTTATTTTTAGAAGAGACGGGGTTTCACCATGTTGGCCACGATGGTCCTGAACTCCTAATCTCAGGTGATCCACCCACTTAGGCCTCCCAAAGTGCTGGGATTACAGGTGGGAGCCACCATGCCCAGCCATGTTGTTATTTTTTACGAAGGACTGAATTATACCAGCAAGTCAGGGCCTACCACAAAGAAACTATCAAGTCCACCGTTGAGTTCCAAAGTACTTTTCCCCAAGAAAAGTTTGATAACCACTGGTGACTAATGAACAACCATGACCGATGGCCGCTTTAAGAGGTGGTATGGCCAGGACAAGGAACTAGGGTAAGAAATAACTGACCCTATTCCCCAGCCTACACCTCTTGGGCCCTGAACTCACCTTGCTGTTGACACAGTAAGGGTGATAGCACTGAGAGCACTGCGAACAGGCAAGGAGGTGGCCCTCTGCCCCCCGGCCAAAGCTGCCACATACCACACACATGTCCTGGGGAAACACAGAGAAACCCAAATGTCCAACTAGATCTCCCCATCCCACTCAGATCCAGTCTACTATGACGCTACAACACTGATTTGCGACCAGAGTCAGGAACCCCATCCCACAGCGTTAGGACGCTGTAAGCTACCAAGGGACCCTGCTCCTTCCTAGGATGCCTTACTCACCTAATCAGGTCACTTGAATTTATAAAGCCTGACATGGGTGAAGTTAAGAAGAAATTAAAGGAAGATAAGATGGAGTAAAGACTGGTCAGGTGAGAATCACATATGTGACAAAATTCTATCAGCTTCAAGATTATTCAAGTGAGGACACATGTAAGTTCCCTAAGCTATAAAGTTCAATAAGGCAAAGACTTTTTCACTGCTATTTCTCTAGCTCCTAGCTTAGTGCCAAGCTCAGAAGAGATACTCAAGAGAAATGTGATGGATGGACAAACCAATGAATAACATGATTAGAATTCATGGTCTGTTTTCTCATTAGCTGGGTATCCCCAAAAGTAGGTCCAGTTTTCCCATCTATCCTCTCACCCAACACACACATACACAATGTTCACTGTGCCAGGTCTCACTGTATGGTACCTGCATTAGGACAAATTTGTCTGTGTTGGAGAAGAGAACCACGGTATTCTGCATGGTGTCATCATCTTCTTCCTCCTCCTCCTTACTGGGAGAGCTATCAATGTCAGCAACCTGATGGACAGAGAGTTATGGAAAGTGAGGCAGATAAATCTGCCCCCACCAAGCTACTTTCCTCTTTGGTGCTGGGGGAAGAAAATGTGAACCCTTGGTTAAGATGAAGGCCAAAAGCCAGGAATAACAGACAGAACACCCCAGCTCCCAAACTGAGCCTCAGTCTGATAGCAGAGATTTCAGAAAAACCTGCGGGCCAAGTGGACAGGAATTCAGACATAGCCAGACAGGCCCTAGACGAGCAGGCAGGTAGGCAAGCATGCAAGGGACTGGCAGGACTCAGAGGGTGCTAAAGCATGGTTGGGGGATGGGAGGAATAGGAGGCATCTCCTTACTACCAGAGTCTCAATGGAAGAAGCAGTTGACTTTAGCCGGGCCCGTCCTCTACCACGTCCTCCATGGGCTCCTCCACGAGGCCGGCGTCTTCCTGGGAAACTGCTGCTGCGACCCTGAGTGAAAGAAGGGGACAATGACAGGAGCATGTCAAGGGCTAGTGTGTTGGGTTTACACACTTGAACAGAAGAAGTGACAAACGGACAGAGTAAGACAGGTAATAAGCCCAGGAGTCCCACTCAGGGCAAGGGAAAAGGCCAAACTCCCAGATATCAACAAGCGCATAGCTCTAACCCAAACCCATTCTTCCCCTCCCAAGAGTGGTTGAGATGGACAAGGAGAAAAAACAATGGCTTGAAAGAACCAAGTTTCTGGTCCCAATTCTATTACTGAGTAACCATGAAACTGGGCAAGTTACTTGTCTCTTCTACGTATTAGTATTTTCTCCTTAATAACTGGAATAAAGGATCTCCAAGTCTAGGATTCACAAAGCAAGGTGGGAAAGTATCAGTGACACAGGACTGTACCTCTGACAGTGGACTAACTCTAATCACATCCCGCAGCTAGATAGCCCCTCACCTGTTTGATGCGGGAACGGGCTGGGGAGCTGCGCCGCCGCCCCTTCTCCCCCTCAGCTTTGCCTCCGCTGATAGCTGTCCCAGCATCGCACAATAGTGAGTCATCAGTCTCTGGCAGTGAGTCGGTACAGAGCCGTAGGGAGCCCTCATCTCGGGCTGGACTAACATCCGTAGAGACCCCCAGCTCCATGGACAGGGAGCCACCCCCCTCCGGGTCTGGAGAGCCCAGGAGGGGCTCTGAGCCAGGAAAACTGGCACTGGCATCACCCTGGCTCAGATTAGAGATCTCGTTAACGATGTCGGATTTGATGAGAGTGGGTGGTGTGGGGGCCACCGGTGCACGTGGCTCTTCCTGTTCTTCACATGGTGAGCCCTGCCCTGCTGTCTGCTTGCATTCGGGGTAGACCTCCATAGGGGTCACGGGGGCCAGCTCCTCGGGGTCCAGGAGCACAGGGGAGCCTTTAAGTTCACTAGCCAAACTGCCAAGGGTCTGTCCAGGCTCTGGCCGTGAACCCGGAGCATCAATCCCATCCAGAGGGGCTGTGTCTTCCCCTAGGCCAGAGAAGTCATCCAGGGCTGGGGCAGGGCTGGGGGCGGGGCAGGAAAGGTCCCCCATTGGGGAAGGGAGAGGACTGGTGGCACTGGGTTCCAAGGCTGGGCATTCAGGTTCTGAAACTTTCTCAGTCTCCATCTCGTGCAGCTCAGCCTCATCTGAGACTCCCACTACCTTCCCTATGGGACTCAACGGGGAGGGAACGGACAGTGGTAGGGCAGGAGGAGAGCACTGGGAGGGAGGGGAGTTTTGGGGAACCAGGGAATGCTGAAGGAGTGGCGAACACTGAGGAGGAAGGGGCTCCATCAGGATGGGAGAAGCCGGCCCCATTGGGGAGCCTGGAGATGGGGGAAGGATCATAGGAGGGACAGGCTCAGGGTCAGTGCAGTTAGCTTCTGGTGGAGGGCTGATGGGTGTCTCCAGGATGGGGGCAGCCAACGGTGACTCAGGGTCACTGTCCCCTTTGGCACCAAAGGGGTACTCTAACTCCCCCAAAGGAGACAGGGCCGGTGGGGCCGCAGCTGTGATAATGGGTGAGAGTGGAGGAGGAAGGGGATCTGGAAGGAAAGAGAAAAAAGAAGGGCTCTTAGATTAGATGTGCCATGAAGAGTTACAGCTGTTCCAGAATAACAGAATACTAACATCCCCTTACCTGGTGGCATCAGCTGAGGCGACAAGGATGGCTCCCCAGATGGGGACAACGGCAGCTCCTCGGGCAGAGGGGACAGAGGTGGTTCCCCAGGCTCAGACAGGGCTGGCTCTCCAAGCAAGGGAGATAAGGATGGTTCCCCAGGGGGAGGGAACAAGGGCAGCTCCTCAGGTGCAGGGCATTGGCCTGGCTCCTCAGGGGGCTCTTCAGGCCGAGGGGACAGGGGTGGCTTCTCAAGCTGAGGGGACAGATGCGATTCCTCAGGCCGGGGGGACAGGCATGGCTCCTCAGACTGGGGGGACAGGTGTGATTCCTCAGGTTGGGGGGACAAGCATGGCTCCTCAGGCACAGGAGACAGGTGCGGCTCCTCAGTCTGGGGGGACAGGTGCAATTCCTCAGGCTGAGGGGACAGATGTGGTCCCTCAGCCTGGGGGGACAAGTGTGGCTCCTCAGGCACAGCGCACAGGCATGGCTCCTCAGGCTGGGGGGACAGGTGTGGCTCCTCAGCCTGCGGAGATAGGTGCGGCTCCTCAGGCCGGGGGGACAGGTGCGGCTCCTCAGGCCGGGGTGACAGGTGCGGCCCCTCGGACGGGGGGCAGAGTTGCGGCTCCTCAGGTAGTGGCGACAGGGGTGACTCCTCCAGCGGCAGGGACATGAGCGAGTCCTCCGGTGGTGGGGAAGCAGGTGAGTCCTCAGGTGGTGGGGATGTGGGGGAGTCCTCAGGTGGTGGGGAGAGGCGTGAAGCCTCAGGTGGAGGGGACGTGGGAGACTCCTCAGGCGGTGGGGACAAGGGAGATTCCTCAGGCGGTGGAGACAGGCGTGACACCACAGGCAGGGGGGATAGGCACGATACCTCAGGTGGGGGGGACATAGGTGATTCTTCAGGTGGTGGGGACATAGGCGAGTCCTCAGGTGGTGGGGACAGGCGTGATGCCTCAGGTGGTGGGGAAAGGGGAGACTCTTCAGGTGGAGGGGACAGAGGAGACTCTTCAAATGGTGGGAACAGACGAGATGCCTCCGGTGGTGGAGACATGGGTGACTCTTCAGGTGGAGGGGACATGGGTGACTCCTCAGGTGGTGGAGAGAGGCGAGATGCTTCAGGTGGCGGGGAAGTGGGCAATTCCTCAGGTGGCGGGGACAAAGGAGATTCTTCAAATGGTGGGGACAGGGGCGATGCTTCAGGTGGTGGGGATAGAGGCGTCTCAAGTGCAGGAGATGGGGGTGACTCTTCCGGTGGAGACAAGGGCGACTCCTCCAGTGGAGAAAAAGGTGATGATTCAGGTGGGGGAGACAGAGGAGACTCCTCAGGCGGCGGAGAGAGGGGCGATTCCTCTGGCGGCCGGGACAGGTGCAATGCCTCAGGAAGTGGGGATGCGGGCGATTCCTCGGGTGGTGGGGACAGGCGTGATGCCTCAGGTGGTGGGGACGTGGGTGATTCCTCAGGTGGTGGGGACAGGGGTGACTCCTCAGGTGGGGGCAGCAGTGGCATCTCCTCGTTTAGGGGGGCCTCCAACTGGGGCTCAAGTTGGACCCCTGCTCTCCCTGCAGACACAACAACACGATGCTCCTATCTAGCTCAGATCTACTCCACAAAAAGTGTGGGGTCTGGGGCAATGCACAAACTGTCTCTTGCCATAGAATAAAAGGGGATGAATTTCAGGGACCCTGAAACCCTACTCACCTAGTGGTTTGGCTTCACATTGCAGGGGCCCTGGTTCCTTGGGTTGCATAGAGGTCACGTGCCCACCCTTTGGCTGCCCTTGGCATGCAACGTACAGAGCATCGGGCTCATCAGTGTGGGTATCGCCAGGCTCTGGGGGTGAAAATCTGCAGAGGGTACAGGGGAGCAGGCACTGTGGCTCTCACCAGCTAACAAATCCTAGAGAGCACACTGGGGGGAGGCACGAATGCTGTGGATGGCACTGCCCACCTTAGGGCTCTCCTCTCAAAGTCCACTCAATTTAACAAGGCCCCTGCCAATGTCAGTTCTTCCAACCTGCCAGCCCAATCTCAGTCAGTCCCCACCACTTACCTGCTACACACCGGGGTATGCTGCTCAGCAACGGAGCGGATAGGCTGACCTCCCTGGGCTTTGTGACAGCGGTGACAGAGAGAGTAGTTCTCAAACCACTCCGAGTTGGGATTCAGTTCTGCTGAGCCCGCCCCACAGGCCCGACATACCCGGCACGCCTAAGGGAAGGGAGTGGGCAAAACAGGCATTGGTCAGACAGCAAAGACTAAACGAAAGTACACAACTTGTCAAGACAGAGAATGCTGTAGGAGACACAGTTAGGGACAATAGGGCAGAATCAGGGTACACTCACCTTGCACTTCCAAGAGTGAGCAGGCAGTTCCTCCATGGGTGGTTTTAGGCAGAAAGTATGGTATCCTTTGTCACACGTCTCACAAACCAACATCTTAGAGTCATTCCCAGGTTTCCTGCAGGTGCACAGGGAACATTACAGTGTCCTCTCTGCCCTCATTTCCTTTCTTTTTTGTTGTTTTCATGTTAACAGGCCTTCTCCGACTGCCCTCATTTTCAACCCTAACCTGTGTTGTGCCTAAGACTTTCCTCCTGCCCTTCCATTCCTACCTGCAGGCTTGGCACACTTTGCATTCAGGGCACTGCCAGCCAGCACGTTTGCGGGCAGTCAGAGCAGTGTCCAGGCAGGCCCCATGATAGTGATGCCCACAGCTGGTACAGAAGAACAGGTCACACAACTCCCCTGGCCCCTCACACACTGCACAGCGAGCCTCCTCTGCAGGGGGTAGAGACACCACAGGTCAGCTATGGATTCCTTGTAAGCCTCAGCACATTGCTGTACACAAAACAGGCACTCCATGGGCACAGAATGAACAAACAACAAAGTTACTGAGTGCCTGCCCAACGTCTGCCAGCTACTGTTCTAGGCACTGGAGACAAAATGATAAATGAGACAGGCAAAACCCTGGTGCTCACAAAGTTCACACCTATTTTAGTGGGGCAGACCAACAGTAAATAATTCTATACTTTGATCAGTGCTCTGTAGAGTACAAAAATCCAAGGCACATTTGGTCTCTCATTTGCCCTATGACCAAAGATCAGGACTTCTCACCCAGATGTGCAGCCCCCTCACTGTGCTCTGGGCATAGCAGCTGCAGTGTTTTCATGGATAGGAAGGAACCGCTGGCAGTCGCGCAGGGGAAGTGGTAAAGCCGTGGACATCCAGGTGAGCGGCAAGGGATGGAGGCACCGAGCCTGGTGCAGTGGGAGCAGCGCTGCCAGGGTGAAAAAAGAGCCTCAGTGTCAGCCAGCTCTCCCCAGACAAACAGTTCAGGCACTAGCTCTGCCCCAGTATACCCATGGTCCTTCTCATTCCAACCTGACTCTCAGAAGCCCACCAGCCCTGCCCTTCACCTATGCAATCCCCTGGCCCAGCCCCACCTGTGAGATCCCTGAGAAGATGGCCTTGTCCACACCACATAGTTCTGGGCCCTCCTGCCCCCATACGCCTGCCGACCATGCAGCACACCAATGGTGAGCCCAGCAGGACCCTTTACAGGTGGGAAGAGGTAAACAGAAAGGAAAGAATTAACAAAAAGAGGATTGCTGGCTCAGGACTACCCAGCCCTTATCCCATTTCCTGCCCCATTCTCCTCACTCACCTCCAGGTTCTCCTAGGTGGGCAGGTGTAAGGCCCTCAGGGAAACCAATCTGTGATAGGTCCTCACTGGGCAGCACTGCCTCATTGGGCCCTGGGCTCCCCCCAGGGGACACCACTGGACACCGGGGCCAATCAAATGGCAACTCAAAGCGCCGTAGCTCCCGCTGCCCGTGTAGACTGGGCTCCCCGCAGTTACAGAGAGCACAACGCCGCACCGGACCCCCACTGTGGACACACAAGCATCAGTACCACGCCAGGCCCCCAGCAACCCCATGATTTGGCATGCCCATGCTTCCCCAACACTCATTTTCCTAAATTCTCTTCCTTGAAAGCCCTAGACTCTCAAATCAAATCCTCATGTGCCCTCAAACAAGCTACCTGCAGTCCTGAGGAGTCTCCTGAAGCCTGGCACTCCCAGAACTAAGGACAGAGACCTCTCCCACATGTGGGTTGGGCAGGTCTGACTCAGTGGCACTTGGGTCCTCAGAAGCTGCAGGTCCATCAGCTGAATAAACAGACAAACAGCATGTGTCAGCCATCATCCCTATTTAACACAAAGTCCACTCACCAGACGCATGAGATTATCCAAAACCTGAGTGGATCAGAGTGATGATATTTCAACTGTTGTCCCAAAGAACAGAGTTGTTCCATTACTTATCTGCTACATAGACTTAGCTCATGTCCTTGTGCCAGGACCAGAAATGTAAGGTTGCCAATGAAATCTAAAAGCAAACAAACAATTTGTCCTACTCACCTGCCGGTTCTGAATCTTTATCCTCACCAGCCAGCTTCTGGCTGTCCATCCCTCTCTCCGACTGGGCAGGGCCCTCTCGGGGAGACCTGTTGGTGCCAAGAAAGAGATCTATATGCCTACTAAGTCTTCCCAAGAAGCATTTTTCCCAGAATCCTGGGAAGAAGGCATCCAGACCCTCCAGACATCAGAGCAAAGCCATACTACAAACTCCTATACTGACAAGAAAGTCATTCTCCCTAACCTGTAGGGTCACTTCCTCCCCAGATAAACACATATGCTCTTCTCACACTCTGGAGAGATTCTCAGGGGATCCATTTGACTTTCCCACTTCCAGGCTCCTCTGTAAGAGTTCCTGGGGCCATAGCATCCAACTAGAAGCATATCCATTTATATCTAATACTGCTCTTTGGCTTGCCTCTGGGTTTTTGGCTTTTGGTGAGCCCTATTCCCACACCTTTCCCTCAAGTCTCAAGTAAGCTCCCATTCTAGAGGCCAGTCTGTGCCAACCCAAGGGTAGTCATGACCCAGGAAGCCTGAGTCCAGCAAAAATCCCTCTCCCAGAGGCAGAGTCTGAGGCACTGCAAGAGATGTAACACACTACTGGAACTACAGCCTAGCTATGGATGGATCTCCCCAACCGCCACTTGTTTCTACGAGGACATCACCATTACAAAAGAAGAAACTCCCTAATTTCCACCCACTTCCAACCCAAATCCAGCTCAGACCAACCCCCGGCCCATGCCCTAACTGAACTCAGGGTCTCACCCAGCCTGAAGGTCTCAGGTCATTGCCCTTAGCAACACCAACTGCCCTTCCTCTTCAGATATCCCTAGTAGTTAACAGAAGTGGACCTTGAGAGTTACTGAGCATGTGTAGCCAGGCCTGAGGCTAAGCATGCTGGGAGTTGTAGTCTCAGGAAGCATAGAGCCACTCAGAGGAGTTCTAAACAGGGCAGGACATAGCACAGCACAGCGGAGTAGCTTCCTTCCTCTTCCCTCAAGCAGGGTTTCCACACACATACATGGGGGTGGGGAATAACGGTCCCTTGTCCCTTCTTCTAAGAAATGCGTGCCTGTATCAGAGCCAAATGAAACACACTAAAGTTATACCTAAAAAAGTTGAGACTTACACCTTTGGGCATTATTTTCCTAGATCTCAGAGGGAATTAAGCACAGTGGGAAAAAAAAAGAACAATAATTACAGACACGAAGAATAGGAAAGGGATCCTATAGAAGGAGGGAGAAAGTGATAAGTGTTAGCAGCTTGTAGTGGGAAGTGTAGACCCTTTCTCTTAATCAGAGAAGGTATACAGTGTTCCTACAGAAAGTGGTGGTGAGGTGGGGGAAATCCCTAAAACAGAACTCAAACAATAAAAGTTTGAGAAATTCATCTCTCGCCTTTTCCACTCTTCTTGACTAACCAGAGTGACCACACCACCCTTAGCAAGGACAGCCCGTCCTCCCAAACTGGAAGGCAAATACCCCAGTCAGCCACTTACGGTTGAATGACTGGGACAGATGAGACAGGGGGAACCCTCAAAGGTGCCCCAAATCAGTAAATCAATTCCCTAAGAACTACAGTATCACTCTTCCTGCCCTGAACTCACCCTTTATTTCCAGATAGTGGCTATGCCCCTCTGGAGACATGTCACAGGAAAGAAAATTCCTTTTTCCCCTAACACTCTCAGAACTCACTGGATAAAGTAAAGCATCACCTGATACACATCATCTCCATTCCCAAGCCATCTTTCCCAAACCTGCCACACAACCACACTCGAAAGGAAAGCAGGGTGGGTCATCTGGCCGGCTCATACAAAAGCTGCTCCAGAACTTCAAGGAGTCCTTAGAAGCTACCATGGGAAGTGGGAGGTGGAGATGAGGGCAGCAGCCAGGCCCCTCTTCCATTCAGTCATTCAAGGCCTGGCCACACCCGGAAGGTCCAAGGGGCCCTTAAAGTTTTCTAATTCTTTGCATCTTACTATATCTTACCACTACATACCCCTAAAGATCCTCTACCCGCTCTGGTCTCAAAGTTGAGGCCAAAAGAGTCACAAACATCAAGAAGTAAAAGGCAACAATGATAATACAGTGGGTAGGAGGAGGGCTGCCTCACACAAGGCCAGAGGGGCAAATTCCTCAGCCCTCCCCCGAGCTCAGCCCTCTCAGGCTGGTAAGGCTGGCACTGCTCAAGAAGGTACAGAAACCACCTTCATCTGGCCTTGAGAGAGTACTAACATCCTCCAAAGCCAGAGCCCATTCATGGGGCCATGGAAGATGAGAGATTAAGAAGCAAAGAGAAGAATGTCATACAACTTGTACCAAAAATAATCCAGGGGGCACCTCCAAAAAGCCTGAGCCCTCAGTCCCTATTTCCCCATCCCTACAGTCCAGCACAGGGATCCCAATGCTGATTCCCAGTTAATAGGCCCCTGAACATATCTAAACAAAGACCCCAGGTTCCCCAGTCCCATCATTCACAGCCAGTAAACTGACACACATACACACAAGGATTTTTTCCCTGGATCTAAACTGGGGTAGTGTCTCACCAGGCTTTCTCCACAGAACTAGAGATCCCAGACAGTAGGTACAGATCTAGGGAGTAAAACTGTGCTGGCACCCCTCAGTCCTATACCTAAGAGGTCCAAAACAGCAAAGAAAAGGACAGGGATTTATCTCAACCCACTCTCCTTCCTGCCTCCCTCCCAGACCAACAGCTTTCACTCCATTTTCCCAGACAAGGGGGAAATGGACGCTTGGAGAGGTGTAAGGCTGAAGCAGGCCCTTGAGTGAACAGCTCTTCAGGAGGACTCAGGACTTCCTGGTTCCCAGCCTGGACTCAAACCACACCTCTTCCCACCCCCATTTTGGGTCACCCCTCCGAGATGGATCCAAATGGAACACTGGCCCTGCAGACTCTCTGAACTGTGTCCCTGGCTCATCCTGAGAGCAGGCACAGCTAACAAGGTGCAGTCCTACATAAGGAAGTTGTTTCGGGACAAACGGGAGGGACTCTCCATAGAATGCCGGAGTGGAGAGCAGGATTGACAGCTCACCTCACTCCACTACCCCTGTGCCACCTCTCACCTTTCAGAAATCTTTAAAAGGCAAAACCCCTATTTTCTCCTTTCCAAAACCAGACTCAAAGAAATCTAGTATATGTATGTTGGAGCAGATAAGAGTGAGGGAGCAAAATGCACCAGCCAAATCCCTGCTGGGTAGCATGACAGGTGTGAGAGGGGCAGTCCCAGCCCAAGCAAGGCCCACAAGATTGAGGCTCAAGCTGCAGGCACATACACACCCTTTCTCCCCAATACCTTCTGCCAGGGGTGGAATCACTGGTTTCCAGGAGAAAAGAGCTCTGATCAAGCCATTTCTCCTCCAGAGAGACACAGGCCACCCCATTCTGCACAGTTGGTACAGGATCAGAAAACCAGTTAACAATCCCTGGTCAAAAAAGGGTTGGAGAGGTCTGGGAGGGGCTTGCAGGACTGGCCAGGGACTCATGGGCAGCCAGCTCTCCATACCAGGCCGGGAGAAGGCAAAAGACAAAAGCCATTTTTTGCAGCCTACATTCGCAGGAAGTAAATCTCAACGGCCTCCTCTATAATCCTCTGGAGATTAGATCCATCCCAAGAGGAGGGGAGGCAAAGCAGGCTAAGACAGCACTCGGCCTCACTGGGGTCACTTTGCCAGGCAGGGGCAGTTTAAAGTTGAACAGCAGGGCCAGAACTGCCCCAGCCCCGCCTCCTTCTTGCCCCAGCTACCCCCTTCATCACAACTAGTCAGTTTCCACACACTCTCTCTTTGCCCAGTGAAAGAAGGCCTGGTGAAGGATCTGGGGTTCCTTGAGTTTTCCAGGGACTGCTTTGGGTGCCCAACTCGGTAGGAACAACCTTAAAGTCCAACTGGCATAAGTCTGACCTGGCAGTGACACCCTCCCCCACCATCCCAAGTTGCTCTGTCCCAAGGCCCACAAGGAACCCTGAAGGGAGAAGCAGCAGCCTGGGATTGGTGCTGGCATCAGGGCCCGGGTCCTAGTTTAGTCGAGCTCCCCTAACACAAAAATAAACAGGCAGAGAGGCTATCTGGCCAGGTTCCCAAACTCCCGTGGTTCCCTGAACCCCCAGTCTTTAAAGAGGCACACCCCAAGACACCAGGCCTCAGTTCTGCCCTGGTGACTGGCTCAGGTTCCCTTGACAGACCCTGCCAAAGGAACGCTCCCCAGCTCTGGCACCCCCTTCTCCAACCTAAAGGCCAGCTCCGGCTAAGATAGTCCATCTGGCTGTGCCCCCAGTCCAACCCTTTCTGGGCCCTGGCCGGGCGGACTTCACTCACCTCTTCACAGGGCGATCCAGAAATCCTCATCCGAGAACATGGCCAGAGCCCGGGCCGCTCCCCGACCTCCAACCGCCAGAGCGATCACAGCCGCCCCCCGCACGGGGGGGCTTAGGGGGGCCAAGAACGGTAAATCCAGGTCGGAGTGGCCACCCTCCCCCCACAAAAAAACAGCAAGAAGCCAAAGAGGGGTTCTCTGCCTCAGGTTCCAGCAGTTTAGGTTTCCATGGACAGCCCCAGGGCGGCGAATCCCGAGCGGACACAAAGAGAGCACCGGTGGCTTTGATCTTGGGCGAGCAGGCTCCGCATCCGCGTCGCCGGGCGGCCTCTCAGTCCTAGGGCCCGGCCAGCGCCCCGGCCGCCCGCGCCGGGCTCGGGCGGAACGTCGAGGCTCTCCAGATGGAACGTCGAGGCGCCTCCCCAGCAGCCCGGAAGGAATGCCGCGCCGCCCCGCGCCTGGCCCGGATGGAACGTGAGACCCTCGCAGGAGCGCCGAGCCCCTCTCCCCGCCCCGGCCGGCGCCCGGGGCCGCGCGAGCTACGGCGACGCGGGGCCGGCGGGGCCGCGGGGCTGAACCTGACACACACCCAGCGCCGGGCTTCTCGACCCCGAGCGCTCACCCTCGGCGGCTTCGAGCCCCCCACCTTCTGCTCCCCCCGGGGAAGGGAGGAGGCTAGGTAGGCGAGGAAGAGGAAGGGGCGGGCGGTGCGAGCCCTCTGCCCGCTCCCCTCCGGCCGCTCCAGGCCCTGCGCTCGCCTCCCTTCCCCTCTGGCCTCGGGAGCTGCCCCGCCCCCGGCCTGGCCGGCTCTGGTCGGTGGCACCCCCTCGACCCCCGGCTGACTGTGATCGCAGGCGGCCTAGAGGTGCATGGCCCAACCCCGGCTCCCGGCACCGGGGGGTCAGGAAACTGAGCGGAAAGTGGGGAACGAGGCAGCCATTTGCAACCGGAGAGGAAAGTAGTGCAGCGCGGCGCCGCTCCGCCTCCCCCCCTCCGCCTCCTGTTCGGCCGGTAGGGTGGTTCCTGCGAAGGGGCTATTTCCTGGCCCAAGAGCTGGGCAGCGGTCGTGAAGATTCGTGAAGCCTTCGGCGCTAGATCCGGGGGGGCCTTTTGCCCGGGGCACCCCACTCGAGAGGGGGAGAAAGGAGAAGAGGCGGCCCTATTTTGTGTTGGAGCGGAGCGGCGGAGGGATCCCGCCCTCTCGGAGGAAAGGCTGTGACTCTGCAGTTCTACGCACACGCTGCGGGATCCTTCCGCTCCGGGTTAACCCCGACCGCGCCGGGCCGGCAGCAGGGCAGACACGTGGGAACGAAGCACCCCTCCTCTCCGCCGCGGCCCTGGAGCCGCCTCATTTACCGCCCAGGCCGCGAAACTAGGACTCTGGCCGCTGTCTAATTCCATACCCTTTGCAGTCGTTGGTCCCTGAAATTCCAACTGCCCCTGGCTTTGGCCAGGGGCAGTCTTTCCCGGGAGGGGGATGGAAGAAGAGCCAGGAGATTGGCCGCTGCTCAGCATCCTGGGAACTGGAGTCCGCAAATGGAGAAAGTGAGGTACGGCGCCTGGCGCTGCAGAGGGTGGACTCTTGCCACGTTTGGGGACCCGAAGAAAACTGGACGAGTCCCTAGTCGTTCCTCCTGACTCCCAGTCCCCCGTGTGAGGAAGGACTGTCGGTGCCCACACAGTCACTATACACACCTCCCCATCGAAACATAAAGGTAGAGCCTCCCTTTTCAGGGTGCCCCCACTCCCACCTCCAGTCCTTCAAGATATTCAGTACCCGTGTCCCTTTTTTAGTAAACTGAGGTAGCCTCGCTGCTACCTGGCCGGAGTACTGTCCTGGACAAGATCGCAAAACATACTCTTTGCAGGCACCACCCCCCCCCCCCCACCATAAGTCTGGATGAGAAAACATTGGAATGCCTCTTCTGCATCAACGCACACATGGGGTGGACAAAAGGAGACAAATTAACTATGTCCAGATACTTTATATATTCTTAGTTATTCCTCGCCTTCATTATGAGTTACATGGAATTATCTCCATATTACAGATGAAGATTAAGGCTACAATAGGTAAAATTGCCCACAGAACTACATCTAGTGAGAAGTTGAGCCATTATTCAAACCAAAGGCCACGTTTTTCCTAGGATTACAAATAATACTACTACATTTTTTTTAAAGAAGATGTGGAGAAAGAGGCAGGCAGATTAGATCCAATGCCAGCTTTGTGAGGAAAGGGTTTACGATGCTGTCCAAGAGAACTTTTTTTATTTTTTGAGACAGAGTCTCGCACTGTCGTCCGGGTTGGAGTGCAGTGGTGCGATCTCGGCTCACTGCAACCTCCGCCTCCCTGGTTCACACGATTCTCCTGCCTCAGCCTCCCTAGTAGCCGGGATTACAGGCGCACACCACCAGACCCGGCTACTTTTTTTGTATTTTTAGTAGAGACAGGGTTTCACTATGTTGGCCAGCCTGGTCTCGAACTCCTGACCTCGTGATCCGCTCGCCCTGGTCTCCCAAAGTGCTGGGATTACAGGCATGCGCCACCGCGCCCGGCCCCAACAGAACTTTTCTACAGTGATGGAAATGGACTAAATCTACACTATCTAATATGGTAGCCATCAACCACATGCAGCTCTCGAGCACTTTGAAATGCAGGTGGTACAAGTAAGGAACTTTTTATTTTAATGAAATTAAATAGCCACATGTGAGGTGATGCTTTTATATTAGACAGTGCAGGAGACCTTAATCCCTACTGGTAAGAGTAATAGGAGGGATCAGGACTAGGTTTGTCCTCTTCCAGCCACACATTGGCATCATGTTTTCTGCACTGACCATTCACACATATTTGAGCAAAAAAACTCCAGCAGTGATCCCACACTTGTTTTAATTACAATAGAATAAGTTAACCAAGAAACAAGTTGGAAAATGGAAGGCCCCTCCCAGGTTTGCACCCAGAGGCAGGGAGAGGCAGACCCTCACCAGAAAGACCTCCAGTAATAACACAGATAGCCACCTACTATTTCGGTTTTTTTTTTTTTTTTGAGATGGAGTTTCGCTCTTGTCGCCCAGGGTGGAGTGAAATGGCGCGATCTCGGCTCACTGCAACCTCCGCCTCCCAGGTTCAAGCAATTATCCTGCCTCAGCCTCCCTAGTAATTGGGATTACAGGCACCCACCATCACACCCAGCTAATTTATTTTTAGTAGAGATGGGGTTTCACCACGTTGGCCAGGCTGGTCTCAAACTCCTGACCTCAGGTGATCCACCCACTTTGGTCTCCCAAAGTGCTGGGATTACAGGCGTGAGCCACTGCACCCAGCCACCACCCCACTATTTCTTAAGGACTTATTATGTGTGAAGAACTGTAGTAAGCTTTGCATATATTACCTCGTTTAATTTTCATCTCAACTCTATGAAGCATACTTAGCCACTCTTCATAAATGAGAAATGGTGGCTCTGAGAAGTTAAGTGACCGCCCAAGGCCACACAGCTAAGTGGAGGAGCTATTAACCGCTATCACTACTGTCCCCAGGCCTTGAGATTATTGATAAACTGGAAAACTTTAGATGTTTCTAAGTCTACCCCAGACCTCATGAAAATGGCAGCAGGAAGGTAGGCTCATGTAATGAGTATCCCAGGTCAGATGTGCAAAAAGACTTAATTTTAACATAAGGAGAGACGGTGGTGACCTACCAGAAGAACCTCCTAAGCCAGTGAGATTGTTGTTTGGAGTATGTTTCTTCTAGCAGCCCTTATTTCTTTTTAGATTCTGGATCAGAAAAGCAAAAGCAGCTGTCAGGACTTTTGAAAATCAGCATGACAAGCCATATCCCCAACTGTAAGCCTGGAGCCAGGCACTGACAAAGTCACAGCTAAAAATCACATCTAGGTTTTGTCAATCCTTCCCAAGTAAGTACATTGATAGGGTACCTCGGGCTCCCCCAGTTGTCAGAAGAGGTCTGTACCTTCCCTGTGAAGATCTACCATTCAAATAACCCTTACACATCCTTGGAGGAGGTATTAGACTAGTTAGGCAATCAGGCTGGTGGGAGGGTGGGGATCAAGAAAAGCAGAGGCAAACAGGACCAAACTTTCCTAGCTGAAATATCAATCCTACTGAGGCGGTAGGCCCATAAAAGCAGAACCAATAGCCTTTGACACCTAAAAAAAAGTAGCACACCACCAAAGGTGTAAAAAGTACAAAAAGATTAAAGGTATGAAAACAGCAAAGAACGGCCATTTTAATGAAAGACACTGGGGACATGGAGGGCCAGGGGACTGATATGCACCGGAGGCATTATTTCTTACTTTACTCAACACTCTTGGGAAGTCAAAGTCTTCACAACACTTTAGTCTCTGCCTCTACACTCCTTCTCAATTCTTACATCATTAGGAATGAGGGGCTTCCTTTCTTCTCCTGAAACCCCATCATCTTTGAATCCAAGCAAATGCCGAGGCCCCAGGAAGACAGCTAGGTCAGCATGTTGCAGTTGGCCACTAGAGGGTGGTGTTTCTGTAATTAAGGGGATCTTGAAAGGCTACAAAACTTGGATGGGAGTGGCAGCCAACTGGACTTAGTATATGAGGAACCCAGCAGAATAGAAAGGTGGGAAAGGCAAGTAGTAAATCTTAGGATAATGGTCCTTAATAAGTGAGGAATAAGGAATAGGAACAAGGTAGGAGGAAAGATATCCCACCAAAGACCACAGCCATCACTCCTTGGAAAAAGAGATCTTGGCTCTGAGCTCTCACTAGATACATAGAAGTCAACAATAAAATAAAGCCGGGGGCAGTGGCTCACGCCTGTAATCCCAGCACTTTGGGAGGCTGAGGTGGGTGGATCACTTAAGGTCAGGAGTTCCAGACCATCCTGGCCTAGGTGAAACCTCATCTCTACTAAAAATAAAAAAGTTAGCCAGGCATGGTGGCGGGTGCCTGTGGAAGACTGAGGCAGGAGAACTGCTTGAACCTGGGAGGCGGAGGTTGCAGCGAGCCAAGATTGCAGCACTGCACCACTCCAGCCTGGGCAACAGAGTGAAACTCCGTCTCACACACACACACACGAAAAAGAAGTCAACAACAAAAGATTTCTCAATTTATTTGCATATATACATTGTCACCCCAGGGAGCCAGCTCTATTTCAGAAGTCCCCGGCTCCCCTTACCCAGCCAACACCCAAAACCCACCCAAGAGGATGGGTCCTGGATAAATAATGCCCGGGACTCATATCCTGACCCCATAGGTTATAACAGAATTCATCAAACAAAAACAGAGGGCTAGAGGCCAGTGTCCATGAGAGGTCCTTGCCCCTTTGTAAACATTGACATCCAGGCCACTGGAGCCTGGGGAAAGTGTGCAAACATGAGGATGCCACACTGTGTGTCCAGGGGCCAGGAACACAGCTGGCAACCATACCCGTGAAGTCCTGAGGATCTGCCCCCCACTGGAACATGGCAAGTGCCAGGGGCAGAAGCAAGGCAGTTACCCCACACCCAAGGGCTCACATGAGATGGCAGCGACGCTCTTGCCCATAGGAATTCTCCACACGGGCAATCTCCTGGATGACTTTGGTGAAGATGCCTTGAGTCAGCTATAAGAGGAGAGGATTCAGGGCAAAAGTCAGTTCAGTGCCAATACCACCCATTCCCGCAACATTCCCACCACCAAGCAGTACAATAAGGAAAACACAGCTACCATCACCACCCTTCTAGTCTTCAGGCCCAGCACCTGATTCTCTCGAGCAGATGACTCCATAAATGTCGCACCCCAGGACTCTGCCAGCTTCTTTCCTTCAACTGCCTGTACCTCTCTGGAAGCAAATTTGGGACATAAAGATGGAGGATAGAAATGTCAGTAAGTGCTCTGAAAAATCTTCAGAATCAAGACTTCCTGGCCAGGCACAGTGGCTCATGCCTGTAATGCTGCACTTTGGGAGGCCGAGGTGGTGGATCACTTGAGCTCAGGAGTTCAAGACCAGCCTGGACAACACAGGGAAACACCATCTCTATTAAAAAGAAAATGGGCCACACGCGGTTGCTCATGCCTGTAATCCCGATACTTTGGGAGGCCTAGGCGGGCGGATCACAAGGTCAGGAGATCGAGACCATCCTGGCTAACATGGTGAAACCCCGTCTCTACTAAAAATATAAAAAATTAGCTGGGTGTGGTGGCACGCGCCTGTAGTCCCAGCTACTTGGGAAGCTGAGGCAGGAGACTCGCTTGAACCCGGGAGGCAGAGGTTGCAGTGAGCCGAGATCACACCACTGCACTCTAGCCTGGGCAACAGAGCAAGACTCCATCTAAAAAAAAAAAAAAAATAGAGAAGAAAAAGACTTCTTCTGACCCATGCCATTTCCCCAAGTTTTGGGAGGAGGGCTGTGGAAGGAGAAAATATAGGTAAACAAAGGAACAATGGGTGAATCTAGAACTGAGGCTTGAAATATGAAATTGTGGCTTTTAAGATAGAAGTATTATCTTTCTTAAGCTTCAGGTTAGAGACAAAGAGAGGTGAAATGACTTGTTTGAGTCAGTGGAAGAGCCAGGATGAGAGCCTGACTGATTCCCAGTCCATTTCACTTCCTTTTGCTCTGAGTAGCAGAGATTTACATACCTCTCTGGAGAGAGATCTGCCTTGTTCCCCACTAGAACCACTGGCACCCTGTGAGGAAACAGCAGTTACTTCAGAATCCCCTCATTCCCCGCATTCCCCAACTCCTTACATCAAGGCTGGACGACTCCTTATCAGACCAGGCAGGATCTATATCCGAGCCTCCTCTCTAACTTGACAATTCTCCCCTCTGCTCTCTCCCACCCCCTCATGCCCACACTATGTCCCTATCCCCCAGGGCCACTTACCGGGTTTTCCCATGGCCTTCGTGTAGCTTTTGGTACAGACTCTCAATGACTTGGAAGCTTTAAACACAAGAATTGGAGCTATAACTTTATGAGACAGTCCTCAGGTTCTCCCAAGTCCCGCACTCACAACCTTGGTCACTTACCTATGCAGAGAGGTGACAGAATACACAAGCACATAACCATGGACCCCAATGATGAATGAATAGGGCAGAATGCTGTACTCATCCTGGCAAGAAATGGGAAACATCAGTACCTAGATCCAAACCACTAAGATGGCAAAGGTTGGTGGGACAACATCCAGGTGACCCTCCCTGGGGCACGCCCTGCTATAGTCACTTCAACATGTATTTATGGAACAGCTCCAATGAGCCCTGCACACTGTTAGCAGGTAAAATGCTTTTAATACTACTTTACGGATGAGCCACAAAGACTACCAGACTTCATCTCCGAGGACTGAACTGCCACATTTGGATACCATACCCCAACTGGTACCTGCCCTGCTGTGTCCACCAGATGTAGGTGAAACTCATCTTTGCCAAGAGTCACTATCTTGCTGTAAGCTGAAAAGAAAAGAAAAACTTGACTGTGAAGTGCCTTATAGGACCAGCGATGTATGTCCCCTGACTTTTTTTTTTTTTTTTTTGAGACAAGAGTCTCACTCTATTGTCCAGGCTGGGCTGCAGTGGCACGATCTCAGCTCACTGCAACCTCTGCCACCCGGGTTCAAGCTATTCTCCTGCCTCAGCCTCCCGAGTAGCTGGGATTACAGGCACCTGCCACCATGCCCGGCTAATTACATTTTTTTTTTTGAGATGAGGTCTTGCTATGTTGCCCAGGCTGTAGAGCAGTGGCTATTCACAGGCGCACTCTTAGCACCCTATAGCCTGGAACTCCTGGGCTCAAGCAATCCTGTCACCTCAGCCTCCCAAGTAGCTGGAACTACAGGTGTGCACCTCTGCACCTGGCTGTCTCCTTACTTTTTTTTTTTTTTTTTTTGGCAGCATTTTTTAAAGTAGATTATTGGTTGGGCACAGTGGCTCACACCTGTAATCCCAGCACTTTGGGAGGCCAGGGCAGGCGGATCACTTAAGACCAAGAGTTTGAGACCAGCCTGGCCAACATGGTGAAACTCTGTCTCTACTAAAAATACAAAAAATTAGCTGGGGATGGTGGTGCATGCCTGTAGTCCCAGCTACTCAGGAGGGTGAAGCGTGAGAATTGCTTGAACCCAGGAGGTGGAGGTTGCAGTGAGCTGAGATTGCGGCACTGCACTCCAGCCTGGGTGACAGAGCGAGACTGTCTTGAAAAGAAAAGAAAAATAATTACTTTTGTTTTATTGATGAATAATAGATGTACCAAGTTTCAGGGTACATGTGACAATTTAATACATTCATATAATTTGTAAAGATCAAATAAGTGTATCTGGAATATTCATCACCTTAAATATTTGGCTTTTCTTTATGCTAGAACCGTTTGAATTCTTCTCTTCTAGCTATTTTGAAATGTAAAATAGCTTATTGTAAGCTATAGTCACCCTACTGATCTACTAAATCTTATTTCTTCTATCAAACTATATATTTGTACCCATTGATCAATTTATCTTCATCCCTCCCACTCCCTTCCCCCTTACATTCTTTTTATTCTTTTTTTTTTTTTCTTTTTTTTCTTGAGACGTTGCTTCACTCTTGTTGCCCAGGCTAGAGCACAGTGGCGCGATCTCAGCTCACTGCAACCTCCGCCTCCCAGGTTCAAGCAATTCTCCTGCCTCAGCCTCCCGAGTAGATGGGATTACAGATGTCCATCACCATGTCCGGCTAATTTTTTGTATTTTTAGTAGAGACGGGGTTTCACCATGTTGGCCAGGCTGGTCTCGAACTCTTGACCTCAGGTGATCCACCTGCCTTGGCCTCCCAAAGAACTGGGATTACAGGCATAAGCCACGGTGCCCAGCTTTTTTTTTTTTTTTTTTTTTTTTGAGACAGTCTCACCCTGACACCCAGGCTGGTGTGCAGTGGCACGACCTTGGCTCACTGCCACTTTTGCCTCCTGGGTTCAAGCGATTCTCCTACCTCAGTCTCCTTTGTAGCTGGGATTACAGGCATGCGCCACCATGCCCAGCTAATTTTGGTATTTTTAGTAGAGATGAGGTTTCACCATGTTGGCCAGGTTGGTCTCGAAATCCAGACCTCAATCCATCCGCCCGCCTCAGCTTCCCAAAGTGCTGGGATTACAGGCATGAGCCACTGCGCCCGGCCTCCCCTTACATTCTTAACCTTGGGGGTGACACAGATAGATCAGCTCCAGGGAGTTATCCAGGTAACTGGAAAGACACGCTAAGGTTCTTAATGTCTACATCTAAACTATCCCAGACTCAATATCTTGCAAAATCCATACTCTAGCCATCCATCGAACAGGATTGCTAAAGAAGAAATCAGATGTAATGTCTAAATAAATCAGCCCCTTGGCACCAGAAAAATAAATTATGGAGTTGGGTGGGGTATCCAAGCCCTCCGGGTCGCATCACCAGCACACTAGGGGAGAAGTCTACTCACTATTCTCCACTGTAGGATCGTAGCCTTCCGAGAACTCGCCTTCCACAAATTGATGTGCCAAAGATGTCTTCCCTGTGGGGAGCAGTGTGACAGTTGTATCCAAATCATCCATCCACATTCACATCCTCTGTCCTTTCGGACTGTGGCCCAGGACCAAAGGAGACCCCAAATTAACACCACAGTCTGTGAGTGCCTCAAGCAATGCTATCCTTTGTGTCTACCCTCACCCTCTTTTCACCCAGGGTCTCCGCACTTTGGCTACCGGATGCATTCAGAAGCGCAGCAGGAAGCCTTTCCCGCCGCCTTCCCCACCCCATCCCACTCGTAGGAAGATCCAAGACTCCCTAGGATCAAGTCCGCCCCGCCCCAGGACACCTGCGACTATCTGTCCCCACGGAGACCGCGTCCCGGTTTTCAAATTGTGACCCCACCCCTATCCCCAAAGTAACGCTGGGACCACTCTGAGATTCCCGCAGCCAGGTCCGCATTAACCCTTAAGTGCTCCCGCTTCCTGCAGCCTCCACACACCACCAACCTTTATTCCTCCACTCTTCCAATCCTCGCTCTACAACCCCATCCTTACGATGTCATCATTCCTCCCTGGGTCGCGTTCCCACGGCAGCGCGCCTCTTCTGGCTACAAAGCTGCTGCGCGTCCGAGCTCTGCAGGGCGGAGACTCACCTACAGAGCGGTATCCGAGGATGACCACCTTCCTGTAGCGGACCAGCGGCATGGCAGGAGCCCGCCCCAGGGGCTTGCGGAACTGCGGGCTCAGAGAGCCCGAAAACGAGGTCAGGGTGTGAGCAGGCGCGGCAGCTGGTGCAGGAAAGTCGCTCACCCCGAAGCTGCCGTGGGCAAGTTAGAAGGAAACCAAAACAAGCGCCGCGCCCGGAGCTGCCCACGTGATCACAACACAGCACGTCTAACGCCAGGGAGCCGGGCGCCAGGGGAACTACTGAGCCGCGCCGCGCCGGGCTCCGCCCCCCAGGCCGCTCGCCATTGGTCCATTAGAATGGGTAAGGGCGGTGCCGCCAGCAGGAGGGAAGGGTGGGCCTCACGTGGAGCGGGAGAACTGGGAGCTGCGCGTGCGCAGACTGGAGCCGGTTCATTCATAAAGAAACAGAAAGGAACCCGGGGTCCTAAAGGCGTTTGCGCATTTGCAGCCTAGCTGAAGTGGCTTCGAAGAATTATGGATGGAAAATACCCGTTTTGTGGTTTCCGGTCATAAGATTCTAGCCCTCCCTTTTGCATGGTCTCTGGGGTCCTTAGATAGGGAGAAAAACGCCAAAGTTCTAGTATATTCCTTCTGCTTCCCCCAGCCTTCAGCCCCAGACCTATCAAGGTTTCCAGTCTTCCAGCATCTAATTTCAAACTGCAATTCTTGTTCTTGCGGAAATTGCTAGAATTTATGATCAAGTAGTCTGAGGTTTCTTCTTCATCATCATGATCCTCAAATATTCATTTTTCAACAAATACTGAGTATATACTACATGTTTCAGGCATTGCTCCAGCTTTGGGGTCAGAACATGGACATCACAATGTGTCTGCTCTTATGAAGGGAGAAACAAACATACAACAAGGAAATATCAGAGAGTGTTAAGTGCTGTAGAAGACGGTGTGATGAAAGATGACCACTTTATTTTTTTTATTTTTTTATTTTTATTTTTATTTTTTTTGAGACGGAATCTCGCTCTTTCTACCAGGCCGGAGTGCAGTGGCTCTATCTCGGCTCACTGCAAGCTCCGCCTCCCGGGTTCACGCCATTTTCCTGCCTCAGCCTCCAGAGTAGCTGGGACTACAGGCGCCCGCCACCGCGCCCGGCTAATTTTTTGTATTTTTAGTAGAGACGGGGTTTCACCGTGTTAGCCAGCATGGTCTCCATCTCCTGACCTCGTGATCCGCCCGCCTCGGTCTCCCAAAGTGATGGGATTACAGGCGTGAGCCACCGCGCCCGGCCGACCACTTTATTTTTTAAAGACAATACAGCATTTTTAATTTTTTTTTCTTTATTTATTTTGAGACAGGGTTATGAGACTGGCTAATTTTTGTATTTTGGGGAGAGATGGGGTTTTGCTATGTTGCCCAGGCTGGTCTCGAACGCCTAGCCTCAAGTGATCCACCTGACCCAGCCTCCCAAAGTGCTGGGATTACAGACGTGAGCCACCGAGCCTGGCTGAGATGACCACTTTAGTGATACTTTCTCTCATAGGAAACCCCATTTAAACTAAGATCTGAAGGAACCAACTAGGAGACTTCAAAAGAAGAATCCACCAATGCTAAGGCGTTAAGATGGAAATAAATTGGGTAAATTCCAGGAAGAGGGGAAGAAAAAAGAAAGCCAGTTAGCCTAAAGCAGATGAAGTCTAAGAGAATGGCAGAGGCCAGGCCACATAAAGGAGTCTGGGCTAATTCTAAGTACTTGAAGGTATTTAAGCTGGGGCATGACATGATCTAAATTGTCTTTCTAAAAAATCTCCCTGGCTGTAGTGAATAGATTGGGGTTTGAGGGTAACAGGAGCAAAAGGAAGCAGGGAGATTGGCGAGGAAACTGTTACCTGTAGTCCAGGTGAGAGATGAGAGCGCTTGACTAGAGTGATCATGTTGAATGAAGTTGAGAATTCAGGATATTCTGAAGCTAAGGTTAAAATGACTTGTGGAAGGATTGGTAGAGGAGGGAAGAAAGGAAGGAAATCACCTAGATTTATAGAGAATTCGACTATACTATGTGCCAGGTGCATTTTATTGTTATCTCATTTAATATTCACAAAAGCCCTAGGCCGGGCATGGTGGCTCATGCCTGTAATCCCAGCACTTTGGGAGGCTGAGGTGGATGGATCGCTTGAGGTCAGGAGTTCGAGACCAGCCTGTCCAACATAGTGAAACCCCGTCTCTACTAAAAATACAAAAATTAGCCGTGCGTGATGGTGCATGCCTGTAATTCCAGCTACTCAGGAGGCTGAGGCAGGAGAATCGTTTGAACACGGGAGGCAGAGGTTGCAGTGAGCCGGGATTGCACCATTGTACTCTGCACTCCAGCCTGGGCGACAGAGTGAGACTCCATCTTAAAAAAAAAAAAAATATATATATATATATATATATATATATATATATATATATATTCATCTTCTACTTTGTGCCAGGCACTCTTACTATGTGGTGCACACTAGGATACAGAAATAAATAACAGATGCCTTTTATACTGCTTGTCCCGTCCATATGAACTCTCCATTCTTTTCCACCCAGATTTATGTCCAGGAGGCAGACCTTGTCTCCTGGCTTTCAGTGAAGCTCAGCCAAAGGAAAGCACACACAGAAGATTCAATGGACAGAGGAGAGTGGCTCTGTCCCCCATTGAAGGTCACAGTACCTCTCAAGGCAGCTGCCTCCTCCAACACACACACACACAGCTCTCTCCTGGTTTTCAGTGACTCCCCTCAGCCTTCAGGCCTATAGCAGTATCAGCCTCTTTTCTGTTATTCACCTTGGGGCATTGCTCTATCCCTTGTGGTCTCCCTATACCCTGCCCACATCTTTGTAAATAGTCTCTTTATTAAACCATCTGAATTCTCCTGTTTTGAATCAGAGAGAAAGCAAAAGAGCCAAGGCAAAGGGCTTTCTCCTCTTGTGACTTTTTCTTTTTACCTGGTAAGGGAAGCTCTCACAGCAGATATTCACCTACATCTCATTGAACAAGACTGTTTTATATAGTCATTTCTAGTTGTAAGGGAACCTGGAAATTTTAGCATTTTCTTTTCCAATGTCTATAGTAAAGGAAGGCAAAAGACAATGTGATTATAAATAAATGTTTTGGCCTGACGTGGTGGCTTAGGCCTGTAATCCCAGGACTTTGGGAGGCCATACAGGTGAATTGCTTGAGCTCAGGAGTTCGAGACCAGCCTAGGTAGGCAACATGGCAAAAGCCTGTTGCTATAAAAAATACAGGAAAAAAAAAAAAAGAAGAAAAATTAGCCGGGCATGGTGGCACGTGCCTGTAGTCTCAAGCTACTTGGAAGGCTGAAGTGAAAGGATCACCTGAGCCCAAGGAGGTTGAGGCTGCAGTGAGCCATGTTTGTGCCACTGCACTCCATCCTGGACAACAAAGACCCTGTATCAAAAAAAAAAAAAAAAAAAAAAAAAAAAAGAGGCTAGGCACGGTGGCTCACGCTTGTAATCCCTAGCGCTTTGGGAGGCCAAGGCGGGTGGATTGCCTGAGCTGAGCTCAGGGTTTCGAGACCAGCCTGAGCAACACAGTGAAACCCGGTCTCTACTAAAATATAAAAAATTAGCCAGGGCCGGGCACAGTAGCTCACACCTGTAATCCCAGCACTTTGGGAGGCTGAGGCAGACGGATCACCTGAGATCAGGAGTTTGAGACCAGCCTGGCCAACATGGTGAAACCCCGTCTCTACTAAAAATAGAAAAATTAGCCAGGCATGGTGGTGCATGCCTGTAGTCCCAGCTACTCAGGAGACGGAGGCAGGAGAATCACCTGAACCTGGGAGGCGGAGGTTGCACTGAGCTGAGATCATGCCACTGCACTCCAACCTGGGCAACAGAGCGAGACTCCATCTCCAAAAAAACAAAAAAATAAATGTTTCATGAGCCAATCTATAAAACCTGCACATTTTAGGACCAAGATATTGGTTGATTAAATAGTTGTTCATTAAATATCAATCACTTTAAAAAGTAATGCATAGGCCAGGCACAGTGGCTCACACATGTAATCTCAGCACTTTGGGAGGCTGAGGCAGGTGAATCATCAGGTCAGGAGTTTGAGACCAGCCTGACCAACATGGTGAAACTCTGTCTGTACTAAAAATACAAAATTTAGCCGGGCATGGTGGGAGGCACCTGTAATCCCAGCTACTCGGGAGGCTGAGGCAGGAGAATCACTTGAACCTGGGAGATGGAGGTTGTAGTGAGCCAAGATTGCGCCACTGCATTCCAGCCTGGCTGACAGAGCGAGACTCTGTCTCAAAAAAAAAAAAAGTAATGCACAAATGGTTTATTTATTAAAGATCACAAAAATAGGATCAAATAAAGGAAAAATAGAACTTGGAGATAAGTCAAAAAAATATATTTTAAAATATTATATATAAATATTATTCAATAGATAATAAACATATTTATTATATATTATTTATATAATAATAATATAAATAAAGGAAGCAATTCATCCTAATGTTAGATAAATGGGCTTGGAATAAGATTTTTTTTGTTTTTTATTATTTTTACTTTTTAAAATTTATTTATTTTTGAAACAGGGTCTCACTCCAATTGCCCAGGCTGGAGTGCAGTGGCATAATTTTGGCTCACTGCAGCCTCTACTCCTCAGCTCAGGTGATTCTCCTACCTCAGCTTCCTGAGTAGCTGAGACTACAGGCATGCACCACCATGCCCAGCTAATTTTTGTATTTTCAGTAGAGATGGGGTTTCACCATGTTGTTTAGGCTGGTCTCAAACTCCTGGACTCAAGCAATCCACCCACCTCAGCCTCCCAAAGTGCTGGGTTTACAGATGTGAGCCACCGCTCCCAGCCTGTTTTTGTGTTTTAGAGACAGGGTACCACTCCGCCACCCAAGCTGGAGTGCAGTGGTGCCATCATAGCTCACTGTGGCCCATGACTCCTGGGCTCAAGTGATCCTCTTGCCTCAGCCTCCTGAGTAGCCTGAGACTATACGGGCATGCACTGCCATGCCCAGCTAATTTTTTTTTTTTTTTTTTGTAGAGATGGGGTCGCTCCCAGGCTAGTCTTGAACTCCTGGCCTCAAGCAATCCCTCCTCAGCCTCCCAAAACACTGAGATTACAGACATGAGCCACCAAGCCTGGCCTGAAATAACATTTCTAGGACAGCATCATACATTGCTATGTCTCAAACAACTGAGACAAAATAAAGATAAGATGTTCCCAGAAAACTGTTTTAAGTATCTCCGGGAAAAGTGAAAAATGTCTCTACTCTGTTTGCACCCAAATTATATGGCATGTCCTTTCTAATGGACTCCATCGCACAGGTATTCAAGGCTTCTTTGTTTTCCACAGTTATGGGTTTACCTCCCTGCTGATTATCAATTACCTATTGTTGCATAACAAACCACATCAAAATTTGGTGTCTTAAAACAACAATGTATTTTTCTCAGGATTCTGTGGGTTGAATTCATGGTTCTTATGTTGCCTCCTCTGGACTCACTCTCGTGGCTAGTCAGTGGAAGCTCCACTGGGAATGGAAGGTCTAAAATGACCTCACGCACATCTGGAGCCTTGGTGCTGGCTCTTGGCTAGGCCTCTGTCTCTCCACATGTCTCTCATCATTTATTGGGGCAGCCCGAGCTTCTTCTTGGGTGGCAGAAGCATCCAAGAGGGCAAAGTTAGGACAGTGCATGGCCTCTTGAGGCCTTAGGCTTTGAAACTCATTCAACACAAGTTCTGCCACATTTTAGTAGCCTAAGCAAGTCACAAAGCCATCCCAGATTCAAGGCATGGGGAAATAGACTCCATTTCTCCATGAGAGAAACTGGAAAATATTGTAGCTCTATTTTTCAATCTACTACAGAGCAGATTGATTATGACAAGAAGTCCAAGCTGGAGTTCTCCATTTACCAAGCCCCCCAGGTTTCCACAGCTGTAGTTGAGCCCTACAACTCTATGCTCACCACAAACATCACCCTGGAGCACTCAGATTGCACCTTCATGGTAGACAATGAGGCCATCTATGACATCTGTCATAGAAACCTCAATATTGGGTGCCTGACCTACAGTAACCTGAACTATCTGATATTGAATCTGTTGTAGTCACTTGAATATTAAGAACACATTTGGCTTCAATAACAGAAAAACCAAGTTGCAATAGCTTAAACAAATAAGGATTTATTTTTCTCAAGTAAGAAAGTTGGAGGTAAGCAGCATCAGTCCAGTTGCTCCATGATACCAGGTCTGGTACCTGCAGTTCTCTTAACTCTTCCCTTATGCTTGTCGCCTCATAGCCACAAGATGAGTTCACCTTCAGGCATCATATCTAAGTTCCAAAAGAGGATCTAGTAATCATAAAGGCACTTATATTGAAAATGAGTATTTTAGCCAGACGCGGTGGCTCATGCCTGTAATCCCAGCACTTTGGGAGGCCAAGGCGGGCGGATCGTCTGAGGTCAGGAGTTCAAGACCAACCTGACCAACATGGTGAAACCTGTCTCTACTAAAAATACAAAATTAGCCAGGCATGGTGGCGCACACCTGTAATCCCAGCTACTCGGGAGGCTGAGGCAGGAGATTCGCTTGAACCTAGGAGGCGGAGGTTGCAGTGAGCTGAGATCACGCCATTGGACTCCAGCCTGGGCAACAAGAATGAAACTCCATCTCAAAAAAAAAAGCAAAGAAAAGAAAATGAATATTTTCATATCAATATGCAAGTTTGGGGCCAGGAGCAGTGGCTCACACCTATAATCCCAGCACTTTGAGAAGCCAAAGCGAGCAGATCACTTGAGATGAGGAGTTCGAGACCAGCCTAGGCAAAACCCTGTCTCTACAGAAAATACAAAAATTAGCCAGGTGCGGTGGGTCACGCCTGTAATTCCAGCACTTTGGGAGGCCGAGGCGGGTGGATCACGAGGGCAGGAGATCGAGACCATCCTGGCTAACACAGTGAAATCCCGTCCCTACTAAAAATACGAAAAAAAAAAATAGCCGGCGTGGTGGCAGGCACCTGTAGTCCCAGCTACTCGGGAGGCTGAGGCAGGAGAATGGCATGAACCCAGGAGGCAGAGCTTGCAGTCAGCCGAGATAGCACCACTGCCCTCCAGCCTGGGCGACAGAGGGAGACTCCGTCTCAGAAAAAAGAAAAGAAAAGAAAAGAAAAGAAAAGAAAAAAATTAGCCAGGCATAGTGGTGCGTGCCTATAGTCCCAGCTACTCGTGGGGGCTGAGGTGAGAGGATCACTTGAGCCCGGGAGGTCAAGGCTGCAATGAGCCATGTTTGTGCCACTGCACTCCAGCCTAGGCAACAAAGTGACACCCTCTCTCAAAAACAAAAATAAGGCTGGCGCAGTGCCTCACGCCTGTAATCCTAGCACTTTGGGAGGCTGAGGCAGGCAGATCATGTGAGGTCAGTAGTTCGAAACCAGCCTTACCAACATGGTGAAACCCTGTCTCTACTATAAGTACAAAAATTAGCCAGGCATGGTGGTGCACACCTGTAATCCAAGCTACTCAGGAGACTGAGGCAGGAGAATTGCTCAAACCCAGTAGACGGAGGTTGCAGGGAACCGGGATTGCACCACTGCACTCCAATCTGGGCGACAAAGCGAGACTCTAACTCAAAAACTAATAATAAAAGTTTGAATAAAACTATTCTTTAAATGTAAGAATGGAAAATCAGTTAAATAATATCAATTTATTATTTTATAGGCTATGTACTTTTAAATGTGTACAGTATATATAAATAAATAAAATATTATAAATTAGACATTTAATTATGTAATTCCTAAAAGTTTGCTTAAGTTGGCCAAACCATACTTTTTGTTTTGGATCTTCTAATTAGGAAAATGGATGATTATCTAATTTTTGGCATCAACTGTTAAAAATCATGTGTGAATTGCTGGGCGCAGTGGCTCACGCCTGTAATCCCAGAACTTTGGGAGGAGGAGGCCGGTAGATCATGAGGTCAGGAGTTCAAGACCAGCCTGTCTGGCCGGCTGCAGTGGCTCACACCTGTAATCCCAGCACTTTGGGAGGCCGAGATGGGCGGATCACGAGGTCAGGAGATCAAGACCATCCTGGCTAACACAGTGAAACCTCGTCTCTACTAAAAATACAAAAAATATTAGCCGGGCGTGGTGGCGGGCGCCTGTAGTCCCAGCTACTCGGGAGGCTGAGGCAGGAGAAGGGCGTGAACCCGGGAGGCGGAGCTTGCAGTGAGCTGAGATTGTGCCACTGCACTCCAGCCTGGGTGACAGAACAAGACTCTAGCTCAAAAAAAAAAAAAAGACCAGCCTGTCCAAGATGGTGAAACCCAATCTCTACTAAAAATACAAAAATTAGCTGGGCGTGGTGGTGGGCACCTGTAATCCCAGCTACTCGGGAGGCTGAGGCAGAGAATTGCTTGAACCTGGGAGGTGGAGGTTGCAGCGAGCCAAGATCGCGCCACTGCATTCCAGCCTGGGCGACAGAGTGAGACTCCATCTCAAAAAAAAAAAAAAAATGTAAACACAGATTTAAGATAAAATGCAACTTGAATTTCAGTCATAGCACCAATTTTTTTTTAATTTAAAATGCAAACTGCCATGCTTCTTAGATTTAAATTAGCTAATAAGTTATTTTCAGGTGCTCCCTGTCATGGTCATGTTCTTTCTAATCTGAAGACCCTTCTCTAAAGACTCAGACATTAGAGTTCTGGTTCTTATTAACTCACATTTTCCATTTACCCCTCCAGATCTTCCTTTACCCTTCTTCATCCTGCATTTGCTCCTGGAAGGCTGACCTTTATAGACAGCAGTAATGCCCTCTGGCTTCCAGCTAGCTTTAGCTAATAGGAAGCGTTTGGCCACAGACTGGAAGATAGAGGAGAGAAGGTTGGAATGTTTATTCCCCTACTCCCTCTCTGCTGGGCCACTTCTTCTTTTTTTTTTTTTTTTTTTTGAGATGGAGTTTCGTTCTTGTTGCCCAGGCTGGAGTGCAGTGGCGCGACCTCGGCTCACTGCAACCTCTGCCTCCCAGGTTCAAGCAATTCTCCTGCCTCAGCCTCCTGAGTAACTGGGATTATAGGCACCCGCCACCATTACCAGCTAAAAGAGTGATCTTTTTAAAATGCAAATTTTGCCAGCATGGTGGCTCACGCCTGTAATCCCAGCACTTTGGGAGGCCAAGGCGGCTGGATCACGAGGTCAGGAGATCGAGACCATCCTGGCCAACATGGTGAAACCCCCGTCTCTACTAAAAATACAAAAAACTAGCTGGGCGTGGTGGCGCATCCCTGTAATCCCAGCTACTCGGGAGGTTGAGGCACGAGAATCGCTTGAACCCAGGAGGAGGAGCTTGCAGTGAGCCGAGATTGCGCCACTGCACTCCAACCTGGTGACAGAGCGAGACTCCATCTATAAATAAAATAAAATCCAAATTTGATCAGACTACTCCTCCAAGCTAAAACCTAATTAAATTAATTTATTCCACTAAAATGACTGCCTATGTCTCTAGAAAGATATCAAAATCCTTAACATGGTACAATGCCTATTAGTATTTGCAGGGGCTTAATAAATATTTGTGGAAGGGAGAGAGTCAGGTTTGGATCTGGGAGGAACTGCCTTGTGCCTTCTTGTGTTGATTCGCCTTGTTTAAATCTCAGAGCACCTCTTCATTTCCAACTTCATGGAAGTACCTAATGGTAGCCTCTGTTTACTCAAGACCACACAGCTGGTGAATAGGAACCAAGCAGAATATATAGCCCTATTGTTTTTAACTGTAGAATCACAGTTAAGTGAGAAGCAATCAGTTTAAAAGTGACAACCACTGGCATGATGTTTGATCCTCCCCAGACACCCCACCAATAGTTTCTAGGCCTTGGTACAATCTTTCAAAGATAAAGGAAATACTCCTCCCGTCTCAACAAAGAAGTCCCTTCATCTTTGGACAATTCTAAGTTATTGAAAATCAGACAATTTAAAGACTACTCCATCCTAGTCAATTTATTGAAATATATAGAGAGGGAAAGGGGGCAGAGAGAGCGAGAAACCTATATCCTCCTTTCTGTAGTGGTCCTAAGGTGCTTTGGGCCAGCTGCTTCCAAGAGAAGGAGAAGGTGGGTGACTTTGTCTTCAGCCTATTTAAGGAAGAGATCTGCAATATCTATTCTCAAAGATTCTGCAAGATACTATAGACTAGCCAGGGATTAGAACAAGGACGGGATGTGTGTGGAGGAAATGGGATTAATCCCAGATCAAATGTTGGGTAGAATCCCAGCTGCTGCAGCTGCTGGGGGCTTAACCAGCTGTTCCCTGGGCAGCTGCAATGTTCACCCCAGGCCTGGTTCTTAGGGTGACAGCTCTATCTCAGCTTGTGGCCTTCAGCTCCAAGCTAAGCCAAGGCACTGCTGAACGGATGGCTGGAAAGCAAAAGAGAATAGCAGAGAAGAAGTACCCAGTTCAAAGGACTTCTGTTTGGACATCATATGGTTTGAAATCAGACAACTGTGTTCTTAGGTTTTGCAGTCCCGAGGAGAGATGTTAAGACACCGTTTAGGTTTCTGAGAGAAGCAAAGCCAGGGCTGGTGGTATCACCTTCAATTCTGTTCAGTTCCTATCCTATCCTATCCTGCTCCAATTTCTCTACACTGCTCCCACCATCTGCTCCCATAACACACTCCGTGTGGGAGTGGGAGCATTTCCTTCTTGTGATTGAAACTAGAGCAAGGACATTCAAATGCTCAACCGAGGACCAATCTACACAGGGATAAGGGCTATCTAAAAAGTCCTATCCAACCAAGTGTGGTAGCTCACACCTGTAATCCCAACACTTTGGGATGCTGAGGCAGGTGGATCACCTGAGGTCAGGAGTTTGAGACCAGCCTGACCAACATGGTGAAACTCCGTCTCTACTAAAAATACAAAATTAGCCGGGTGTGATGGCACATGCCTGTAATCCCAGCTACTTGGGAGGCTGAGGCAGGAGAATTGCTTGAACCCAGGAGGCAGAGGTTGCAGTGAGCTGAGATCACGCCATTGCACTCCAGCCTGGGCAACAAGGGCAAAAAGACTCCATCGAAAATAATAATAATAAATAAGTAGATAGATAAATAAATAAATAAATAAGGCTTATCCAATTGCCAGTTTCCCTGAATAGCTGGGATTATAGGCGCTTGCCACCACGCCTAGCTAAGTTTTGTATTTTTTCAGTAGACACAGAGTTTCACCATGTTGGTCAGGCTGGTCTCAAACTCCCGACCTCTGTGACACGTCTGCCTCAGCTTCCCAAAGTGTTGGGATTACAGGAGTGAGCCACCACACCCAACCATGTTTTTTTGTCTTTCGTTGTTGTTGTTGTTGTTGTTTTGTTTGTTTTGAGACAGAGTTTCGCTCTTGTTGCTCAGGCTGGAGTGCAATGGCACGATCTCAGCTCACCGCAAACTTCGCCTCTGGGTTCAAGCAATTCTCCTGCCTCAGCCTTCCGAATACCTGGGATTACAGGCATGTGCCACCGCACCCAGCGAATTTTGTACTTTTAGTAGAGAGGGGGTTTCTCCATGTTGGTCAGGCTGGTCTTGAACTTCCTACCTCAGGTGATCCGCCCACCTCAGCCTCCCAAAGTGCTGGGATTACAGGCATGAGCCACCATGCCCGGCCTCAGTTTCCCTTTTAAAATGCAAGTTTGATTATTCCTCTCAGCAGGATTATTCCCTTGCTTCAAATATTACAATTGCTTTTCATCTTTAGGACAATATTCAAAATCCTTAAAGCAGGCTGAGTGCACTACATCACACCTATAATCCCAGTGCTTTGGGAGGCCAAGGTGGGAGGATTGCTTGAGTCCAATAATTCAAGACCAGCTTAGGCAACATAGTGAGACCCCATCTCTACAAAAAGAAAAACAAAGTTAGTTCATGCCTGTAGTCCTAGCTACAAGTTATTCAGCAGGCTGAGGCAGGAGGGTGGCTTGAGCTCAGGCATTCCAGGCTTCAGTGAGCTATGGTGGCACCACTGCACTCCAGCCTGGGAAATACAAGACCCAGATCACATCGCCCTCTAGCTACACTGAACTTGCTGATGCTCCTTTGATGCTCCTCAGATTCATCTTACTCTTGCTCCCCAAATCCAGCCTTTTGCACATGCTGTTCCCTCTTGCACAACTCACACTCATCTTTCAGGTCTCAGTCTAATGTCACTTGTTACCACATTCAACAACCTCTAACCATTTATGCTTGTCTTGCCAGATGAACTATAAGAGCCATGGGGAGAAGGGATTGTGTCCCTGCCTGCCTCTATTGTACTATCTCCATCACACAGCACAATAATAGACACATAGTAGGCACTCATGAAATCTTAATGAACTGAAAATAACCTCCTCTCAGGGAGATGCTTATTTGTATACATCCACCAAGTCACATAAAGAGACAACAACAATGACAATGTGCTAATTGGCCACAAAATTCCTTGCAGGGAAATAGACCCTGACCACCTTCTTTCCCGTGATAGCTGCCTCAGTCTTCCAACCAAAGAGGAAATCTCCCTCCAATATTACACAGACCACAAAAGCACAGTCAAAAATAAACATGTAGGCAAGGCCTGGTGGCTCACGCCTGTAACCCCAACACTTTGGGAGGCCAAGGTGGGAGGATCACTTGAGCTCAAGAGCTTGAGACCAGCCTGGGCAACATAAGAAGACCCCATCCCTTTTTTTTTTTTTTTTTTTTGAGATGGAGTTTCGCTCTTGTTGCCCAGGTTGGAGTGCAATGGCACCATCTCGGCTCACCGCAACCTCCACCTCCCGGGTTCAAGTGATTCTCCTGCCTCAGCTTCCTGAGTAGCCAGGATTACAGGCATGCACCACCATGCCTGGCTAATTTTGTATCTTTAGTAGAGACAGGGTTTCTCCATGTTGGTCAGGCTGGTCTGGAACTCCCGGCTTCAGGTGATCCGCCCGCCTTGACCTCCCAAAGTGCTGGGGTTACAGGCGTGAGCCACCATGCCTATGCTTTTTTTAAAAAAAATTAGAATAAAATAAAATAAACATGTAGGCCAGGTGCAGTGGCTCATGCCTGTAATCCCAGCACTTTGGCGGGCCAAAGTGGGAGAATCACTTGAGGCCAGGAGTTTGAGACCAACCATAAACAACATAGTGAGACCCTGTCTCTACAAAAAATACAAAAATTAGCCAGGTGTGGTGGCATGCACCTATAGTCCTAGCTACTCAGAAGGCTGAGGTGGGAGGATCATTTGAGCCAGGGAGGTCAAGGCTGCAGTGATCCATGACTGCGCCCCTGAACTCTAGCCTGGGCAACATAGTGAGACTCTTTCTCAACAAATAAATAGCTGGGTGCAGTGGCTCACACCTGTAATCCCAGCACTTTGGGAGTCTTAAGCAGGGGGATTGCTTGAGCCCAGGAATTCCAGACCAGCCTGGACAACATAGTGAGACCTCATCTCTACCAAAAAATCAAAAAATAAGGCAGGAGGATCTCTTAAGCCTGAGAGGTTGAGGCTGCAATGAGCCGTGATCATGCCACAGCACTCCCACCTGGGTGATGGGAATGAGACCCTGTCTCAAAATAAATAAATGAATAAATAAATAATTTTTTCTGTTTTTCTTTTTTCTTTTTTTTTAAAAAGGCCCGGCGAGGTGGCTCACACCTGTAATTCCAGCACTTTGGGAGGCTGAGGTGGGCGGATTACTTGAGGTCAGGAGTTCAAGACCAGCCTGGCCAACATGGTGAAATGCAGTCTGTACTGGCCAGACGCGGTGGCTCACGCCTGTAATCCCAGCACTTTGGGAGGCCTAGTCGGGCAGATCACGAGGTCAGGAGATCCAGACCATCCTGGCTAACACGGTGAAACCACGTCTCTACTAAAAATACAATTAGCCGGGTGTGGTGGCGGGCCCCTGTAGTCCCAGCTACTAGGGAGGCTGAGGCAGGAGAATGGCGTGAACCTGGGAGGTGGAGCTTGCAGTGAGCGGAGATCACACCACTGCACCCCAGCCTGGGGGACAGGGCGAGGCTCCGTCTCAAAAAAAAAAAAAAAAAAAAGAAATGCAGTCTGTACTAAAAATATATTTAAAAAATTAGCGGAATGTGGTGGTGGGAGCCTGTAATCCCATCTACTTAAGAGGCTGAGGCAGGAGAATCACTTGAACCCAGAAGGCCGAGGTTGCAGTGAGCCTAGACCTTGCCACTGCACTCCAGCCTGGGCGATAGAGTGAGACTCCATCTCAAAAATAAATTAATAGTTAATTAAATTAAATAACCATGTGAAGTTTCTAGGTCAGAAATACTCCTTTTTCAGCCGGGTGCAGTGGCTCATGCCTGTAATCCCAGCACTTTGGGAGGCTGAGGTGGGCGGATCACGTGAGGTCAAGAGTTAGAGACCAGCCTGGCCAACATGGTGAAACCCCATCTCTACTAAAAGTACAAAAATTAGCTGGGCTTGGTGGCAGATGCCTGTAATCCCAGCTACTTGGGAGGCTGAGGTAAGAGAATCACTTGAACCTCGGAGGCGGAGGTTGCAGTGAGCTGAGATCGTGCCATTACACTCCAGCCTGGGTAACAAGAACGAAACTCCATCTCAAAAAAAAAGAAAGAAAGAAAGAAATGCTCATTTTTCAAGGACAGCTGATTACTTTCACTAAGGAGAGACCCTGTCTCAGCACTGGTCTCTTTCTACCTCAAATATTTCTGGAAGCTTGAACTAGTTTGCTAGAGCTAACATAACAAAATACCACAGACTGCGTGGCTTAAATAACAGAAATTTATTTTCTCACAGTTCTGGAGGCTAGAAGTCCAAGATCAAGGTTCTAGCTGATGTGCCTTCTGGAGAGGGCTCTCTTCCTGTCTTGTAGACAGCCACCTTCTCTCTATGTCCTCACATAGCCTTTCCTCAATGCATGTGCTAGAGCGAGTACTCGAGCACTCTGGTGTCTCTTCTTATAAGGGCACTAACCCTGTAGGATCAGGGCCCTACCCTTATGACCTCATTTAACCTTAATTACTTCCTTAGAATCCCCTTCTCCAAATACAGACACAGTAGGGGTTAAGGCTTCAATATATGAATTTGAGCTGGGGGGAGGAGACACAAACATTCAGCCATAACAAAGTTCAATCTTCCCTCTCCTTCTCTAGTCCAAAAAGAGCTAAGGGTCTTCTTATGCTTTCTGTGTTGGCGTACCAGCCTGCCATAGATTCCTGCCAGAAACCTGTATCAATATATGTGTTTC